>NC_080038.1:143041645-143357764 GCF_030020395.1 Manis pentadactyla
GAGGGGCAGGGCACAATCTGAGGCCAGTGTCCCTCCAACCTTTCGTGACATCCTGCCCACATCCCCTGTGCTGCCACCAGATGTAGTCTCTGCTGTTGCCCTAAGACTCTCTGGGCCTTTGCCCTGACCTCAGGCCTTTGCTTAATGCTCATCCCTTTTCCTGGAACATCTTTCCCCTGACAGGCACCTGTCGGAACCAGGCCTGTACTTCAAGACCCAGCTCAGGGAAAAATCTATCTGGACTCCAGCCTGATGTGACCATTTTTCCTCCGAGTCCCTGTAGCCCTTCAGCCCTCCCTTGAGGTGTTCATCACGGATCCTGCCAAAACTGCTACTCTATCTCAAGCCTGGCACTCTGTCCTGCAGTGTCTCCCGAAGTGAATCAGATGCAGTACTTACCTTCAAAGAGCACAGTCTGTTGAGCAACCAGAGAGGCTGGGCCACTGCTCAGTTTGAGGAAGCTAGGAGCTGTGAGGGATGCCCTGCCTCCATGTTCCAACATCTTGAATCGTCAGGAACTCCATCTTCCTGTGTTGCTTTGAAGTTTCCTATATGGACAGGTCAAGCCAGCTGAAGAACAGGGAGATAATCTCTGCAATGAGAGCTAAGACCTAGGGGTCAGAGACCTGGGTCATAATCCTGATTCTCCCCTTACTCGCTGTGTGACCTTGGGTAAGTCACTTCACCCTTCTGTGAAGTATTTCTGAAGAGAGAAATGGGAGAGGACAGGCACAGGGTGGGGCACACGGTGGGTACTCAGTGGAGGGTCATTGTTGGGCTGGCATCATTGAGCCAGCTGCAGCATCCGTGAGCTTTTCTTGGGCCCCATACCAGGGAACTGGTACCCTGAAGTGCCAAAGGACTTCCTCGCAGTGAAGCCTTGCCCATGAGGCTACTTCAAGACGCAGACCCTGAGGACACTAGTTCAGAGGGGCCCCTGTTTCTGGAGGTGGTGGCTATTCCTGAGGATGTGTTGGTGTGAGGACAGCTTGCAATGATCTCATTCAGTGCTCTGCCGAAAGCCGTCCACTTGGGTCTCATTGGTGTGTAACGCAAAGTGTGTCTCTTCCAGGAAGAGCTGCTTGTGACTAATGTGACTGAGTGGTGATGGGAGGTGATAGGGACGGCTGGTGACAGGCACCCCATTACTTCTGACACAGGGACGATCTTGGCCGAGCTTCCATTTCATGCTTAGTGCTTTGTCCACTGTTGAGTTTGGGGACCAGTTTCTAGACCCTTGGCAGCATCGTGGGTGGGCTCAGCTGATGGGGATGAGGGGGCAGCTGGGGCTGTAGAGACATAGGTCCCTCCAAGAGCTGCTGAGAAGACCCTGGCATTGTCAAAAGCGAGGACATGTGGGCGCGGTTTGTGCAGGTGTTGGTGTGGGTGGCAGGGCTCATCTTAGGGGTCAGCCTGGCAGAGGGAGCTTGGTTATGCTAGATGCTGAGCCAGCTGCAAGAGCCAGCCAGCAGCTGCTGGGGAGAGAGGGACTGTCTGTCATCTCTGGTGGGTGGGCCAGACAAAGCCGGACAGGGAAACAGGACGTGATCCCGACACACTGGCACCCAGGGCAGGGCTCCAGGTCCGGTGAGGAGCTGGCATGCTCAGCAGGGACTGGAGGCAGAGGCCCATCTATGTGCACTTGCCAGTATGGCTGGGGTGGTGAAAAGCTGCGGCTCTGTAGGCACAGGGGAATAGGGCTCCCCCAGCTCCACTGACTGCCTGTTCTCGGGGAGCACGATAGAAGCTGCTGAGGGGATCCTGGCAGGGCTAGACTAAAATTAGGACTGGGACTATGGGGAGAGGCCCTGAGCCTGGCTGTAAGGGGCCGGTGCCCACAGGAACCAATAGATGGGCTGACCCAATTCTCTTGTAGGTGTTTGCTTATTTTCACTTGGGCACCATAGTAAAGGTTACTTGGCTACATTTTTCCTCACTCATTCAACTAGTATTCATTTGCTGGGCACCTGCTCTAGTCAGGCCCTCTATTTTCTAAGCAAATTCAATGATGCTGAGGTCACGGCTCTCTCCTCAGAGACCTCCCTCTGTCTACTGGGGTTGGCAGATGAGCAGACAGTTCAAGCACAGCCTGCCAAGGGCCACGGGAGAGTCTGCACAGGTCAACACAGGAGCCCAGCAGAGGGCGCCCCACACAACAGAGGCACTTTGCTGGAGGCGAAGGACAGCTCACTAGCCCTTTCTGGCTGCCACGCAGTAGGGGAAGTTGGTCCCCACCTGTTGTCCTCATTACCTCCTTCAACAGGCACAGTCTTCTCAAGACTTGTTTTAGGGGATGGGGTGGGCTGTCACAGCAAAGTGTAAGGGAATTCTGGGCTGCTTACCACGACGGACTTGATTTCATTCTCACTACAGGGACCAGGAAATAAGTCAAAACACCCCAAAAGGTAACTGATGTTTAAAAAAAACAATCTGTCTTTATGGAGAAGCTCCAACACAGGCCAGAAACTAGCTACCTGGGAAAAAACCTTGGGAGGAAAAAAAGCAGAAATAGTCAAGTTTACTTGGGGCCCAGGAATTCACTCCGAATTGGCCACAAAGCCTCATGGGAAACTGAAACTCCCAGGAAGGCCTGGGCACCTTTTTCCTCTGGGGTGAGGGGGACGTTTCCTGTGGAGAAGCCTATGCAAAGGCCCTAGGTCCCCTAGGAGGAAAGATTTCCCTTCTAATGATCCAGGGATTCGGATTTTATTCCAAATGGGATGGAGAATGGAAAGCCTGGCTTGCTGGGGAGTGAGAACCACAGGCCCCAGAAGATTGAGGAAAAGACAGTAATGCCTTGCTGCTCAGGCTGCAGTTCAGGCACAGCGTCACCACCGCAGCTCAGTACCCCTCCCAGATGGGCACAGCCCAGGGAAGGTCACCAGGGCAGCAACAGAAGGGTGCAACTGGTTGTTTTTACTTTTTAAAATGTTACAAGTATTAGGAGGGAAATTATACTGCACTAGAACTCAGAGCTTGGAAAAGAGGAGGCAGCTCTCAGTGGGCTCTCTGGCCTTGTTCCATCCTGAAATGTCCTATTTTTCTAATAGAATAAGAAAATTCACTTGTCCCCTCCTCCCTCCCTCCCTCCCTTTGTTCCAGTTACATAAAGCCATCGTGAGGAGCAGCTTTGGTTCAGCCTCTGCACATCTCTGTGGCTGTCTGCTGTTGTGTCTTCTGCTAGTGACCCATCCAGGCCCATTTACACAGCTGGCAGGACTCTGAGTGCCACCTCATTCCTGGGCCAGTGCTGTTATTTGCAGGACAGCTCAAAGGTGCACCCTCCCCCCCACTGGAGAACACTTCCAATCCCTAATCCTAGGAAAGAGCAGGATTCACAGAGTCCCTCTGAGGCCAACCCTCACTCTGCTGTTACCACTATGCCCAGTTTACAGATGGGCAGCAGGAAACCGAGGACCATAAATCCAGGACACCCTGAAGGCTGGTGGTGCCAGGCTGCACTGGCATCTCTTAGTATTTGCACACACAGTTGTTGACTGCAAAGCAAGTGCCAGGCTCAGCCTAGAGCACACAGCAGACCGACCTCTGGTTTCCATAAGTTCAGACTGGGAATGCAGACAAGTAGACAATCAGAAAATTATTTTAAACATGCAGGAAATGCCTGTAAAGTAATGGACTCATTTGTATTCATCCTAGGGTGGCAGAAAGATTAATAAATTTGGAGGCAGAAAGTCTGAGTTCAACTCTGCCCTTTGCTGTGAACTAGCCTGTGTGAGCCTGGGAAAGCTGGTCCTCCCTCTCTGGGCCTCAGGTACGTCATTAGAAAAGGGGTGGTGAAGCATCTAGCCATGGGCTTATTGAGGACAAAAGGAGGTAAGGGATGTGGCAGTACTGGGAAAAAATGGCAGCTGGCTCGCCGCCGTCAGTCTCCCTATGTGGGGCTTTACGTGGAGGCCTCCCCTCAGAGCTGGCCAGCCGCTCCGGATAAAGAACAGCTCCTTATATTTGAGGGTGGCTTTGGCCACCAAGAGTGGTGGGGTTCCTAGAGCACCTCCGAGGGCTGGCTGCATTCAGTAGGCACTGGCTGAAGTAGGCACCCGGCTGCACAGCTGCAGGGGCTGAGGCAGCAGCAGCTCTGAGAGAGTGAGTGAAGCCTCTCTAGGGGATAACTTGAAGGGAGGCATTTCCTTGGGGTAACTTCTGGTTCCTTTGCTTAAAAGCAGCCTCCCTGTCCTAGCACCTCCTATATAGAAGAGAGTCCATGCAGATGCCTAACCAGCTGCATGCTCCCTGTGAGCCTCCAGTTTTCTAATGACTGAGGCTGCTGGGAAGTCGGGGGAGTCTATGGTTGCTTCCAGTTCTGGGGTGCTCCAGATATGCTTCTGCTCCTGGGGATATGGTGGGATGACAGGAGTGTGCCTCAGTGGTGACCATAGCAGGGCACTAGGAATACTAGCAAACATTTATAGTCTTACTCTTACCAAGAAGCAGGCCCCACTAGCATCCTTATTCTGCAGATGAGGAAACTGAGGCCAAGGGAGGCGAAGTGGTTTGCCCAGGGTTACACAGCAGCTAGGGAGCAGCAGAGCCCGAATGCAGACTCAGAGGGCCTGGCCCAGAGCTCATGCCTTTTGCTGTAGCAGGAGGGGTCTTGTGAGCTGAGTCTTCCAGAATACTCTTGTCCAATACAAGTGGGCACAGCACTGACTGCTCAGGCCAGAGCATCTCTTTTTCTGAGTGCTGACAAGTGGCTCTCGAAACACAACAGCTCTGAGGCGGGGTATTGGCATATATCCCCCCAAAGATACATCCACCCAGAACCTGTGAATGTGGTCTTATTTGGAAAAAGGGTCTTTGCGGATGTAATTAAGTTCCGGATCTCCTGAAGAGATCATCCTGAATTTAGGGTGGGTCCTATATCTAGTGACAAGTGTCCTTACGAGAGAAGGAAAAAAAGACACACAGAGGAGAAGGTGATGTGAAAATGGAGGTAGGAATTGGAGCAGTAAGGCTGCAAGCCAAGAAATACCAAGCATTGTTGACAGTCACAGAAACTAGGAGAGAGTCATGGAACGGATTCTACCCGAGAGCCTTTGGAAGGGGTGTGACCCTGCCGACACTTTGATTTTGGATTTTTGGCCTCCATAATGTGAGAGAATATATTTCTCTTGTTTTAAGCCACCCAGTTTGTGGCAGTTTGTTTGCCAGCCCTGGGAAATGGATGCAGAGAGAGAGTCCCCAGGAGGTGTCTTGATGCACCATTGCTCAGCCAAGGCACTTGAGGGTCAAGGCCAGTTTGGAAGTACGTATCAATACCACTGACTCTTTGGGGGTGTCCAGGAGAGTGGTAGAGGGTGAAATCACTCCTTCCCAGCCCATAGCCCTGTCCGCCCAGAGGCTTCCAGCCCAGGGCTCAGAAGCCATAGTGAGTGGCAGAACCATCTGCCTGCAGAGCTACTCAGGAGAGGCCTTGGTTCCCAGCGGTATCCAGGAAACCCCAAGAGTGGCCAGTCATAATGGCCCTCAAGAGGGCTCCTGCATTTCAGCTAATTTACCATGCAGCTCACTTGAGCTGGATTTCATCCCTTTTGGCATATTTTGTTTCTTACCTTTTAAAGGGGGTGCAGAGGGAGGGAGGGTGGGAGAGAGGGATATTTGCCTGCCAGCCATTTTGACATTATTAGCATTGGCATGGTTCCTGCCTGGGGACATGTCAGGAACGAGAGTCTTCGACTGATATTCTCAAGGCAGCAGAGAGTAGTCTGGTCACCTAATAGGTTCAGCCCTCTTTCCCACACTCTACGGTTCCCACTCAAAGGCTGAGCTGATGGCAGCTGCTGTGTTGCTGCAAATAACAAAAGGATGGCTGAGAGGCTAGGCTTTGAAGGTCAGTGTCTGGGACTCCACTCAGCCTCCTCACCCTGGAAGCACCTGCAGGGCTTCTGAGGTCCAAAGCTCTTAGCTCACCTTGAGAAAACAGTCCCAGAGCAAAGCAGACACTTGCTCCAGGCTGCACACTGCTTGCTCCCGGCCATCCTGAAACTGAGAAGCAGGACTCTTTCAGACCCATGTCAGATTCCCTTCCTGGTCATCATGAGAAGCCAGGGCTTGGGCACGCCTACTCAATTCTTTTTCTAGTTGCACGCCCTTTGCCCCTCCTTGGAATCTCCAGCCTAGCCCCCTGCTGCTCCCGGAGCACAGTGGCCTCATTCCACTTGATTATTTAGCCGCTGCCTGATGTGCATATGTATTCTTCCCCCTCCTTCCAGGGCCCAGCCAGGGCACGGCATGCAGTTGGAGCTCAGCACATGCTTACTGAATGAATGAATAAGTGAATGAATGAATGAAATAAAATGGTATGGTAACAGTAAAATGTCTTTTGTGCTAAAGCACATAGTAAGAGTGAATTAGAATGGACTCATTTTTATATTAAATTACATTAAGATTACATTAGCATTTCAGATTTTAGCAGGGAAGAAATTACAAATTCATACACTCTCATTCCTAGTGATGGCTAACCCCCAAAGATTTAAGGGAGAAACAGTAATCTGATGTTTTCATTTTGTTTTTCTCTCCTCTTTTGCTGCTTGACAGAGCTGATACTGGGCATGCTTTGGAATGCATTCTCTATCATTTTCAGCCTCTTACACATACCCATAGCTAACTCCCAACCTTCTTCTTCTTTCTTTGCTCTGGTATTGTGTAGTTCATGCACCCTGTTACTGTATTTGAAAAGCAAAGTTCATTAAGTGGCACAAGCGCCGCATGTGGCTACCTAGCTGGCTTCGCGGATGTGTGTGCTTGGCCGGCTCTGCTGAGTGCTCCTGGGGCCCAGGGTGTGGGAGGCTGGATCCCGGAGAGCCCCCGGTGTGGCCTGGAGGAGGCAGTGGCCATGGCGGTTGGCCTACCACATAAAGGGGCTCTCTCAGGTAGGACAAGCAGGGGAGAGGCCCCCATCCAGAGCGCCCCACTGGGGCAGGGCCCCTGGGACCACATGCTGGGACTTGTCCCTGGGCTTCTGGGACTACCGCAGGCTTTGGTACAGCAGTCTCCCAGCCAGGCCTGCCTTTGAGAGGCAGGGGTGGGGAGCAATGAGGGAGCAGCAGCTAGGAGGGTAGGCCCCGGATGCCCACAGTCCCTAGCTGTGAGCTCTCGGGCAAGTTAGTCAGTGTCCCTGAGCCCCAGTTCCCTCCTCTGCAAATTGGAGGCAATAGCATCCTGGCGTTTAATCTCTGTGCACGCTTGGTGCAGACCCTGGCCCACTAGAGGAGCCCTGTTCCGTGAGTCGTGTGGTGGAACAATGGCGGAGGGTGGGGTGGGAAAATGGCTTCTCACTGAGCGAGTGCTTTCTACGCACTGGAAAATATTCTGCCCTTCTCTAGCCCTGCAGGTGACAGGCTGTGGGAGGTGAGGGAACTTGCCTGGGATCACACAGCCACCTCCCAGGGCTGTCTCGAGGGTCCAGTAAAGTAGCAAAAGCCACGAGAGCCAGATCTCCAACACTTCCTTACTTGTTCCTGCCTCTTGTGGGCCATTTAGAAGGGCCGAGCTGAAAAGAGGCCGTGCCTCCAGCCTGCTACTCGGTTGTCCTTGGATCTCACCAGGGCTTGGCGCAAGGTTTTCCTAAGAAAGGGCGCTCTACAGGCTGTCAATGAACTATGTGGACCATCAGCCAGCAAGATGTCATGGCTGAGACTGTAAATTGTGTTTGCTTGAAGGCAAAAATTATACCTCACAGACCTTCAAGGTCAGATTGACTTAAACCAGCCAAGCAGCTGGCTTACCACATCCTTCCCTCACCCTGGCCTTCCTGGGGAAGGAGGTTTGGAAGCATTTTCTAGGCCAGAAGAAACCAGAGGGGGTTTAGAGAAGGGAGAGGAGGCAGGCAACCCTTGGGTGAAGGGAATTAGGGTTTTGTGGCTTCCAAATCGCAATTAGGTTGCGCATGCATCTTCCAGAACCAAGCCACGGTTTGTCTGGTATTTAAGGTGGGGCTCCTTTGAGGAAATAAATCAGGGAAAGTTGAAAGTGGGCGAGGAAGGCCTAGCAGGAGGCAAGCCATGCTGTGAGCCCAGTGAGAGACTTAGCCTCCTTCTGTGCTCCTCCCATGCCCCTTCTTCCCCAAGAAGGCATGATTTTGTGGGCTGTTCAGTGAGCTGGGGCAGTGGGCCAGGTCACAGTCTGAGCAACCTCATGTCCCCCTCCTGATTCTGGTATGCTCTCTAACTCCCTATCTCAGTTTCCTCATCTGCAAAGTAGTCTAAATCAATTGCCCATGGTTCTCACTGAGGCTGTTTGGGCAACTCCGCAGAGGTGGAGAAACATGAGGAAGGCTCTGGCCTTAGGATGACCCCACTTGGCTATGAAGTTAACTTGCAGGTCAGAGGGTGACTGGCTGGTCATGCAAACATGTTGAAGTAAGGGGGGAGCTGGCCAGGGCAGGCACCTGGCTTGTCACAGCGCAGCGCCAAGCTCTAAGTGCCGTCTCCTCCATCCTAGCCACCGTAGGCCCCTCTGCCCTGGGCGCTTGCCCACACCCCTCTGAATGTAGTGCTGCAGAGACTGACCTGTTTGTCAGGGTGCCACAGCCTGACAACTGTAGGCACATCTGTTACCCTTTACGTTCAATTCCCAGGAGCACTAAGGAGCTGTTTGGGGGAGCTGTCCACGGGCCCACTCCAGGCTTTATGGACTCTGTGTGTTCCGATACCGCACGTGTTCAGGGAACTGGGAGGGGCTGCTCTTGGACCCGCACTAGTTCCTTTTTGTATTTCAAGTCCAGACAGAGAAAAGCCCTGACTGTCTGGGTCCTCACAAAGCTGCAGGAGCCCCTCTCTAGAAGCGGGTTTCTACTGGAATACCTCCAAGGACACACTTCCCCCTTCCTCCTAAGGCAGGCTGTCCCAGGCTCGGACATGCCAATCGCTTGGAATGTTCTCCTTACCTAGCCTGAAAGTCATCCCTCGGAAATGTCTCCCCACCAGTCCTGTGGCCTCTGTGTGCCATTCCCAGGATGGCTCTGGACACAGGTGGACACAGCAACATGAGGGCCACGGACCCCTCACCTTCTTGTCTGCAGGCTCATCATCCATTCCTCTTATGCTGCAATTTCAAGACCCTTAACCATCCTGTTCTCCCTTCTGCTCTCTTATCTGGAATGAATTGGACTATTCGAGGAGAGGCAGAGATTGAGGTAGATTTTCCTCATGGTCACATCCAGGTCCTCCCAGAGCACTTGCTAAATAAGCTTTAATTTCCCTGAGGCTTTCTTTCACCTGGTTTGGTGCTATTTCTAAAACAGATTTCAAACATGGCTTTACTTTTCCTTTTTTAGCTCAGACTCTGTATCAGTTTCCTCTTGCTGCTGTAACAAAGTGCCACAGATTTAGGGGGTATAAACAACACACATTTATTCTCCTACAGTTTCAGAAGCCGGAAGTCCAAGGTGAGTCTTGCTGAGCTAAGATCAAGGTGTGGGCAGGGGCTGCCTTCCTTCTAGAAGCTCCAGGGGAGAGTGTCCCTCCTTGCCTTTCCCAGCTTCTGGAGGCGCCCCCATTGCTTGGCTTATGGCCCCACCTCCATCTTCAAGGCCAGCAGCGTGTCATCTCCAATCTCAATGGCCCACACTCCTGTCTCTGACTTCCCTTCCACCATGACATCTTGCTCTGAACCTCTCTCTGCTTTCCTGTTCCACTTACTTAGGACCCTTGTGATTATATCGAACCCACTCAGATAATCCAGAATCATCTCCCGATCCCAAGATCTTTAAGTTAATCACATCTGCAAAATACCTTTTTCTGTGTAAGGGGACTTACTCACAAGTTCTGAGGACTAGGCCGTGGACATCTTTGCGGGGCTACTACTCTGCCTTCCACAGAGTTCTTCCTGCAAGGCTGTGGTGGTAGCAGGATGAGCTTTGCTGGCTGTGGATAGGCTCATCTGGGAGGTGCACCCCCTTCTGCAGACCCAGGCCCTGGCCCCCCTCGCAGAAGGGTATCACACTGCTGGAGGGAACGGGAGTGCGAGCAGCCCCAGGACATACATGATATTTGAAGCATCTAGATCCCAGAAACACTTCTTTTAGGTCCATTATGAGCCTCGTACGCGTAAGAATTTAGTGAATGAATGACTGGCTGGCTGAATGACCTATGTCCACATGCATTACACACCCTTCATGCCACACCCACAGCTCCTGTCAGGTCTTCCTTCAGAAATAGTCAGCAGTGCCCCCGAATGAACAGATACAAACCCAGGCTCAGCCTGGTCTATCTGACCCCAGCCTGCTGGTCAGCCTCACCTCTCTCTGCACTCACTTGTCCATGAGCCCTGCCCCCTAGCCTCGCAGGGCTGCTTGGGAGCAACAGCAGCAAGCACAGAGTGCTCACCAAGTTCCAGGACCTGTTCTGAGGGCCCTGCCTGTATTCACTCACCTAAGGCTGGCAACAACCCTATACCTAGGTACCATAATTACCCTCATTTACAAATAAGGAAGCAGGTTTGGAGCAGGGCATATCTTTCCCAGGTCCATGGCTAGTTCTCGGTGGGTACAGCCAGGATTCCAAGTTGGGTGGTCAGCTTCAGAGCCCAGGTTTTAAGCACCGTATTGGACCACCTCTCAGGACATCCTAGGCTGCTCTGCCCTATGTCCTCTGTGCCTTCGTCCTTGCAGCCCTGACCTCTAGGGAGCCAGTTTGTCTTTCCAGGTGCAATCGGCTGTGCCTTGACTGTGCCCTGCCCTTGCCCTCCCACCTCCCACCATCCCCACTGGGCTCTCCCTGGGTGTGCACAGCCAGTGCACCTCGGGGTCATTCTGCACTGCAGTTCAAGCTGCCAGCATTGCTGGGTTGCTGGAGCCCAGCCCAGAGGCCCCGTGAGTATTTGGGTTCTTACATCTCAGAGCCCCGGGAGCTGCTGGGCCGCCTCACTGCCAGCCCCACATGGGAGGGGCTCTCCATACTTCCCACGTGAGAGGGAACCCTGTAGACCAGATGTTCTCAACCTTTAGTGGGTATGGAACCTCTCTGAGGCTCCCGTGAAAGCCAGGGCAGCTTCTACCCAGAAAAACACTCCTGCACACACAATGTAGACCATCGAAGTGGGTTCCTGGCTTTCGTGAAGCCCATTTGGGACCCCTGGTTAAGACTCTCTCCCCATGGAAGGAAGCTGGCATTTACAGAGCCTCCTGTGGGCACCAGTCCTATTGCTAGAGCCTTTCAAATGCATTGTCTCTTTGGAGCCTCGCCGCCCTCCGGAAGCAGGCCTTTCCTAGTCTGCCCTACGTTACACAGCTGGTAGGGGGCTGGGCACCAGCAGCCTGGCCCTCCAGTCTTTAAAATCCTTGCTCTCCCCAGCTGTGGCCTCAGAAGCTGAGAAGCCGTGGGGGGGGGGGCCTGCAAATGAGGAATTGGCTGCAACAGGGTGGCAGTGACCCCCACTATCTCCTCAGAACCCTGGGAACGAATCTGGGAAGCAGCTCTGTTTGCTGGCCAAGATGTTGGAGACCCTGAGCCATCTTTGGCCTCAGGGTAGAACTGCTGGGGGCTGGCTTGACAGCCTGTCGGAGCAGAGGGGCCCCGATGCTGGAAGGAAGCAGATAGTGGCCGGAATGTGATTTCCTGAGTGCCTGCAAGGTTAGCGCGGAGGGCCTAAAGCCAGGTTGGAAGCTGGGGCCTCACTGGGGGGCAGCGCCACGCCTCCTCCAGCCCCACACCCAGCACACAGCTGTTGGGGAAGGGCTTCGTGGCCAACTTCTGGGACTGCTCTTGGCTGGTATTGCTGGACTCAGTTTGGCCAGATTGAAGGAGGTCAGAGGACTGGTCAGGGTTCAGGGTCACCCAAGGTCGAGAGGATTGCAGTCTGGTCAGGCTCTGTCCCTACCTTGTTAGGTGACTTTTGGCCACCCCTTCTTGTCACTGGGCTGCAGGCCTCTATCTGGCCAACAGCTAGGCCATCAAGGGCTTCTCCCTACTTCTGACATCTTTAATGCCAGGATCTCTGTCCCTGTAACAGTCAAGGAGCTGGGACAATCCTAACTTCCTTCAGCCACCAAAGGAAGTTATCTGTGTGCCAGGCACTGGGCTGGGTACTGAGGCTCTAGGAAGGCAGCCAACCCCACCCCTGTCTGTGGGGAGCTCCCAGTTGGGCAGGGAAAACAAGCATCGAGAAGCTGCACATATATACCTGGGGCTCTGAGAGTCACATCTGTGGAGTGCCCAGGAGCTAGATGTTCTGGATCTGATGCAGAAGTGGCTCATGCACTGATCGGGAGTGGGCACAGACAGGCCCCATGAGGAGACAGGGTGAGAAGGGGGCCACGTGAATGTCATTCCTGCTGGGGACTCTCAGGCTGTAAGGCACTGTGAGAAGGAGTGTTGAAACAGTGCGCCTAGCAAAGCTGTTGCAGTGCTGGAACGAGAACGTCTTTACATAGCCAGGGCCTGTGTGCCACACGCCCAGGGCCTGCCCAAAGCAGACACTCCACAATGAGAGCTCTTAGGGCTCCATTTCACAGACAAGGGGCCCCAGCAGGGTTTGCAGTTACTTGTCTAAGATCAGAGGGAAGCTTCATGGCAGAACTCATTCTTACCCAGGCTGGACTGGCTTCCAGCCCCACACACTTTTTCTCATACCTCTTGGCTCTACATTGCTTTTAGCTCGTTCTGAAACCAAAAATCTCTCATTCAAGTTAAAGATTTGCCAGCATCATTAATTTTCAAAAGCATGTGTGAGTCCTGAGGGCGATTCCCTAAGCAGTCTTGTCTTTGCCAGCCCTTGTCTCTGAAAGCCCTTGGTCTATGCCCACCTTGAAGTTGGTGCCAGGCTTCTGGGTAGCATGGTCTTCCCTGTGCAAGTGCCAGTCCCTCATCCTGACTGTTGCTTGGTCCTTCAGCGGGAGGTTTGTTGGCAGGGGAAGCAACAGGCCAAGGTAGCAATCAGGAAGGCAGAGGAGGGAGGTGAAGGGGTGAAAGGTAAAGGCGCGCTCACTCCCGCACCCGCACGCAGCTGGGGTCCTCTGTGGAGTTTTCTTCTATGCTCTGTCTTAGCCGTTCTCAAAAGCTCTGCCCAGTTTGAGGGTCCATGCAGCTTCAGCTTGGGAGAGTGGGGATGGGGTTTGTCATAAAGAAGAGAGGCGTCATCTGGGTGTTGCTGCTTCGGTTCCTTGCCCTCACAACCAGCATTTCTAGTCCCAGCTCCCAGGCCATTGTCCCAGGGAGGTGGCCTTCCTGACTTCAGAGCAGCCTTCACTGGAGTGGGGCAGACATGAGGAAACACATCTGGGTTGCGATCCTGTCGACAAATGTTACACGGCCATGTGACTTGCTGCTGTTCTGCATTCCGACTCACGTGGCCTGCTCAAATAACTAACCAAACTGCTAACCAAGTGCGGGGACCTAGCGGACAAGTTAAGACAGGCATCCTTTCCGTGCTTCCTGTTGGTGGCCCTGGACGGAACACTTAGCATCCAGACCTTACCATCAGATGGAGCCAATGGGTGAGAGGGTCACATTTGGGCCCTTTTGGTCACAAACGGTGAGACCAAGCTCATCTTGTTTGACCTTCCCCAGCATGTACTCACGCAGCTTGCACAGTGTAGAGGAAGGAGCAGTAGCTCTGCCCTGTCAGGGCACGCAGGTTCAAGTCCTGCCCCAACACCGACCAGCTCTGTGACCTTGGGCACAGCTCCCCTCACGTCCCCGGGCCTTTGTTTCCTCATCTGGTGAATGAGAATAATGACACCTGCCTCTCGGGGCTGCTTTTGAAGACTGATTCTTACATATTGGATATACATGACCCAGAACAGCCCTGGACTAGGCCAGAGATGGAGTGTTGGATCAGTCTGATCATGGCAACATGTCCCATACTCAGAGGTGGCACTGACGCAGTTGTGCCAGCTATTGTTACCGTCAGGGGTTAATGTGTGTCTTGAGCACAGTGGGCTCTTCCTGTGGTGGACCCTCCCCACCCTGGTCAGAGAACAGAATTACACAATTTGGGGAGCTCATCCCCCAACTGGTGAGGCTGCAGAGGCTCCTTCCCATGCTCATGGGCTTTGTGCATATCAAGTCCCGTATTTATGTGTGTGTCGAGCCATTCTAGAATTACCTGTAGATAAGACCACCCTAGGGCTTCCAGTTTATTGATCCCTCATTAGCTAGACCTTTCTGCTCTGTGTGACAGTGCATCATTTCCTGGGGCTGGGGGGAGGAGTTCATAACAGTTTCTCAAGAAAGCAGACTGAGTCACTTTAGGTTCGATCATACCAACAAGCTTCTCTCAGTGGGCGGTGTTCCACCTTAGCAGCCACTGGGAGGCAATCAGAGGATCTGCTCTGAGGACAGTGGTGCTAGGGAGGGTACTGGAGTCCTGCAGTTGGGCCCCAGTTCCGTCACTTGCTGCTCTTGTTGCAGAACATGACTGACATGTTGTATATAGCACTCTCCAGGCCAGACAGAGCTTTCAGCATGGTTTTTACCCTCACAACAGTGTGGGGAAGCAGGCAGGACAAGGATAGTTCAGTTCCCCATTGTTTTTCAGATGAGGAAGCAGAGCTGGAGGGAGTTTAAGTGGCATATCCAAGGCCCTGCACTTGGTGGTGAGGTAAGGGGGAGCATTCGAAACGCTGCTCTGGAGCCAACAGCAGCATTTGAATTGGGCCAAAAATCTCATCCTGGACTCAACACTGAGGGCTGTCTGCCCATGGCACCCAAACAGCTGCAAGGCTGACCCTGAAGTCTGCCCAGTACATCACAGCATCTGTCCAAGTGTTCATTGGACATCTGAATATCCTTTTTGTAAATACCTGTTAAGCTGTTTTGATATTTTTTATAGTGAACTGTTGGCCTTTTTCTTAGTGATCTGTGCAAGTCTGTATATTCTGGGAGACTACTCCTTTGTCCCTTTTGTATCTTCATCCAGATTGTCGTTTGGATTTTTGTTTTTTAAAATTTTGTTATGAAAATTCTGAAACATACAGAAAAGCTGAAAGATGACACTCATATGCACCTCCTAGGTTCTACAACTAGCATTTTACTCTATGTGCTCTGTCATTTATGCATCATCCTATCTACCCATCAGTCCATCTTATTTTTGATGCATTTCAAAGTTGCATTGTCTGCATACCATTAATATTTGTTTACAGTTCTTTTTTTATTCTGAGATGAAGTTTGCATATAATGAAATGCACAAATCATAAGTGTTTCATTTCACAAGTTTGGAAAAACAGATACATCTGTGTAACCAAACCTCTCTTGAGAATTAGAACATCACCATCACCCTGGCAAGTGCCCTCATGCTCTTTCCCCCACATTCCATGGACAGCAATGTTCTCATTTTTTTTTCACCATAGACTAGATTGACCTTGTCTAGAATTTCACTTAAATAGATTAATACAGTATCTATGTTTTTTAATGTCCTCTTTCACTCAGCATGGTGATCATGAAGTTCAACCATGTTGTTGCATGTATCACGATTTGTTTCTTTTTCTTGCAGAGTTGTATTTCATTACAGGAATTTACCACAATTTGGTTATACATCCTCCTATTAATGGACACCTGAACTGTTAATAAGTTTTTAGCTTTTGTGAACAAGACCGCTATGAATATTCTTTTATGAAATATTTTGTAGACATTTATTTTCATTTCTTTTTGTTAAATACCTAAGAGTGTAATTGCTTGGTCATAATATAAGTACATGTTTAGGTTTATAAGAAACTGAGCAAGGCCAAAGTGGTTGTACCATGTAATAGTCACATCAACAATATGTAAAAATTGTAGTTGCTCCATATCCAACACTTGGTGTTTTTATTCTTTTTAATTTTAGCCATTTAGGTGGGTGTAATTATATGTTATTGTGGTTTTGATTTGCATTTCCCTAATGACTAATGATGCTGAGCATCTTTTCACATGCTTATTGGCTACTTGTGTATCTTCTTTAATAAAGTGCCTGTGTAAATATTTTGTCCATTTATTGAGTTGTCTTTTTATTGTTGAGTTTTAGCACTCCTTCTCTTTTTTAATATCCTGGATACCAGTTCTTGGTCAGATCCGTATTTTCCAAATACCTTGACCCAGTCAGTGACTTGTCTCTATATTTTTTAAATGATGTCTTTTTAAAAATAGGCTTTATTATTTAGAACAGTTTTAGATTTTTAGAAAAATTGAGATGATAGTACAGAGAATTCCCATATACCTCTCACCCACTTTTCTCTATTATTAATGCCTTGTATTAGTGTGGTATGTTTGTGACAAATAATGAGCCTAGATTGATACATTATAATTTACTAAAATCCATACTTCATTCATATTCCCTTAGTTTTTACCTAATGTCCTTTTTCTGTTCTAAAATCCTATCAAGGATTTATTACATTTAGTTGTCATCTCTCCTTAGACCCCTCTTGGCTGTGATGGTTTCTCAGACTTCTCTTGTTTTTGATGACCTTGGTAGCTGTAAGGCACCCTGGTCAGGTATGTTGCAGGATGCCCCTCTACTGGGATTTGGCTGATGTTTTTCTCATGATTAGACTAGTCTTATGGGTTTATGAAGACCATGGAGGTATAGTGCCATCTGGATCACATCATACCAACATGACTCATCACTGTTCATGTTGACCTTGATCCCTGGCTGAGATATTGTTTGTCAGGTTTCTCCACTATAAGTTACTCTTTCTTTCTCCCTTTCCATGTTGTCCTCTTTGGAAGGAATTCACTATGAGCAGCCTACACTTAAGGAGTGGGGAGTTATGCTCTCTCTCATTTGGAGTACAGTATCTACATAAATTATTTGGAATTCATCTGCACAGGTCTTAATGATATTATTTGATGAGCAGAAGTATTTAATTTTGATGAAGATATACATAGATAGATAAATAGATATAATGTGGTTACTATTTTCTGTGCCCTGTCCAAGAAATCTTTGCTTACCCACAAGTCATAAAGATATTTTCAACCCTTACCTACATCGAACACAAAAATTTAATTGCAGATGTTTCATGTAACTAAACGTAAAGGCTTACACCACGAAGCCTGTGGAAGAAAACAGAAGTATGAGGGTTATGCTGGCCTCATCAAACTAGTCAAGACGACCTCCTCTTCTCTGTTTTGTGGAAGTATTTGTGAAAGATTGTTCCTTCTCCTTTAAATGTCTGATGCAATATACCAGTGAAACCATTTTACTTTGGAGTTTTCTTTATGGGAATGTGTTTGATAAAAATTTGCTTTCTTTAATAGGTATGAAATGCACGTTTTCTGTTTCATCTTGTGTCCATTTCAGTACATGGTTATTTTCAAAAAATTTGTTCAGTTTATCCAAGTTGTCAAATTTATTGGCATAAAGTTGTTCATAGTATTTCATTATTATCCTTTTAGGATCCACAATATTTCCTCTTTTGTTCTTGTTATTGCTAATTTGTGCTCTCTTTATTTTCTTGATGAACCTAGCCACAGACTTAGCAATTTTTGTTGATCTTTTAGCCTTGTTAATTTTCTCCATTACTTTTTCTATTTCATTTGCCTCTGCTCTTCTCTATTTTTTCTTAACTTCTACTTACTTTGCTCACTTTTTTCTACCTTCTTAGTGTGGAAACTTGGTCATTTATTTTAAACCATTTTTCTTCTCTAATATAAGCATTTAAAGTTATAAACTTTTCTTTGTACTTTATACATACTTCATACTTTATGTATACATTATATGTTTCATTATAATTATATATATATTCATTATATATGTATACTTTATACTGCTTCTCTTGCTTTAATAATTTGTGTTTTGTCATGCAGCTCAAAATCTTTTCTAATTTCCCTTATGATTTCTTCTTTGACGTATATGTTATTTAGAAGTATATTGTTTAATTTCCAAATATTTCAGAGCTTTTTGGTTATTGAATTGTTGATTTCTTATTTAATTCCACTGTGATCTGAGAACATCCACAATTTCATTTCTGTCAAATTTACTTTTGTTGGATTATTTGGATACACTATACGTTTCCATTTTACTTAATTAATTTTTAGTTGTGCCTCTTTACATCTTTTTTAGAATTGTACTGAGGATTATTATATACCTTCATAACCTTTCACAATCTACTTAGAGATAATATTGTACCACTTTACGTCAAATGTGGAAAACTTGCAACTATATATGTCTGCCCTTTCCCAAGTTTTGTAATTGTCATATGTATTACATCTTACTGACATTATACACTGCACAATACAATGTAATTTTTCCATAAACAATCATATGTATTTTTAATAACTCGAGAGGAAAAATCATCTTTTGTATTTATTCATATTTACCTCTTCCAATGCACTTCATTTCATCTGAACATCGAAGTTTCCATCTGGTATCATTTCCCTTGAGCCCAAGAGTTTCCTTCAACATTTCTTATAATGCAAATCTGCTGGTGATTAATTCTGTTGGTTATCTTTTATCTTTAAAAAATGCCTTTCTTTAGCCTTCATTCTTGATTTTTGCTGCATGTGGAATTCTCGGCTGTGTTCTTTCATCGCTGTGAAGGTGTCCCCCTGTGTCTGAGACTCCATTGTATTTCATGTGTAGGGAGTTGTGACTCCTCTCCATGTCATTTTCCTCTAGCTGCTTTCCAGACTTTATCTTGATCTTTGATTTTTAGCAGTTGGCTATGATGTAGCAGGTGCGATTTTTCTTTGCATTCCTCTTGCTTAGAATTCCCTGAACTGCTTCTTGAATCTGCAGTTTTGTGTCCTACACAAAATTTGGGAAGTTTACTTTTTTCAAATAAATAGTTTTTTCTGCTTCATTCTCACTCCTCTACTTCTGGGCCTCCAGCTATATATATTTTACATATTTTCACAATGTTCCATAGATTCTCTAAGATTCTGGAATTTTTTTCATTAATTTTTTCCTCTCTGTTCTTCAGAATGGATAATTCCTATTAATCATCTTCATTTTTTTCTGACTCTTCTGTCTTTTCCATTCTGTTGTTAAGCCTACTCAGTAATTTTTTATTTCAGATATTTATGCTTTAGTTCTAAAATTTCTATTTGGTTCATTATTATAATTGTTATTGCTTTGTAGACATTTTCTATCTTTTCATTCTTTCCAGTGTATCTCCCTTTATATCCTTCAACAAAACTATAGTAGCTGCTTTTAAAACCTTCGCTGTTTCCAACACCTGGGTCGATGCCTTTTCTTTTGAGTTTTTCTCACATTTTTCTGTTTCTTTTTATATTTAGATTTTTTATTAAGGTAAAATTTGTATATAACATTATATGTTTCATTGTAATTCTATGTCATTATATATATTCATTATAATTCAACATCTGTATACACTATAAAATAGTCATCACCAAAAGTCAAGTTACCAGTCATCACTGGACAACTGACCCCCTGCAGCATTTCTCCCACCCCTCTGGGCCCTGGGCCCTTCTAATAGCCATCAGTCTGTTCTCTGTACAGATTAGCTTGTTTTTGCATTGCTTTGTTTGTTCACTTGTTCTGTTTTTTTAGATTCCACATATGAGTGAAATGATATATTTGTCTTTTTCTATCTGATTTATTCACTGAGCATAATACCCTCAAGTACCATCCAAGTTGCAAATGGTAAGATTTCTTTCTTATGGCTGAGTAATATTCCATGGTATATATGTGCCTCCTCTTCTTTATCCATTTATGCATTGATGGACACTTCAGTTGTTTCTGTATCTTGGCTATTGTAAATAATGCTGCAAAGAACATAAGGGTGCAGATATCTTTTTGAATTAGTGTTCTTGTATTCATTGGATAATACCCAGAAGTGAAACAGCTGGGTAATATTCTTCTTAATTTTTTGAGGAATCTCCATACTGTTTTCTATAGTGGCTGCACCAATGTACATTCCCACCAATGGTGTAGGAGGGTTCCCTTTTCTCCACATCCTTTCCAACACTTGATATTTCTTGTCCTTTTTTTTCCACCAGTGTTATTTCTTCTCTTTCTGATAATGGTCATCCTGACAGGTGTGAGGTGATACCTCATTGTGGTTTTGATTTGCATTTCCCTGATGACTGGTGATGTTGAGCATCTTTTTGTTCACCCGTTGGCCGTTTGTATGTCTTCTTTAGGAAAATATTCAGTTCCTGTGCCCATTTTTTAATCAGATTGTTTGTATATTTGCTATTGAGTTGTATAAGTTCCTTGTATATATTGGATATTAACCCCTTATCGATGTATGTTTTTCAAATATTTTCCCTCATCCAGTAGGGTGCCTTTTTGTTTTGATGATGGTTTCCTTTACATGCAGGCACTTTTTAGTTTGATATAATTTCATTTGTTTATTTTTGGTTTAGTTTCCTTTGCCTTTGGAGTCAGATCTAGAAGCACATTCCTAAGACATTTCAAGGAGCTTACTGCTTATGTTTTCTTCTGGGAATTTCATGGTTTCAGGTCTTACATTCAAGTCTTTAATTCATTTTGAGTTCATTTGTGTGTATGGTGTAAGACGGTGGTCTAGTTTCATTCTTTTGCATGTGGCTGTTCAGTTTTCCCAGCACCACTTATTGAAGAGACTGTCTTCTCTCCATTGTATGTTCTTGACTCCTTTATCATAAATTAATTGTCTATATATGTGTGGGTTTATTTCTGGCTCTCAGTTCTTTTCCATTGATCTGTGTGTCTGTTTTCATGTTAGTACCATACTGTTTTGACTGTAACTTTGTAGTATAGTTTGAAACCAAGGAACATGATAACTCCAGCTTTGTTCTTCTTTCTCAAGATTACTTTGGCTATTTGGGATCTTCTGTGGTTCCATTCAAATTTTAGAATAATTTGTTGTCGTTCTAGGAAAATGCCATTGGAATTTTGATAGTGATGATATTGAATCTGTAGATTGCTTTGGATAGTATGGCCATTTTAATAACATTAATTCTTCTAATCCATGAGCCCTGGATAGCTTTCCATTTATTTGTGTCTTCTTCAGTTTCTTTCATCAGTGTCTTATAGTTCACAATGTACTAGTCTTTTTTTACCTCTTTAGTTAAATTTATTCCTAGGTATTTTATTCTTTTTGATGTAATTGTAAATGGGATTGCTTTGTTAATTTCTCTTTCTGATAGTTCATTATTAGTGTACAGACATACCACAGAATTCTTTGTATTGATTTTCTATCTTGCAAGTTTACTGGATTTATTAGTACTAACAGTTTGTTTATTTGTTTTGGTTCTAACAGCTTTCTATATACAGTATCATGTCATCTGTAAATAGTGACAGCTTTACTCCTTCCTCTCTGCTTTGGATGCCTTTTATTTTACTTTACTTTATTTTAATTTTTTTGCTTTCTTATTGCAATGGCTAAGGCTTCCAATACTATGTTGAATAAAAATGATGAGAGGAGATCCTTGTCTTATTCCTGATCTAAGAGGAAAAAGTTCCAGTGTTTCACTGTTGAGTATGATGTTAGCTATAGGTTTGTCATATATGACCTTTATTATGTTGAGGTATGTCCCCTTTATATCTACTTTGTTGAGATTTTTTATCATTAAATAGAAGTTGAAAATTGTCAAATGCTTTTTCTGCATCTATTGCATTGCAATGATATAATTTTTATCCTTTGTTTTGTTAATGTGGTATATCACATTTATTTGCAGATGTTCAACCATCCTTGCATCCCTGAATCAATACCACTTGATCATGATGTATGATCCTTTTAATGTGACATTGAATGTAGTTTGCTAATACTTTGTTGGGATTTTTTGCATCTATGTTCATCAAGGATATTGGCCTGTAACTTTCTTTAGCACTGTCCTTGTCTATTTTTGGTATCAGGGTAATGGTAATGCTGGCCTCATAAAATGAGTTTGGAAACATTCCCTCCTCTTCAGTTTTTTTTGGAAGAGTCTGAGAGGGATAGGTATTAAATCTTCTTTGAGTATTTAGTAGAATTCACTGCTGAAACCATCTGGTCCTGTGTATTTGTTTGTTGGCAGGTTTTTGATTACTGAAGCAATGTCCTTCCTAGAAATTGGTCTACTCAGATTACCTATTTCTTCATGACTCAATCTGGGAAGATTGCATGTTTCCAGGAAGTTATCCATTTCTTCTCGGTTATCCAATTCTTTGGCATATGATTGTTCATAGTAGTTTAGTATGATCCTTTGCATTTCTGTGATATCAATTGTAACTTCTCTTTTGTTTTTGGTTTCATTTATTTGAGCCCTCTCTCTTTTTTTTTTAAGTGGTGAATCTAGCTAAAGGAGGTGCTGTTTGAAGGGAACCTCAAAGTATGAGTAAGGTTTAGGTGGTGAGCTCTTTGGAGGCCAGAATTGACTTCCTCAGCCCATTGTTTTACTCCCTCTACAAGTCTCTCTGGGCCATTTCTTCCATTTTTGTGCTTTAATTTCCATCTATATGCAGTTATCTCCCCAGTCTTGGTCTCTAGCCTGGACCTCTCCCCATAAAGCCAAATGTTTTTGACGTATCTACACTAAACATTCCATAGCCACTGGAATGGAAGTCTTCAACAACTCCTACCACCACCCAACCAGTTCTTTCTCCAGGGCATGGCACCAGCATCTACCCAGTCACCCAGATCAGATTTCTCTGAATTACCCTTAATTCCTCCCTTTCTCCCATGTAATCAGCCACCAAGTCCTGCCACTTTACCTCCTAACTATTTCTAGAATGTATCTCCTCAAAAATACTGCCACCACTGCTCTCATATAGGTCTTATCATCCCTCACCTGTGTTATTCCACATGGGTCTAGAGGCTAGTATGTTTGGGAAATGCTGCATTCTCTATCCTCTATTAGAGAATCAACTTGGCGTGTCACAGGCTCTAGCAAATCTGACAATCAAGAAAGCCTGCTGACTTTCCTCCACTCAGTTTTACTCAAAGTTTTATCAATACCGAACCCTTTTAGAGCTAAGCTTCTATTAGAATCCTGTGGGACAAGCATCTGTGGAACACACTTTGGGGAATGCTGGAGTGGATGATTACCCAGGGCCCACATGGCTCTGAGAGGTGGTGATTTCACTGAAGTTACTATTTGAGAGAAGAGGATGATGTCTGTCTTAGGTCTGCGTCTGCCGCAGTAGGTACTCAGACAATGGGCGATAAACAGGGGGTGCAGTAAAAAATGGGGAAATTTGAAAGTGTGGCTAGTTTGGATGAAGATAATAGATATCTAGACATGAAAGGAGAGCAGATTGTCCCAGAAAGCAATGAGTACAGGGCTCAATAGGGAGAGCATCCTAACCACAGTAGTGACGGGTGTTCCTTGGACTTCTATACCTGTGCTGCTGGCCATGTCAGTTCAAGGCCACCCTCAATTATTTTCTTCTGGGAGAGTTTAGCTGGGGACTCTGGTGGCAGGAAGAGAAGCTGCCCCACTCATCTTCCTTTCATTGCACATAAAGCATCACTGACACTTGTAAATTTCAACTCTAAGTAGTTCTGCTATTGAATAAGCGCTTTTATATCTCTGGACCATGTCCTGGACAAGGCAGCAGGCTTCGTGGCCCTGGGCATGGGGCCTGGCCTGCTGTATTCCTCAGTTGGGTATTGCATTAGCACTGATTGCTGGCCAATCTGTCAGCCCAGGGCTGTGTTTTTCTAATCAAAATGACCAATTTAGCACTTAGGAAAGACTAGTCAGCTGGGCCACATTAGTTTCTCCTCCTGGTAGAAATGAAGTAGGCAGAGACAGGGGAAGCTTCTGTGAATAGTTTGTCAGGCATCCCCAAGTCAGTGAGCCCTCTCCTCTCCAGCCACTTCAAGGCTGCTCACTGTGGTTCACCCCAGACCTGTCCTGAGGCTGTTGGGAGAGACTGGATCCTCTTGCTTGCTGGAGTCCCCCAACACCTCTCATGACAGAGGGAGAAAGAGGCAAAAAGCACTTCCTGATCCCCAAGGCAGGAAGACTGGGATTTTATTTACTGTATCAGAGTCCGTCTTTGGCAATATTTCACTTTCTACCTTGTTTTAGTAATACGATGCCACTACTAGTAGCTGAGATGTATTGACTTGACTATATGCCAGGCACTGTGCTGCCTGCTTTCCATGTACTGGCTCATTAACTCCCCATGGTAACCCAACAAGGCTTGGTACTAATATTATCCCTATTTTGTAGATCGTGAAACCAAGGCAAAAAAAAAGGATATAAATTAACTTGCTGTGGATAAAGGGAAGGTTCCTATGGCCAGGATTCTCACCTGGCCCTGGTTGGCTAGCTCACTGCACACCTGTGGGCAATATGTCATTATTGACTCTATATAAAGAGCTCCGCCCAGTACTTTGGGCAACACAGTGGCACGGCTGTAAGGCTGCAGGACAGCAGAGGCTGGAGTGGTGGCAGCGCCGAGGACAGAGACTGAGAGGGCTGTGGGGGGTGAGAGGCCCAGAGGCAGAGACCAGCTTGCTGCACGCAGACTCGCTCTGAGTGGATGGGATTCTGGTGACTGACCTGCCACCGTGGAAATAAAGTTGGGTATAACCCTTTCACCCCAAGAACATTCTATTATCATTTCTCTGGTCAGATTGAATCCATAATGAACTTGCCCGGGGCTGAAACCCGTTGGCAAGACAATTGGCGACATCGTCAGGGTTCATTGTTGACCAAGGAAAAGAGCTGGCTGCCCTCACGGGAGGAGTGTTTCAGCAGCTGCACCTATGGACGGGGACGGAGAGACACTCGGGTGTCCCCTGTGGACATGTGGCGCTGTGATGGGGTCGAGGACTGGGCTCCACCCCAAGAGAAAGAAAATTTGTTGCTGACTGAAATGGCATCACTACGATGTGCTGTGGAAATAGTAAAGGCCAAGAGGAGGCAGTATGAGAAGCAGCAGCACGCACGCTGCCAGGTGCCGTGGGGCAAGAGAAAGAGGTAGTGGAGCCATCGGCCCCAGAAATGGAGGAGCGGAGGTTTGACGAACAGGTGGGGGTGGGGGTGGCAGCCCCTCCTCGGTGGAGACCCCACCCGGCTGAAAGCTGGTAGGAAGCCAGAAGGACTCGGCAACCGCGGGCTCCTCCAGGAGAGGTGCAGCCCCCTCCCCAGGTCGTGGAGCGCCCCACGCTCTGATCCCATGCTCAGGCACAAAAGGAAATACAGTCTGCTTCTTGGAGGAAGAATGTAAAGGGCCCCGGGAAGGTCACGAGGACCCAGATGTGGGTTGGTTTGAAAAGGCAGGAGCAGACAGAGAGAAATTGGACTGGAGCTGTGGCAACAACTGAGACCGGAGCCGCAGTTCCGGCTGCTGAGGACGAAGCAGAGGCAGAGATAAAGCAACAAGGTCGGCCTGTGTGTCTGCACGCCTTTCTCCTGGAGAGGCTGGAGAAGGTGGGTACTGTAAGGCCCACCCACGGTCCTTTGGTTAACTCGTTTGGGGAGAACCCGTTTGAATACAGCCGGGATGACCACTTGGTGGCAGTGGATCCCTCAGGCTTGAGCGTTATTATAGTTTGTCTTAATTATTGTCATTTGTATGTTGTAATATGTTATTATGGAATTTGGTTACAATGCTCCAGCTTTCTTGCACAGGGACCATTGCAGAGGATTGAGGGCACATAGACTGAGAGGTGAGAATCCTGGAGGGGTGAAGGGTGGATAAAGTGAGGGTTCTTGTGGCCAGGATTCTCACCTGGCCCTGGTCGGCTAGCTCACTACACATGTGTGGGCAATGTGTCATTATTGACTCTATATAAAGAGCCCTGCCCAGTGCTCTGGGCAACACGGTGGCGTGGCTACAAGGCTGCAGGAGAGCAGAGCAGAGGACAGAGGCCTGGAGGACGACTGTGCAGGCAGAGAGGCCCAGAGGCAGAGATCGGTTTGCTGCACGCAGACTCTCTGAGTGGATGGAATTCTAGTGATTGACCTGCCACTGTGGGAATAATACTGTCATTTCTTTGGTCACATTGAATCCGTAGTGAACTTGTCTGGGGCTGAAACCCATTGGCAAGACAGCAAGACACTTGCTCAAGGCCATACAACAAGGAGATGGCAAAGCTGGGACCCCAAGTTAGCCTGGTTGGCAACACACCTGCTCTTGACGACAATGCCATGTTGGATCTCTGTTAGTTGTTTACTCATGTGGCTGTACCAGAGGTGGTGGGCTCTTTGATGGCAGAGACCATATGTCTTGCCAAGGGGTTTCAGTCCCAGACAGGTTCTCTATATAGGGATTTATTGAGACAGAAAAATGACAAAGGAACGTTCTTGGGGTGAAAGGGTTAAACCCAACCTTATTCCCACCGTGGCAGGTCAGTCACTAAAATCCTGTTCACTCAGAGTGAGTCTGCGTGCAGCAAGCCAGTCTCGGTACTGCCACCACTCCAGTCTCTGCTCTCCTGCAGCCTTGCAGCCCTGCCACCGTGTCACCCAAAGCACTGGGTGGAGCTCTTTATATAGAGGCAATAACAACGTATTGCCCACATGTGTGTAGTGAGCCAGTTGACCAGGGCCAGGTGAGAATCCTGGCCACAGGAACCTTTATCCACACCATATCTGGTTTGTGGTAAGACCCAGCACATAGTGGGTGCTGAGTGGAGAGTGGTAGTCAGTGCAAGGCTGCCTGCATCACAGCATTGTGGTTTACTTGTCAAGGGTGTCAGGGAACGTTTTCTGCCAGGTAGGCTCAGGGAAACAAGTGCATTTGCTGCTTACTTCCCAAGCCTGGCATCCCCCAAAGAGAATTACTGTGGACTCTCAGCTGTTGGAGCTTAGTGCATATTCCACATCGTCTCAGTCTGTTTCCCAAAACAAGTTTGCATTGTTTTGAAACCATGGTACAGGGCCCCCAGAGAGCAAATGCAAGTTGATGCCCACAAAACAAGCAGTAACTAAGGCACCGAGAGTGCGCGGGACAGCTCTGGGGGGCTGCAGGAGAAAGAGGACTAGTGCTGAGAAGGGTGCGCATTTCAGAAAGGGGCCACCCCATCCCTATGGGAGGCAGCCAGGCCAACTCAGGCAGGGGCCCTGGAGTTGCTCCTGTCCTTTAACCCAATAACTCCCCCTCTTGATATTTTATTCCTCAGGAAGCATTTCAACAGAATTAAGATACATGCATGAAGATGTTCATTATGAGATTGGCTGTAGTAATATAATGCTGGGAACAAATGAATTGCCCAGCAATAAGGGGTGGTTAATTAAATTCTGGCATATCCATTCCATTGCATATTATGAGGCTATTTAATATGCTTATTCTGAAACCTGCAGCAGCCTTAGGAATACATGGGACAGAAGATTTTGTAGAGGAAGAGGCACCATTCTATTTACCTTGTAATCTTGCAACTTTCGTTTTCTGCACAGTAAATGACCAAATACAGAGAACTATGTTAGGGTGATGGGATTTTGGTGATTAAAAAGAAGTCTTGATCATTGTTATGTTTTCACATTTCCAAATGGACTACTCTGTGTGTGTATGTATGTGTGTAGGAATCAGCACATAATTTCCCCCAAAAACTAATTTTATTTGCAGTGGATTTCTACATCTACTTGAGAATAAAAGTATATATATATATATATATATATATATATATATATATATATATATATATATATATATATATGAGGAACAGGTGTTGGTACCATTTGATGCATGATCAGGACCATAACATGTTATTAAAAAGAAGCCTGGATCCTTCCATGGTACAGCTGGCTATTCATGAACTTTTGAAATGAATAAGGCTGTAGCATCTGGTCCATTGTTGCCATTCCTATATTTCTAGCCAGCCCTCCTCCAAAGTCTTTAATTTGTAAGTAGTGCCTGCCTACCCATGAACAGGGGTGAATCCAGAACCTTTCTCTCAGAAGAAAAAAAGGAAGTGAGCAGTCTTCCCCAAACAGGAGAAAGAAGTTTATCTCAAGTTCTAAGCTTGAATGTCCATTGGTCTTGTCAGGGCACCTGTAGGCAGAGAATGACCCAAGCCTTGCTACCACATAGGGTCCCATTAAGCCCAGAGGTGGCACAGTATATGACAGGACAGTTTTTAGAGGCAGCAGTGGTGACCTCCATCTCATTCACCCACCTTTGGTGTTGATACTCTGCTTAGCCTGGCAAATATCAGCCTTGCTCCACTTCCCCCCACCTCCATGCCTGAAAACTTAGTAGTTACAACTTGGGAGTATGTGCCGTGAAGTCAACAGAGGTTAAAAGCATTTGGCTTTCATATCATCCCACTTTTCCATTCCTGCTACCCCTTTCATAAGTGGCATGTTTTCAGATATTCGGCTTGAACTAGCTGCCACTGAGCCCCTCACATTGCCACACTAATGCATACCCAGAGGCAATTAAACCCAGGGATGTCCAGATGTGGGGGGACCAACTGGCTGCCTTAAGTTGAGGCCTTTATTGGATGGGCCCTTCATAAAGGCTGGGTTTGGATGCAGAAGGGTTTAGACATATAGATCTATTAGATGTATCCATTCTCTTTCTCGTTGCCTGTCATACCCTGGGTCAGTAATAAGGAAACTAATGCAGAGGTGAAATGACTTGTCCAAGGTCATGTAGCTAGAAATGACCTTGCTGATGCCTTAACCTAGGTCTCTTGCCTTAAAGTCTGATGCTTTTTGGAAGGTGGCTTCTATAGAATATGTTCTGATTTGGGCCTGTCTTAATGGTATACCCCAATAGCAACAGTGTATCCACAAGCCTCAGGTAGGTACACTGTATGCCCATCCCTGTGCTAGTTATGCAGTGGGGCGGCAGTTAAGAAGATGCATTGTCCAGCCCGGCCTGTACCTGCCTTTACCAAGTTCAAGGGTTGCCCTAGAAGTACTTCATAGGCCGAGTCCCACAGGCCTTGCTGCTTGCTTCTTGTGCAGCTCTCAGCTCTCCTGGCCCCATTCCGCTGTACCAGTCTCAGTTTGTCTTTCAGTTACCATTTTCGCTCTTCTTTTTTATTTTAATGTCTTTAGTTGTGAAGTATAACATGCAAACAAAAAGATAAATAGCCAAAACATTACAGATGAATAAATTGCTAGAAAGCAAACACTCATGTAACTCCGGTCCAGCTCAGAAAGATAACAACATTGCTAGCACCCCAGACACTGCTCACTTGTGCCTCCCAAGCCCTACACCCTCCTCCCAGCTACAGGAAACCACTAGCATGGCCTTTCCAGCAATCACTTCCTTGCATAGCTTCTTAGTTTACCAATTACATATGGATCTCTAAGCATTATACTTGAACTTTGCCTGTATTTTTTAACTTAATATAATTGAAATCATGTAATATGTATTCTTTCATTCGCGGCTTCCTGCTATTGTTTGCAAGATTGATCCTTGTTATTAATATAGAACATTTCTACTACCTCAGAAAGCTCCCTTATGCCCTTTGCAGTCACACCCCTCCCACCCTAGCTCCAGGCAAGCTCTGATTGCTTTCTGTCACTATAGATGTCTTGCCTTTTGTGGAATTTCATATAAATGGAGTAGTACAGTGTACATTCTTTTGTCTTGGGCTTCTTTTACTCATCACATTTTCTTCTTGAGTTGATTCATATTGTTGAATGTATCAGTAGTTTGTTTTTGTCCAATGCTGTGTAGTATTCCATACTGTGGATATACTACAACTTGTTTAGCCATTCACCTGTTGATGGAATTTGGGTTGGTTCCAGTTTTTTTATTGTTACCAATGAAGCTGCTGTGAACATTTTTGTAAAAATATCTGTAAACATCTGTTTTCATTACTCTTGCTTAATATTTATTTTTATTAGAATAAAGTTGCTATACAATATTATTTTGGTTTCAGATGTACGACATACCGACTTGATAATTATAAACATTACTAGATGCCTGTCACAGTAAGTGTAGTTACCCCATTACCATATCAAGATATTACAATATCATTGGTTATCGTCTCTATGTTGTACTTCCAGTCCTGTGACTAATTTATATTACAATCTGCTCTTTATACTTGTATATACCCTTTACCTATTCCATCCAAACCCCCATCCTCCCCATGGTAACCAACAGTTCATTGTCAATGTTTATTGTTCTATTTCTTTTTTGTTTGTTTTTGTGTTTTAGATTCCACACATTAAATAAAATCATATGGTTGTTTGTCTTTCTCTACCTGGGTTATTTCACTTAGCATGTTACCCTCTAGGTCCATCCATGTTGTCCCAAATGGCAAGATTTTCTTCTTTTTTATGGCTGAGTAATATTCTATTATGTATGTGTACCTCATCATCTTTATCCATTCCTCTATTGGTGGGCACTTATGTTGATTCTATATCTTGGCTATTGTAAATAATGCTGCAGTGAACATAGGGGTGCATGTATCTTTTCAAGTCAGTGATTTTGTTTGGGTAAATTCCCAGAAGTGGAATTGCTGGGTTATATAGTATTTCTGCTTTTAGTTTTTTGAGGAACCTCCACATTGTTTTCCACAGTGGCTGGACCCAATTACATTCCCACCAACAGTGCAGGAGGGTTCCTTTTCTCCACATCCTTGTCAACACTTGTTATTTCTTATCTTTTGGATAGTAGCCATCTGACTGGTGTGAGATGATACTTCATTGTGGTTTTGATTTGCGTTTCCCTGATGATCAGTGATGTGGAGCATCTTTTCATGTGCCTGTTGACCATCTCTATGTCTTCTTTGGAAAAATATCTATTCAGGTCCTCTGCCCATTTTTTAATTGGATTATTTGTGGTTTTTGGTGTTCAGTTGTTTGAGTTCTTTATGTATTTTCAATATTAGCCCCTTACTGGAAATGTCATTTGCAAATATATTCTCCCATACAGTAGGTTGCCTTTTTGTTTTGGTGAGGGTTTCCTTTACTGTGCAGAAGTTTTTAGTTTGATTTAGTCCCACTTATTTATTTTTGCTTTCATTTCCCTTGCCTGGGGAGATGTATCCAGAAAGAAATTGCTCATGTTGATGTTCATGAGATTCTTGCCTATGTGTTTTTCTATGAGTTTTATGATTTCCTGTCTTACATTTAGGTCTTTAATCCATTTAGAGTTTACTTTTGTGTATGGTGTAAGACAGTGATCAAGTTTCATTCTCTTATGTGTAGTTGTCAAGTTTTCCCAACACCATTTATTGAAGAGACTCTCTTATCCCCATTGTATAGTCATGAATCCATTGTCATATATTAATTGACCATATATGTGTGGGTTTATTTCTGGGCTCTCTATTCTGTTCCATTGATCTATGGGTCTGTTATTGTGCTGGTACCATACTGTTTTAAACAATTTAGCTTTGTAGTATAGCTTGAAATCAGGGAGTGTAGTACCTCCAGCTTTGTTTTTCTCAAGATTGATTTGGCTGTTCAAGGTCTTTTGTGGTTCCATATGAATGTTAGAACTATTTGTTCCAGTTCGTTGAAGAATACCATTGGTATTTTGATAGGGATTGCACTGAATCTGTAAATTGCTTTGGGCAGCGTGGTCATTTTGACAATATTGTTTCTTCCTATCTAAGAGCATAGGTACATTTCCATTTATTTGTGTCTTCTTCAATTTCTTTCATAGTATAGGTCTTTACCTCCTTGGTTAGGTTTATTCCTAGGTGTTTTATTCTTTTTGATGCAATTTTAAGTGGAATTGTTTTCTCAATTTCTCTTTCTGCTAGTTCATTATTAGTATGCAGGAATGCAACAGATTTTCATATATTTATTTTATATCCTGAGACATTGCTGAATCCATCTGTTCTAGTAGTTTTTTGATGGAGTCTAGGATTTTCTATATATAATATCATGTCATCTGCAAATAGTGACTGTTTTACTTCTTTCTTACCAATTTGGATGTCTTTTAGTTCTTTTTCTTATCTGATTGCCATGACTGGGACTTACACTACTATGTTGATTAGAAGTGATGAAAGTAGGCACCTGTGTCTTTTTCCTGATCTTAAAGGGAAGAGCTTTCAGCTTTTTGCCATTGAGTATGATGTTGGCTATTGGTTTGTCCTATATGGCCTTTATTATTTGTATGTTCCTTCTATACCTACTTTCTTGAGAGTTTTTGTAATGAATGGATGTTGAATTTTGTCAAAAATGTTTTTTCAGCATCTATTGAGATTATCATATAGTTTGTTATCTTTCCTTTTTTTGATGTGTTGATGTATCACATTGATTGATTTTGCAGGTATCGTACCATGCTTGCATCCCTGGAACAAATCCCATTTGGTTGTAATGAATGATCTTTTCAGTGCATCTTTTAATTTTGTCTGCTAATATTTTGTTGAGGATTTTTGCATTTATGTTCATCATTGGTCTCTAGTTTTCTTTTTTTTTTTGTAGTTTTTTTGCCTGGTTTTGGTATTAGAATAATGCTGGCCTCAGAATGAGTTTGGAAGTATTCCCTCCTCTTCTATTTTTGGAATACTTTAAGAAGGAATGGGTATTAGCTCATTTAGTAGAATTCACCTATGAAGCCATCTGATCCTGGAGTTTTGCATGTTGGGAGTTTTTGATTACCAGTTCAGTTTTGTTACTAGTTACTGATTTGTTTAAATTTTCTGTTTCTTTCTGGGTCAGTTTTGGAAGATTGTATGTTTCTAGGAATTTATCCACTTCATCTAGGTTGTCCAATTTATTATAATTTTTCACAGAATTCTCTTATAATTCTTTGAATTTCTGTGGTGTTGGTTGTAACTTCTTTTTCATTTATGAATTTTTTTATTTGTGTCCTCTTTTTTTCCCTTAATAAGTCTGGCTAAGGGTTTGTCTCCTATTTATCTTCTCAAAGAACCAGCTCCTGGTTTCATTAATTTTTTTCTATTGTTTTCTTAGTTTCTATTTTATTTATTTCCACTCTGATCTTTATTATGTCTCTACTAGTAATTTTGGGTTCTGTTTGTTCTTTTTCTAGTTCCTTCAGTTGTAGGGTTAGGTTGTTTATTTGAGATTGTTCTCGTTTCTTGAGGCAGTCCTGTATTGCTATGTACTTCCCTCTTAGAACCACTTTTGCTGCATCCCACATACTTTGAACCATTGTGTTTCCGTTTTCATTTGTCTCCATGTACTGTTTGATTTCCTCTTTAATCTGTTCCTTGATCCATTGATTATTTAAAAGCATGTTCTTTAGCTTCTAAGTATTTGTGTTTTATCCAGTTTTTTCTTGTAATTGATTTATAGCTTCATACCATTGTGGTCTGAGAAGATTTCTTGATATAATTTTAGTGTCATTAAATTTTTTGAGACTTGTTTTATGTCATATATGTGATTTATTTTGGAGAAAGTCCCATGTGCACTTGAGAAAAATATTTATTCTGTTGCGTTTGGGTAGAGTGTTCTGTATATATCTGTTAAGTCCATCTGATCTAATGTCATTCAATGCCTCTGTTTCCTTTTTCATTTTCTGTCTGGGTGATCTATCTCTTGATGGAAGTGGGTGTTAAAGTCCCCTACTATTACTGTGTTGCTGTCCGTTTAGGTCTGTTAGTATTTGGTTTATATATTTAGGTGCTCCTGTGTTGGGCACATAGATGTTTATGATTGTTGTTCCTCTGTTGGACTGATCCCTTTATCATTATGTAATGTTCTTGTTTGTCTCTTGTTACTTTCTTTGTTTTGAAATCTATTTTTTCCGATGTAAGTATTGCAACTCCAGCTTTATTTACTATTTGCATGGTATATCTTTTTCCGTCCCTTCAGGTTCAATCTGTGTGTGTCTTTAGGTCTGAAGTGAGTCTCTTGTAGGTAACAAATAGATGGGTCTTGTTTATTTTATCCATTCAGTCACCCTATGTTTTTTGATTGGACAATTTAGGCTATTTACATTTAAAATAATTACTGATATATATATATATATATATGTATATATATATATACTTATTGCCATTCTTTTGAATGTTTTCTGGTTGTTTTTGTTCTTCTCTGATCCTTTCTTCCTCTCTTCCTCTCTTCTCTTGTGTTTTAGGACTTTCTTTAGTGTTATGCTTGGGTTCCCTTCACTTTCTTTTTTGTGTATCTATTACAAGTTTTTGGTTTGTGGTTACCATGGGGTTCTTATATGACACCCTATGAATATAATAATCTATAATTACCTGGTGATCACTTGAGTTAAAACACATTCTAACAGCACTACATTTCTTACTTTCCTTCCTCTGTTTTATGTATGTATCACCTTTTGTACCATTTTATTAAGTGACTCCCTTAACTAATTTTTAGATGCAATTGCTTTTACTACTTTTGTCTTTTTGACCTTCCTACTAGCTTTTATATAATTGATCTACTACCTCTGCTATATGTTTGCTTTACCAGTGGAAATTTTTCCCTTTCTTAAATTCCTTGCTTCTATTTAGGGTCTTTTTATTTTTTCCTTTTAAAGAAGTCCCTTTAACATTTCTTGTAAGGCTGGTTTAGTAGTGCTGAACTCTTTTGTTTCTCTGTGAAACTCTTTATCTCTCCTTCCATTCTGAATGATAACCTTGATGAGTAGAGTATTCTTGGTTGGAGTTTTTTTTTTTTTCTGTTCAGCACTTTGAGTCTATCGTACCATTCCCTCCTGGCCTGTAGAGTTTCTGCAGAAAACCCAGCTGACAATTTTATGGGGTTTCCCTTATATATAAATTCATTGCTTTTCTCTTTCTGCTTTTAATACTCTCTTTGTCTTAGATCTTTGACATTTTGATTATGGTGTGGACCACATTGGGTTCCTCTTGTTTGAAGCTCTCTGTGCTTCCTGGACTTGGTAGACTGTTTCTTTCCCCAGATTAGAGAAGTTTTCAGCTATTATCTCTTCAAATAGATTTTCCACTGCTTTCTCTCTCTCTCCTCCTTCTGGGACTCCTAATAATACAGATGTTGGGATGTTTGATGTTATCCCAGAGTTCTCTTACCCTATCGTCATTTCTTTAAGTTTTTTCTTCCTTTGCTGTTCAGCTTGAGTACTTTCCATTACTCTATCTTCCAAGTCACTCACCTGTTCTCTCCTTCCTCCACTAATGTTCTTTCCCTCGAGTTTATTTTTTAATTTCATCTAATTCTTTATCTGATTGGCTCTTTATTAGACTTTCTCTTTGTTGAGGCCTGTCTTGAGTCCCACTATTGTTTTCTCAAGTCCAATAAGTATCTTTATAACCATTTCTTTAAACTGTCTATCAGGTAAATTGGTCAACTCTGTTTCATTTAAATTTTTTCTGTTTTTGTTTTCTTGTTCTGTCATTTGGAACATAATCTTCTGTCTCCTCATTTTATATGACTTTCTGTGCTTTGTTCTATGAATTAGTCAAAAGGGCTCACTCTCCAGTCTTGAAGGATTGGCCTTGTGTAGGAGAACCCCCTGTGTAGCCTGTATATGCCTCATGATTTTGCAAGCTGGAGGCCGAGTAAGTATGAGATGGGCATTTCTTGGTGCTGGGGCTCCCAGGGCATGGCCCAGGGGCACAGCCTTGGGGGCCCATTGGAAGGGATCCTGGGTGGACACCTGTGGGTTCTGTGCTGGGGTGGCAGCTGCATGTCAGAGGCACATGCCAGGTAACTTCCAGATTGGCACCAGCTGCATCCTCTGTGCCTCTGCACCCATATACCCGTGTGTGTTCTTGGACATTCAGGACTGCTCCGGGGTATCCCTGCATTGGGCACCTGCCAGGTCCTGCTAGTGGCAAGGAGTCAGGCTCTTTGCACATTCCTCCTTGGCCCCTGCATGCTCTGGGCTACTCCAGGGGTTAGTGCCCTCCAGTCCTGCTGTTGGCTAGAATCAGGCACTGGGTGTGTATGCATTCCCCCACAGCCCCTGTGTGCTCTGGGCTGCTCCAGGGAATTCCTACATTTGTGCCTGCTGGGTCCTGCTTGTGGCCAGGCATCAGGCCACACATAAGTGTTTCCCTGCTGTGCTCTGGGGAGTGTCTCTGTGAAACCAGCCCATAGATTCATGTACCCTCCTGGTGAGCCAAGGAATTTTCTGATCCTGCTGATGGGGGTAGGGTCAAGGCAGGACTTCTGGATTTCTTGCAAGCATGTCTGGGTATGGATAGGAGTCAGGGGGCTGCCTAGACCAAGTCTGAGATTGGTGTGTGTACCCAGATCCTGCTCTCGGTTGCACTAAGATGCATGAAGGGAGCACAAACAATGGCACTGGCTGGCTTCTCCAATCCTGCATGCCTCCTATGGTTTCTTTGCCAAGCAGCAGGTATTTACTTCTGAAACTTAGGTTCTTTCACTTATGGTCTAGTTGTACTTTAAAGTACAAGGCTTTTTTCCTGTGGCTCAGGGCAGGAGGTCCACTCCTGGCTCTCCCAGCGATATCCCTCCTCCTCCCCACTGCCAATTGTTGTGCTAGAGATGGGATTCTGGCAGTTACCATGTCTCTGTCTCTCTTGCCATTTTTTTAAATGTGATCTTTCTGTCCCTTGTTGTACAGAAGGTGCTCACTTTGGTTTCTGTTCTCAGGATGAAATGCTCTGTGTATAGGTGTAGATTTTGGTGTGTCAGTGGGGGAAGGTGGGTCCAGGCTTTCTCTACTCTGCCATCTTCCCAGAATACCCCTCTTGGCTAATATTTAGTAATAGGATTTCCAGGCTATTTGGTTAGTATATGTTAAACTTTATAAGAAACTGCGAAAGAGTTTTCCAAAGTAAGCCTGACATTTTTGCATTCCCACAATGCAAAGTTTAGGAGATCCAGTTGCTCTGTATCCTTACTAATACTCCTTATTATCCAGCTTCTTAACTTGCCATTCAGCTGGGTGTAAGGTGGTATCTCTTTGTGTTTTAATTTGTATTTCCCTAATAATAAATGATGGTGAGCACATTTTCTCATGTTTGTTGGCCATTTATATGTCTTACTTTGTGAAGCGTCTATTCAAATTGTTTGCCTATTTATAAATGGGATTGCTTGTTATTAAATTGTGGATGTACTTATATATTCTGGATATAAGCCCTTTTTCAGATATAGAGTTTGCAAATTTATCATTTAATTTTCTTAGTGGTTCTCTCACAGAGCAAAATTTGATGAAATCCAATGCATCACTTTTGTCTTATATGGTTCATCCTTTTTGTGTCCTATCAAGAAAAAGTTTACCCATCCCAAATTTGCAAATATTTTATTTTTCTTCTGAAATTGTTATAGTTTTAGTTTTTATGTTAGATTTATGATCCATTTCAAGTTAGTTTTTGTATATGGTATATGATAAAGGTTGAGGTGAAATTTTTTCTCCATAAAAGATTCCATTGTAATTGCACCATTAAAAAAAAAAAGTCTGTGCTATCACCCATTGAATTACCTTGGCACCCTTCTTGAAAATCAGCTGGCCAAATGTGTGTGAGGCTATTTCCAGGCTTTTTATCCTTTTCCATTGGTCTCTTTGCCTATCCTTACAACAATACCACACTTTCCTGATTATTCAGTCTTTATAGTGAGTCTTTAAAAGTCTGTTGGTGTAAGTCCTACGGTTTTGGTCTTCATTAAATTATTTTTAAATTTGTAAATTGACATCTTTGTATATATCTTAGTTCTGTGAACTTTAACACAAAGAGTTTGGTGTAACTACTACCACAATCAAAATACAGAATAATCCAATCGAGGGCAGCCTAGCAAGACTGAAGACTTTAGACAGTGACTATTCTACTCTAGCCAAATATCACAGGAAAAACTGGCCCCACCCACACCCACACTGTCAAAGGCTGAGTGGGAAGCCTAGATTTCCACCCTTGTTAGGCTTGGTAGCAAGACACCTCCTCCCACTACAGTGTCAGTGGAAACCACCCGAGGAGCCTGAACTTCCAGCCCCAAAAGGAAATAATGAGGCACCCCACAGACTCCCTGCTGTAGCCTAGGAGGTCTACTGGGAGATTCAGGACATTCACTACCACCCAGTGGCTCTGTGATACCAGTGGAGGCCACATGGGGAAGAGCAACAAGCCCTGCTACACCTTCCAGCCATAGAAGCTGGTGGGAACTCTCACCCCTGCCCAGCAATAACAAGGAGCCCCTTATCGTGGATATAAACACAGACGAATAGAGAACCTAGGCTTCTACCCCATTGGGCAGTAAAGAGGTCTGTTGGCATAAAAACAAACCAGGTAAAGCAGAAGGTGTGAATAAGATAGAGTGTCATAACATACTACCCAAAATATCCAGGTTTCAATACAAAATCACTTATCATACCAAGAATCAAGAAGATCTTAAACTGAATGAGAAAGACAATTAACTGCTGCAAATGCTAAGAAGATATGAAGAACCGAATGGATATTTTAGAAGTGAAAAATAAAGGGCTCAGTGGATGGGTCCAATAGGAGAATGAGGGGGACAGAGGAACAACTCAGTGAATTTGAAGATACAATAGATACTATCCAATCTGAACAATAGAAAAAAAAAGACTGAAGAAAAAATTATCAGAGACCTGTGGGACTATAACAAAAACACCAACATTTGTATCATAGGAGTGCTGGGAGAAGAGAGAGGGGTGGGCTGAAAAAGTACTTGAAGAAATAATGGTTGAAAACTTCCCAAATTTGGCAAAAGGCATAAACCTACCAAGAAGCTACACAAACCCCAAACAGTATAAACCCAAAGAGATCCATGCTGACATTTCATAGTTAATCTTCTGAAAACTGTAGACAAAGAGAAAACATCTTTAAAATAGTAAGAGAGAAGCAACACTTTAATTAGGGGAATAAACAATTTGAATGACAGTAGATTTCTCATAAGAAGCCATGGAGGCCAGAAGGAAGTTGCACAACATTTTTCAAGTGCTGAAAAAGAAGCAAACCCTGCCAATCCCAAATCCTCTGTCTGGCAAAATTCTCCTTCAAGGATGAGGGGGGAAATCAAGATATTCTCAGATGGAGGAAAATTGAGAGATCTCATCATCAGCAGACCTATCTTAAAAGAATGGGTACAGGAAGTTTTCTAAACAGGAAATGATAAAAGATGGAATCTTGGCATGATTGAGGAAGAAAGCAAAATGGAAAGAGTGTGAATAAATGTAATAGATTTTCCTTCTCTTGAGTTTTATAATTATTTTTGATAAAACAAATATTACAACAGTATAATGTGGTTGTAAATATGTGGAGGAAATATTTAAGGCATTATAAATGGGGGAAGGTAAAGGCATGTAAAGGGAAGTAAAGTTTCTGTACTTCACTCAAACTGGTAAATATTGATACCTGTAGACTTGGATAAATTTTACATAATGTACATGTGTGTGTATATATACACATATATAATGTATTTATATTCATATATGTATAATTATACATACATATTACATGTAACATAATATGTGGAGTAACCACTAAAAAAGCTGTACCAAAAGATACACTCAGGCACTATGTATGAATCAAAATGGATGTTCAATATCATTTGCTATTAGGGAGATGCAAATTAAAACCACAGTGAGATACTGCGACAAATCTGTCAGAATAGCTAAATGCTGGGGAGGATGCAGGGAAACTAGACCATATATTGTTGGTGGTAAACTAGTACAAACATTCTGGAAAATAGTTTGCTTCCTCGAAACGTGCAACTACCACACAACCTAGCAACTGCACTCTTGGCATTTCTCCCAGAGAAATAAAAACTGATGTCCACATAAAACCTGCACATGAATGTTATAGCAGCTTTATTCATAATAGCCCCAAATTGGAAATGATTCATATGTCCTTCAACAAGTGAATGGTTAAACAAACTGTGATACATCTGTACCATAAAATACTATTCAGTAATAAAAAGGAAAAAATATCAATGCATACAACAACCTGAATGAATCTCCAGAGAACTATGCTGAGTGAAAACTGTCAGTTCCATTTGTGATTGGCCTTTTATGTGCATGCTTCCATTTATATGTTGAAATGACAAAAATATAGAAAGGGAGAACAGATTGGTGGTTAACCAGAAAGGTAGGGGAAGGAGGGAAGTGCATGTGGCTCTGAAAGGGCAGCATGAGGGATCAGTGTGGTGATTTTTAAATTTCTTTTGCCCATGGATATCCAGTTGCTTCAGCACTGACTGTATCATTGTTCCCTTGTATATAATGTATATATTTTTTCTGACTTCTTTTGAAATTTTCTCTTATGTTTGTTTTCAGTGATTTGACCAGGATGTGAGTAGGCTTGGTTTTCTTTGTATTTATTCTCCGTAGAGCTCACTGAACTCCTTGCTTTCATAGGACATAATTTTCATCAAACTTTAGAAAAATTTTGGCCATTATTCCTTCACATGTTTTTTCTACCTCTTTGTCATTTTCTACTTCTGACATTGTAATGGCATGCATGTTCTGCTATTTGATATCCCACAGGTCTCTGAGGTTCTGTTCATTTTTTCAACTTTTTTTCTCCATTCTTCACATTGGATACATTCAGTTAATTTGTCTTCATAGTTAGAGTATGTCTTCTGTCCTTTTCAAACTATTATTGAGCCCATTCAGTGCATTGTTCATTTCAGTTGTCCTTTTTAGATCTAGAGTTTCGCTTGTTTCTTTGCATAGTTTCCATTTTCTGCTTAGATTCCCTATCTGTTCACTCATCAATATCATATTTACCTTTTATTCTTAGAATAAATTTTTTCATAATTGCTTTAAATTCTTTGCTAAATCTAACATCTGGACCCTATGAGGGTTGATTTAAATTGACTGCCTATTTCAAAATTTCATGGTTCCTTGTACGTTTAGTAATTTTTTATTGACATGACAGATGATATCTTGCCCCATCTATTTATAACCCAGACTCAGCCAAAGACTTTCAGAGGATGCTATATGGACCCGTATATGTTGAATTGTGTTCCCTCCAGACTCATATGTTGAAGTCTTAACCCCCAGTACCTCAGAGTGTAACCTTATTTGAAGATAAGGTCTTTACAAAGTAATCAAATTAAAGTGAGGTTATTAAAGTGGGCCCTAGTCCAATATGACTGACGTCCTTACAAGAAGAGGAAGTTTGAACACAGAGATGCCCATAGATGGAAGGTGATGTGAAGAGATATAAGGAGAAAATAGCCATCTACCAACCAGAGAGAAGCCTGGACTAGATCCTTCCCTAATAGCCCTCACAAAGAACCACCTCTGCCAACACCTTGATTTTGGACTTCTAGCCTCCAGAACTATGAAACAATACATTTGTTTAAGCCACCCAGTTTGTGGTAGTTTATTATGACAGCTCTAGCAAATGAATACATGAGCTTTTGGTGCTTCCTCTGGCTTGTAGCTCTCTCCTCTCCAAGGATAACAACCATTTTAGCTTCCCCAAACTCTGATCTCTGTTCTCTCACCTCAGAATGACCTGCATTCTCTGCTTGGATTCCAGCTCTCTTCCCTGCAGCTGGGAAATTTTTCCCCACACAGAGAATTAGAGCAATTGTGGAGCTCATCCCTTACTCTCAGGAATTGAAGTTCTGTTCTATCTGTTGCCTAAAGTCTAATATCTAATTTCTAATGCCTGAAAGCAATTGTCTCATATATTTTGTCTAGTTTTATAGTTGTTTACTGTGAGAGGGCTACTCTGATACCAGTTATTCCATCACTTTTGTAAGTGAAAGTTCCCCATATTTTTCATTGATCTTTCCAACTTCTTCCAGTACTATTGTGGCATTTTGATAAATCCCAAGCATCATATAATTTTATTCTGACTGTGTTTTGATTATTTTCTCCTTGTTTTTTCTATCAGCAGTTTTAATGTGATGTGCCTCAGTGTGGTTTTCTCTGGATTCATCCTTGTCTCAACAAGGACTTTGTAGGACTCTTGAATCTGTGGTTTAGTGACTTTTATCAGTTTTGGACAGTCCCTAGCTACTAGCTCTTCAAATATTTCTTCTCCCATTTTCTCTTTACTTCTTGGATGCCAATTACACAAAAGTTCGATCTTCTCATTTTATCCTCTCTGTCCCTTTCTGTTCAGTTGTTTCCATGTGCATATTCTACTTTCTTCTAAGTTATTTTCCAGCTCACTAATCTTTCTTCAGAAAAGCATCCAGAGCTAGTTTCTGTTGCTTGCAACTAAGAGCCCTGATTGATAGAGAACCTATAACTCCTTGGTGAGAACCTGGAATATAGCCTTCCCTGTTCTCTTCACAATCCAACCATCCTTTGAGGTCTAACACAAATCTTCTCTGTCCTAAGAACCACAGCCTAAGTACTCCATTCATTCTAACAGCATTTCCTGAATATTTGTTGTAAGCCAAGAACTGTGCTACGTGCTGAGGATGTAGAGATCCATTGGCCCCTGTTCATTAATAATGATAATGGACAATGAAAAAGAAATGTGATGAGGGCTATCCTAGAGAACAGGTGCATCCCTGGCTCATGGCTGCCTGACCATGATGGGGGGAATCAGAGTTGAGAAGCTGAGGCTTCCATTTTTGAATGGAGGATTAGTCCTCCCTCTAAAGAGAAATAAAAGTTTAGTTAAAACATTAAAAAGTCCAAAAAAAACATAAAACAGTCTGTCTAAAATGTTAAAGATCTAATAAGATAATAAGGGTTATGGGGGCAAGATCTGAAAGGACACAAAACCAGAAAGATGAATGCAACAGCTGGGGCCTTTGGATAAAGGGATTTATAGGAAGGATATTGGGTAGCTGACAATTGCTGGGAGGACTGGAGACTCAGAATCATTGACTCTATGGCCAGATCCACAGACAAAGTCATGGTACAGAATTAGTCTGGTGAGCACACCTCTGCTGGCACCACTGAGCAGAAGACCTTGTAGTTTGTCCACTAACATCATTGATGGCCTCTGGCTCCAGTGGTATGGCTGCTCCTGGAAATGGGATCCTGTGGCAGATTCTTTGCAGGCTCTGCTGCTCACTGGCCCAAAACCTAGCTGCCTAAGCCTCGGTCATATACTAGGTCCTACCTTCAAAAAGTAGCTGAGAAAATGAGTAGTATTTTCAGCTTCCTCAAACCTGGGGAGTTAAGGTGCTGGGTAGCCAAAAAGAGATAGATATCTACCACCGGCCCAAATCAGGGTTGTGTGGCATTGGTGCAACTGGCCCATCTGTGTCTATTTGGCCAGTAGGCAAAAGCTGGGCATAGGCCTGGATGGAAGCAACCATTCATGCCCATGTCCTCCCAGGTCACGTACTGAGGATCTTTCCTCTTGGTGTGGGGACCACGTGAAGCTGCTGTTCTCTTTCGGTCCCTGTCCCCACATCTCTTACCGCATCTGAAGGTATGCACTCCCCTGGGGATTCGGGCGCCATCTTGCCTCCAGACTGAATACAGAGTTCTCTGCCCAGAGCATCAGTGCCAGCCCACATCCTTTCCCGGTGCCTTTGGCGCATGCCGTGTCTTCCTATAGCTTCTCTCCAGTATCCAGGGCTGAAGCCAGGAGCATCTCTTGTAGAGCATCCAGTCCTACAAGCAGAGCAGCTGTCTTTTGTGAAGCTCTGGGCAGGTGAAGAGCAGGGCAGACAGTCAAAGTCCTTTGCCCCTTCCACCGTAAATGACTGCAGCCAACACTGGGGCCTTGGTGTTTGCTGGTATTTATGTCGTTACTGGATTCTTGGCATTCAAAGTCCTCATTAATATACATTTGTGCCTTCCCTTTGGAAATAAAGGAGCGTGTTCTCTGTGTATGTACTCACATTTCTTTATTTAGCCTGGCACCTGCCTTCTTCCGCAGCATGTTAGTTTGGCATCCGTGCTGTTCCCTTGCAAATCTCCAGAGCTTACAGTTCTTAGAGGAAATGATTTCTTTCTCTCTAGGAAGATTTTTCCCTTTTCCCTGTACTGTTCTTTAGGTCTAAGTTATTGCGTCACAGGTGGGTGAGATGTGCCACCAACTCCAGCAGGTGGGGCTACTGAGAGCCACCTCTCCCCCTCTGCACCCCCCCACCCCCGCCCAGTTCTCAGCCCCTCTCAGCAGACGGGGGTGTCCCAGACCAGAGTGACTGCTGCTTCCATGGACCCTCTTATGTCAAGCCTGGAAAGATTCCAAGAATGACTCACTTGCAAGGGTTCCTGTCACCTGCACTAGACAATGGTTTATGCCAGCTGGGCCCCCGGCCAGCCCTTGGCAAGAGGGAAGATGTCACTGGAGCATTACTGGGTGGTGGTTGTTCACCAGGCCCCAGGAGAACTGGCCCTGGGGTTTCAGGAGTTACAGATGAGACTGTCTCTAAATAGCTCTGAGGGGCTGGGCCCTGAGCCAGGGGACTTCCTGCCCGGATTACTGGCCTACCAGCTGGGTGATCGGCATTTGGGACCATTCCTCATAAGCACCTACTGGGGGACTGGGAACAAGTTGTCAGCTTGGCCACTTGTTCAAGTCTTCATCTCTGGAGGTGACCCAGAGGGGACAACATTGTGTGATTGTGTCCAGCCAGCCTACAGAGTCAGCCACACTTGAGTTGTATCCCAGCTTCACCACATGCTTGCCTGCTGACTCTGGGCAGGTTGCCTCCCTTACCTCAGTCTTATTTCACCATCTGGGAAACGGAAGGGTTCCGTGAGTGTCCACCAAGCACCTAGAGCCATGCATAGCTCGTAGTAGGTACTCAGTAAATCAAAACTCATGTTATAAAGACGACGCTGAACTTGAAGACTGGAACATCAGCGCAGACTACCTGAGTGATGCCAGCAAAGTGCTCCCCTTTCTTTGCTGCAACAGTGAGGAGCACCAGCACGTGCCCTGCCTCCCTCTTTAGAACTCTGTGAGTTGAAAATTAAATAAAGAACATGAAAGGTCTTTGGTTCCTGTCAAGTGCTGCCTCAGTGGGAAAGAATTGTCCCCGAATTAAGTTAGGAAGACAACTGGAGCCAGCAGAAAGGAAGATGTGTCATAATGAACCGCAGTGGCAGCAGGGATGGGAACGGCAGCAGGCAGAATGCCACTGTGCCGGCCGCGCAGCCACTGAGGGAGCGAAGGAGTCAAGTGGGTTTTTTTCTTTAACAATGAGCCCTGCCCTCTCCCAGCAAGTGCCCTTGCCCTCTGCACCCACCCCCGGACACAGGGATAGCCACCTGCTAGGCAGCCAAGAGGAGACGGCCTGCCCCTCGCTTCCTGACAATGGAGTCTCCCACCCGCCAGGGTCGTCCCTCCTTCACCTGCAGACGAAGGCAGCGTGCACCGCTCTGTGTTGATGGCGCTTAAGCAACATTGGAAGCATGACAGTGCCCCTGAGCCTGTAAAGCATTATAGGGAGGGAGAGGTTTGTTTCTATTCTGCATCTGCATCACCAGCAAGCATTAATAGAAAGTTGATTTAAACCCGCCTAGTGTTTTGCTCACACTCAGGCCCTGCTGTGCCCTGCTTTTCCAGGAATGTGTTCCCTGTGGTCCAGGCCTGGGAGAGGGACTCTGTGCCTGCAGGGCGGGGTGTGTGCACAGGTAGTAGTTGGCTCTGGTTGCCATAAGGAAGTGCCACGATGGGTGGCAGCAGGGCTGGCTCCTTCCAGGGCTGTGAGGGAGCCGCGGCCCCAGCCCTCTCCCCTGGCTTCCGCCACTTGCCTGGCTTGTAGCAGCACCAGCCTGAGGTCTGCCTTAATCTCACACGGTGCTCTCCATGCGTGTCTGTGTCCAAACGGCCCCTTCTTACAGGGCTACCAGTCTTACTGGGTCAGGGGCCCACCTGCCTCCAGTATGGCATCATCTCATCTAGTTATACCTGCAATGACCCTATTTCCAAACAAGGTCACATGCTGAGGTACTTGGGGTCAGGACTTCACCGTATAAACTTGGTGGGGGGGAGGCGGCAGGAATCCAACTCAACCCAGAACAGTCTGTACGTGTTTCGATGAAGTGCTATCTTCAAAGGATACCTGAGCTCCTGCTTTCCAAGCCACGGAGGCCTCTCCACTCTCCCAGCTCTTCGGTATATCCTCTCCCCAGCACCCTAGCCCTGGCATAGGTGAAGGTGAAATGAAGCTTGGGCTCCACCCAGGGGCCAAGGGGCTGAGAGAAGAGGCGCATGGAGGGGCAGAGAACTCCCAAGCCCTATATAGCTCTGCACACCTGCCTGCCTGGACCAGGACAGAGCTCCTGATTCTCTGAACTAACGCCACCCCATCCCCTGCCAGTGCTGATTGCCCCCTCTTGGGGCTGCTGTGGCCTGACCATCTCCTGAAGGCACACTTCCCAGCTCCTCAACCACTGCAGCCCTGTGGGACGGGGCCTATTGTATGCCTGCCCTAAACTGTGCTCCTGCCGGGGACAGCTGGTATGACCCAGCTGCCTCTGAGAGCACCAGCACAGATGCCCCAGGACTGGCCGGGTCTGCCTGACTCGGGCATCTCTGGGCTGGAGCCTTCAGGCATGCGTGGGTCCCTGCTTTGCTCTGTGCAGCCCAGCCATGGGGCAGGCTTAGTGATGATGCAACCCCATCTTCCCGCACCCTGCCATCCCTGCCCACTTCTTGATCCAGAACCTTTCCTACTGACAATGCTGGTCAGAACACGGCCCCATTGTTCCTGTGCTTCCTGCTGCCAGCAAGCTCAGAACCAAGCGCACTTTGGTCCCACTCATCTCACCCTTGGGTCTCGGTGAAATGACCTCTCTCCTTCCTCTGAACTTTTCTGACTTCTCTCTCAAGGGCTTAGTTCCCCTGCCCTCTTGAATTTGTGTTTTCAGTGTAAGCCACCTCAGACTTTGAGAGAAGTATGTAGAATCATGGTGTTTTTCTTGCTGCAACTTGACTGAAAAGACGAGGTGTTTCCTTGATGCTATTTGTAAGTGAGGTGGGTGACCAAGCAGGAGACATCTTGAAGGATGTGCCCAGCCTGGTGGAAATGGCCCCAGGCGTCATCTAAAGGCCTGGTGTTGTTTCCCAGCTCTCCAACTGACTAGTTATATAAAATCGAGCAAATCATTGTCTCTCCCCAAGCCTCAATTTTCTGGTCTGTCAAATGGGTTAATGATCTTGCTCTTCCCACTTTGGGAGGCTCTTATGGGTGCTAGTAAGATAAAAAAAAAAGTAATGCCCAGCACTTGTAGAGTGCACCGTGTGTGCAGGCACAATTCTAAATGTGCTGTGTGTATGGTTTCAACGAAGCCCTCCAACAACCTTAAGAGATGGGTTTTATTTTCATTCCCACTTTGCAGAAGAGGGAACTGAGGCTCAGAGAGATTAAGAGACTCTCCCCAGCTCACACAATGAGTTTCTAGCTCAAAGGGTCTGGTCCTGATGACCTGCTCTTCTCCACTGTATATCGTGCCTCTCACAGTGCATGTGAAGGTTCCAGAGCTGGCAAGAGGTTTGGTAAGTGAGAAGGCATGATCCAAATTCAAAGGGCACTGCCTGTACTTCCATTTATTCTGGGACTCAGCTTCCCCTCCCAGGGTTCCTTGGGCTTCCTCCCTCTGACAAACTCTCAGATATACAAGTGTTTTTTATCACACTTCTTAAGTGATTGGGTTTTTTTTTACCAGGGTAAAGTGATACTCATGTTAGAAGTTGGCACTCTGTAATTTTTGGTGCATAATTTGGTCATGAGACAAAAATCACAAAATAGCTTGGCATCAACTAGAACATTCTAGACGTGTACGAGGCCCATTCCCCAGTGACCTATCAAGACTTTTGGCTCTCCTTGCCAATAAAGCCATGTGTCGCTACCAGAGAATAACAGCTTATGCCATCTCGGCATCACGCCAAGCCTCTTGAGGATACCAGCTTCTGCAGGCTTACTCCAGAAGGCCAGTGCTGCCCTGCAGAGACCCTCCACCCAGACAGGAGTGTACAGAGGAAGCAATTCCCCAGAAGGGCCTTCTTCAGCTGCCTAGTGGGAATGCCAGAGAGGAGTTCATTTCTAAGAACTTGGCCCTTTAAGGGAAGGGATGAGGATAAAGGCCCTTATGGGTTCATCCTCAGGGTCTTCTAGCACCTCAAGTGCTTCCAGGCTCCCTGGATCCCAGCCCTTCCTGCCACAGAAGCCGAGGCTTTGTGGCCCACCTGTCTGCTGTTCCATGCACACATGCCCAGGCTCTTACACCCTCCTAAGTCACTTGCATGTCAGACTTAGCATGCTGTCTGGTGGGGCTCCCAGGCATGAGGCCCTGGGGCAGACTCTCAGCCCACCACTCAGGCAGAACCCAGGAGGCAGAGGTTCTGGTGCTAAGCAGTTGCAGAGAGCCTCCGAGGGGAGAGGTAGCGGGAGGGCAGGCAGATCCTGGGCCTGGGGCCCAATTCTTGAACTTGTTCCTTGCTCTTCTGATTGCCTGACGCTGACTCCTGCCGCCCATCCACCTGTGCCTCTTTCCGGTGCCAGAGCCCAGTCTGCTGAGATCCCCACCTCTGCCTCTACCTGTCCCTGTGCCTCTGAGACATCAGGCCCTGCAAGGATCTCTTCCAAGGCAGATTCCCTGAAATGTCTCTGGAGGAGACAGAGCTGCAGAGAGCACCCAGTCTGCCTCCAGAGCAGCAGCACAGCTCTGGTAGAGGAGCCAGGCGCCTGTGGTCCCCTTTGGCGAGCGGTGCTTGCAAAGACTGTGCTAGGCTGAATTTCAAAAGAGAAAGAAGTGAGGGATGCAGAGCCCTTTCCTCCTAGGCTCAGGAGGTGCAAGCGGCTGGCAGGCCAGCAGTTCACTGGGGCCGCTTTTCTGCCAACAGTTGCTCGACTGTGCCAGCGTCCTCCTCAGCTGACCACGCAGCCACAAAAGCAGGCTCCACTTGGCTCCTCTTCCCTGGGAGTTTGGCAGGGCTGTGAATTCCCAGGACTTCTCCCCAAGCAGCCTGGCAGAATGAGCCATTCAAACCTCTTCCTGATTTCCCACTGTCCGTATTGTTCCAGCACAACTCAGACCATGTTACTCCCTTGCTCAAAGGGTTCCACGGCCCCCACGCCCTAAAGGCTGAAGTCCAAGGCCAGATGCAACTTCCGAAGCCTTCTGTTATCTGTGTTCAGCCTGTGTGCCTAGCCTCCTGTCTCATGACATAAGCTTCTCCCTCTGGCCCACTTGGGACTCCCTAGTGGCAGCCTCTACTTCTCTTTGCTCAGCCTCGGCCCCATCTGCCCTTCTCTTCCTGGGTCTGAGGCAGCCTACCCCTCTTTTGTGGTTACAAGAAACTCTACTTTCTAGGTAAGGCCCTAGTATATACAGGTATGGCCTAGATGCATTAGATTGCTTTTTATTGAGCCAGTTCCCTGTGTGAGCCCTAAAACATAAGGGCTGTTACTATACTTCCACTTGACAGATGAGGAAACTGAGGCACAGAAAGGCAAACTGCAAACCTGCAGCTCATATGTGGCTGAGTTGGGATTTGTATTCAGATCATTCTGACTCCTCATCCCCTCTTCCCTTGTTGTGACCCTTTTGTTTGATTTCTCCATTCAACCCTGCCCAAGGGAACTAGAGCTCTCCACCTCCCCCACCCCCTCGCAAACCTGGGCTGGGTTACCAGGAGGCCTAAAGCCTCTCCCCACTCCCCTCGACTCCCCTTCACCAGTGATGTGCAGGGCTTCCCCAGCCACGCTGGGAGAGGTCATGTGGACTGTAGCTGAAGTTCACCAAAGACGGACTCTGAGCATGAAGCCGTACCCTCTGACCCTGGGGCTGGGCTCCAAGTGTCTGCTGCAGCCCTCCAGTCCGTTGCGGGTGTGCTCCATGCTCGGGTGGGCTCCCCAGGCCTGAGAGAGACGCTTGGCAAAGCTGGGCTGTGCCTTTTGATCAGTCTGTGCAAATGGAGCTGTGTTTAGGGTTGGACCAAGTCTTTGGCAAGAAAAAGGAACCCAGCAACGTTCTAAGAAAGGAAGTACCCATGGCGGGGACTGGGACGGCACGGGGCAGGAGTGGGGAGCTGCACTTCCTTGATATGGCAGCCACGAGCTACATGGAGCTATTTTGACTTAAATATAATTACAACTCCAGTCCCTCAGTTATACTGGCCCCATTTCCAGTGCTGCAGAGCCATGCTTGGTCAGGTGCCCTCCGCACTGGGCAGCACAGATCTAGAACATCTTCGTCCTACAGCAAGTTCCACTGGATGGCACTGTCCTAGAGTGTTCAGGCCGGGAGGGGCGAATATGGCTGGGCTCCTGCGCCCAGGACCCCTCTGCATTCTCCCAACTGGTCCTGCAGGACCAGTCTCCGCCTGCCGCCTCCTGCCTCTGCACAGGAGACCCCTCTCGGGTGCCATCTGTGTGGGTGAGTGACCGCACCCCCACCCCCACCTCATGGAGTGGTCCACTCTTCTCGCCCATTTTATTTGCCCTGGAGCTTACTTTCAGCTTTCACTGAACTGGGGAAGTAAAGGGCTTTCCTAGAGGAACATTTACAAAACGAGGTGAGCAAATTGCAGCCCCTTTCGGGGCCTGCTTCTGACGGTCGTCCTAGAAAAGCTGAGCACGGTGTCCACAACTCTGAAACCACATTGAAATATGATCAGTACTCAAGAGGTTATCAAAGGGACCTGCGTACCCTGAGGAAAAGAGGATCACAGCTATTTGATTTTTAGCCAAAAATGTTTCTTAAGTGCTATTGTCTATCAATCAAGATGAGCTCGAATCACTTGCTGGTTTTCAGGAATGTGAGAAATAAAGATCAGACTTGAGCATCGAGGCATGGAAGGCCAGAGCTGGTCCTTTGATAAGCAACGGGCAGTGAAATGGCTGGTGTCCGCAGAGACGTGAGAGAAGGAGGAGGTACAGGAGAGGAATGGTGTTTCCACGGAAAGCCGGTGACTCATGACACACATACTTCAGCCAAGTGCACCTGTCTGTTCCATGGGGTGAGCAGCTGCCTACTCAGGGATTGCTGGGGGAGGGGGGGTCCTCCAATGTGGAGCAGATGCCATGCTGTCTGGCGGCTTCCATCTATGGGGCCCCCCAGCCTTCATGTAAAGGTCAGTGGGACAGGAACAGTGGGTGGCATGGGAGAGGAGAGAAGGCCTGGGAGGAACCATCTGGGTAAATGGGACAACGGGCTACTGAGGACTCGCTTTCCAATAGTCTTGGAGGCCATGAGACGAGAATGAAGACTCCTTCTGCAGTTTCAGCTCGGGGAAAGGCACGCCGGGCCCAGCTGGGAATGAGCAACAGCCTTTTCTGTTTCTCTGGTTCCCTCCCACACTATATGCACGAGCATGCATGCGTACTCCACCCCTGTCTCAGACTCACTTTTGTGGGCTTCAGTTTTCTTTGCCAAATGGGACTACTGGCCTAGCCCATCTCTGAGGGCCCTTCCAGGTCTGCTGTGCCAGAACCCTGGCCAGTGAGGACTAGCAAGGCCCTGGGCCACACCTCTTCTGGGCAGCCACAGGATGGTTTGAGCAGGAGTGGCTTCTGCTTGGCAGGGGATGAGGAGGCCAGAAGAGGCAGCACGGCTGCCCAGTGTCACCCGACCTGTCAGCAGAGGTCTCTGAGTCCCCGCTTCCTCGCCCGCGTGCAGTCTCATCCAACCGCGGCCGGAGTGGCACCTCTAAGCCCCAGACGGGGAGGGGTCATGCTGCAGCTGTTTTCTTCCAGAGCTTGGGCCTGCTGCAGCCTCGGTCCACAAAGGTGGGGGGTGAGCAGGGCGGACACATGGAAAGGTGTGCTAGTGGTCTCCGGCACCACAGCTGTTCTTCGGCCACGCTGGGGGCTGGTGCTTCATCTCAGGGACGGGCTCCCTGGTCCCGCTGTGTGTGTGTGCTGCCCGCAGCCCGTGGCAGCAAACCCACCTCCTGTCTCCCCCATGGAGATTGTTTGCTCTGGGGTCTCCCTTTTGTTCTGGGGCGTGGCTGCTGGGGAGTGATGCATCCGGGACAGTATGCTTGACCTGGCCAGACCAGCCTATTGCAAGTGGCAGAGCATGTACATATTAAGCCCTTCTTTGGGGGAGGTAACTCGTGCCTCCTCATGGTCCCATCACGACCAAAGGTTCTTTCTGAGCAGAGACCCCACTGGGTGGCTATTGGGTTTGCAGCGGAGCTGGAGCTGGCATCTGGTGAGGCTCTCTGAGAGGGTCCTCTCCTGCCTCGGCTTGGCAGTGCCATGTACCGTGCCTCGGACATACAGCCTGGGATGGTACCTGTGGGCCAGGCTGCTCAGGCGGCCCCCGAAGAGAGCACCTGCCCTCCCACCCTGAGAGTAGATGCCAGGACAGCCTCAACACAGCCCCTGGGAAGCAGAGGCCATCCCACTGCCCTCAGAGGCCCCAGGCCTGGGCGGATGGCACAGGACTGGGCACTCCCACCTTGCCACTAAGCCTCTGGGACCTGGGCAGGTGGGAAGATGCAAGCTGGCCTTTCATGAAGGACCCCTTCCTCTGCTTAGTCAAAATAGCTAATAATAGTGTGACTCCTCCCACCCCCCAAAAGCAGCAGTCTCTACACAGGCCAGCATGATGTCACCCATCCCTAGGAGGCCTCTACACATTTGGGCTATTTTTGTAACTGCCAATAAAAAGACCCTGCGTTGGTCACACTGTGTATAGAAGTCTGTTTCATTTCACTCCCGAATCCTCGCCCATTGCAACAAATGAAAGATGGCCCTGAAGAGAACTCCTGAATTGGTCAGTGGCTCCATACCCCCTCAGCCCCTGGCTGGCTCACTCGCTCCCCTGTCCATTTTACCACCGCTTCCTGTACCCCCAGCTGTCAAGTCTTGGGCTTGTCCTTGAGGAGCCCATCCTCTCTGAGGAGGCAGGCTTTAAATAATCTTAGTCTAGCCTGCTGAGTGCTAGGGTGGGACAGGGGGCCTCACAGAGGGCCAGCTCATGTGGCCCTCGGGAGTGACTTTGAAGGTGCCTGGAAGGAATGGAGCTTTTCCAGATGAAGAGACCAGGTGTGCCTATGTTTGGGAAGGATGAGGCAGGGGTTGGTGAGGGCCAAGTGTGAATGGGAGGGTGGAGAACATTATGGGTAGTGTGCTTGGAGCCGAGACTTAATGGCATGGCAGACACGGCCTGCTCGGTGGGGCCTTGCCAGCCCCACTAAGGACCTGGGCCCCCAGCCCACCTCCTGAAGCTCCCCTCACAGTTTGCGTTATCTGTGGGATGGCATGAGTGACAGCACTGACCTGTGCTTTCTAAATGCTGCAAGACCTGGTAGCCCCTGGTATCCAGTGGCCTGTGCCAACACATCTCGAGCTGCCTGGGAGGCTGCTGAATGCCTTCAGCCTGTGGAGTTCTTTCTAAATTGGGAAGGTCAAGTCTAGACTGAGGTGGTTTGTTCCTACTTTAAGGACCCTGAATCCACAGTGGGGCTTTTAAAAGCAGAGCGTCTTAAAGAACAAATATCCCTTCAGGTCCTGGGAGATGCATGACGAACTGCTTATGTTAAGAAAGAAAAGGCTAATGAGAGTCTGCTGACAATGAATGTTCAGAGAAACCTGCATGATCATCTCTTGCCAAGATGCAGCCTGGAGGGACAAATGAGGCTGGGAGCAAGGGCTATACCTGCCCCCAGCTGGGGCGATGGCTGTCCCTGTGCCTGGCCAGCCCAATGGGATAGCAGGCCAGACCACTCCCAGCAAGGCTTGCCAGAAGGAGACACCTCGTGAGCACCCGTCTCTCTTCACCTGGGCTGGGTCTGACATCAACTGACTCAACTGCAGCCCAAGCCTGGCAAGGATCTCACACGGTGCTGCAATCCCTTCTTCCTGCTCATTTGGTGTTTTTGATGGGATCACCCATGAAGGAAGAACTTCTCTGGGGGCTCTCTCAGTAATGTTTCTGAAGGTAACAGGTCACCTAAAGCGATGGCAGCCACTAGTTGCAGCAGGTGCTATTTGTTCATTGAGCATCTACTCACCGACTAAGTGAGCCTTGTGATTACATTGGGCCCACCCAGAGAATCCAGGATCGTCTCCATCTTGTAAGATACTTAACTAGACCTGCAAATTTACTTTTGCTGTTTAAGGTAACATATTTACAGGTTCTGGAAATGAGGTGAGGACATTTGGGGTGGCGTCATTCTTTAGCCTTCCCGAGCCACACCCGAACTCAAGGCCGAGGAGGAGGATGTCAGAGGAACACGGCATCTCCCCCCCCACCTGGTTCAGGCTGGCCGCTGAAACACTCGGTAGCACGGGCTGGCAAGACAGGAAGAAAGAAGAAATTTACCCTGTGGCTGTTAATAACAAGTTCTCTGTGAGGAAAGTACTGATGCCAAAATGTGTTAACTGAAAAGACAGTGAGAAAGCAAGCAAAAAAGTGGCCTTCTTCCATGGCAGTCACTACTCCCTGGTTGGGGGAGCACCGGGAGCCACCGCTGGAGAGGTGGGACCCAGAGGGGAGTGGGGCACCTGGGGCAGCCACCCCCATGGTTTACCACATCCGCCCATAAGACGATCAGCTTGCCCACGTTGTCACCAGCATATCCCCAGTGGGGTGCAGGCTTGCTGGGACTGGGGACCCCAAGGCTTGCCCAGGCCAGTAGAGCCCTTTGGAACCTGTTCTGCTTCTTATTACATGCCACAGGGCAGGCCCAGAGCAGCTCGCTTGGGGGTCTGGGATAGAGCCTGCCACTGCCATCCCTGGGCTGGATGGGGTAGAGGCGCATCCCAGGGAGCCCGGGGAGGCCGCTGGAGAGCCCGGGGGCAAGACGGCTTGCTGAGGTCCAGGGACACCCAGCCCTGTACTAGGGGCTGCAGAGCCAAGACATGGCAATTGGTCAGAGGGCTGGCTGTGGCCTGGGGAGCTGAGCAACCATGCATCCCAGGGAGGAGAGCCCTGTAGCCCCTTGCTTTTAGCCCCCCCAACCCCGGCAGGCATTCCCTGGCACATGATGGTCAAGTCTCCGCTTCAACCCTCCCCCGATGATAAGTCCTCTCTACTCTGAGGTGTGTGATTAGAAACAGTCCTCTCAGGCTCCAGCCTCCATCAGCCAGCATGGGGCTCCTAAAATCACTCAGATGAAACCCATACCCTCCTCCTTTTCATGAAAGTCCTTGGCCTGTTCGAGGCCAGTTTCTGTGCCTACCCCTGCCCCTCCCTGCCCCGCCAAATACACATTTTGTGAGCTGAAGCAGTGGGGCAAATAGGAGCGAGCCAATTCAGAGAAGGCCTTCAGGGGCCCAGGGCAGGTGGGGGGGCATCCCTGCAGTTGAGCAGGGGTCTTCTTCAGCCATACCCTGCAGTGAGGGTACAGGCACTGCTCTGACTGGCATCTCGGGAGAGGATGAGCTGCTTTCCAACGTGCATGTATGGTTAGAATCCACTGATTGCAGTAGAACTGACAAGGAAGAAGAAATTGCCAACCCTAACGCAGGAGCCATCTTCTCCAACACCTTGGACGAGTGGGTTATCAGACCCCACAGCATGGCCCAAGGTGCACTTAGAGTGAGGGCAAGCAGAGTTGCCAGTACTTCCCTATCCCTGCCAGGCTGCTGGGCCTGCTGTGTACTCTGCCTGATTCGCCCACAGCCTGGTGTTAGTTGGGCTTTTGGGTGTGGCACTCCCAGCCTCAACTTTGCCAAGTGCCTGCTTTGCCCAAGTGTGAGCCAGGGCCCTGGATGGCCTTTGAAATGAGCACATAATACAGAGAGCTGACTCCCATCAGCTCTATGGGTGCAGTTTCCAGGAAGGGCAGACCAAATAGAGCAACCTGACCCCTGGGAGTGAGTCCCATATGCACGGAGTGCCATCCCAGGTAGGCCTGAAGTTAGAGGGAGCAGAAAGCCCCAGGTAGGGGCCATTGCTTGATTGGTCAGGAGAGCATAAAGGGGCCAGTCTGGTGGTACCACCATGTTTCTGTTGGAGAAGGAGCACCTGGTCAGAGCTATCGGTCTCAGAATGTGGTTAGAATATGTGTTGAACCGACCTGATGCTTCAGCCTCAGGCGCATTTGTAGAATAGGGATTGGGGACAATAGGGTGTCATGGTTTCCAAAACTTTGTTGGTCAGTGACAAGAGCCGTGCTTTCAAAGGCCATGCCCTTACCTGGGAGTATCTTTTGACTAGTCAGTTAAGTAGCAGACCAGTTGCCAGGCCCGAGGCCCCCAGGCCCAGGCCTTGCAGTCACTGTGGATGAGGGAGCCAGGTGTCCTGCGTCCTTCTCTGCCTCCTCCCTTGCATTCTCCTTTCACAGCCCTGTAGCTAGCACTATATTAGAAAGGCTTCATCGATCTAGAAGAAGAGCGAGAACTCTGCATCCAGATGCCTGAGTGGTCTATTTTTGTGTCAGTGAAGAGTTCTGTGCAAAGTCACAGGGGAGCCCTGTGGGCCTCATGACCTTCATAAGAGGAACAAGCAGGTGGTTGGAAAGATCCAGAGTTCTATGCATGGTTAGGTATTCTGCTTACATGTGTAGGTGTGTCCTCGTCCCCAGCCAGGGCCCGGGATCACTGCACCTGGGGGATAAAGATGCTAAAGCCAGGCAGCATGGGGAGACTTATGCTCAGGTGGGGTTTTCATGTGGGAATTAGCCCCTGGCTTGGAGAACAGCCCTCTTCTGCCCTGGAGGAAGGGTCCCCTGCACTGGGTGGGAAATGCAGTGACACTTCTGTTATCAAAGCCTCAGTTTCCCCATCCATGAAATAGGGGAGGATGAGTAATGTCCGAGGTACCCCAGCCAGGCCAGTCTGGGAGCCCATATTCCGGGCTTGCTCATTAGTCATCTGTCCCCTGCCCCCTGGCTGCGTACTTCCCTGGGGAGGTACACCTTGCCAGGCCTGGGTCTTCTCTAGGGAAGAGTCCCAGCCTGTGGTCCCAGGGGCTAAGGGGGCTGCTCACTTCTGCCCAGGCAGGTCTTCAAACAGAAGTCCCTGTGGCCTGGCCCGCCTTCCCTTCTCTGGTAAGGAGGGCCCGATACCCTCTTCTGGGGCCTTTTGTGTGTCCTGTCCCAAAATCAGTGAAGGGGAGGGCTGTCCCCCCTGGGAGCTGGTTTGGGGACTAGCTGAGTTTTTGCTAAACAAGGTAGCAGTGATGCTCCCTATGCTGACTGCCTACACAATGAACCTACAGAAAAAACTGTCTTTCCTACCAGAAGTTTCCGCTAGACATTAGTGCTGATGACTCACTTTCTCAAATGCAGAGTTTATTCCTTTCCAAGTAAAAGCTTCACTCCTTTTCAGTGGCTTAATGATCATCAGCCAGGCTGGGAAGGAGGGAGCCTTCCCTCAGCAGCCACAGCATGGGGCTCGCCAGGGCCCGGCAGGCAGCGCAATCAGCAGGCTCACGTTTCCCTTGCAATCTCCCCACGATCAAGAGTGACAAAGCCCAGAGGCAGAAATCTTCCTGCTAGGAGGGCTTGCCCATTAGCCAAGCTGACATCCCCCAGGGAACACCCAGGGCTTGGCAAGGCATTTCTGGAAATGGTTGGATGTGACCTCAGCTGGCCACTTTTCCTGGAGGGCATTTACCCCTCTCTGAACTCTAGTTGACCAGTCTGTAGCCTCCTGGAATAATCTTTATGATGCTAGCACACCATTCCCCATCCACTTGTGTCTCCTGTAAGCTGGGACCAGTAGCCTCTGCTCCCTGAGGAAGATGACCTGGTGCCTGCGACACGGCAGACCCCTCCCCTGCATTGTTTCATTCAATCATCAGAGCACCGTGAAGGACGGAAGATCATCTCCTCTGTCCTACGGCTCTTCAGCAGCAGAGCCAGGGTGTAAGTCCCAATCTGTGGGCTCTCCGCGTAGGAACTCGGCTCCCACTGCCTCTTGGTCAGCCTGGAGGGCTGCCCCAGAAGCCTGGCCAGCCGCCTCCTGTTCCTTGTTCTCATTTTCCCAAGCTTGTTGAGGTCTTGGTCTTCGTGGAGAGCATCCCTCCGGGCTCCGCACACAGGACTGCATCTGAATAAGGCCTTGCTGCTCTGCCCGACCTCCTGTGCGGAGGAGCAGGGCCTGGCAGGCTGGCCAGCCTCTGGCAGCAGGGGTGTGGTGGCAAAGGGGCGGGAGGGAGAGAGTCAGGGTCCGACAGTGCGAAGGAGGGAGCCGGTCCCGAGGAGAATGGCAAAGGGGAGGGAGGAGATGGGGCCCTGGGAGCCACTTGAAGGGAAACAGAATCTGCAGAGCTGTCTATTTCACTGCAACTGTAAACTAGAGAAGAAAAAAGGTTAATTCCTATAAAAATCCAGATCCTCATTCACACCAGCCTTATCTCCAGTAGCTCAATAGCCACCTGTGGCTCATGGCCACTGTGTCGGACTGTGCAAATGTGGAGTATTTCCATCGTGAAAGAAAGTTCTCTTGGACAGCACCACTGTAAAGAGCAACTGGGAACTGGAGGGTGCTGGGATTGCTGGGGAACAGGGAGCAGGGCTGGGCAGCCCCATGAGGAGCTCAGCCTTTGAAGAGATTGCATCAGGTCCAGGGGCTGTATGCCGATGGAGAACCATACAGAATGCTAGAGAGCCCAGAAGATAGCGACCAACCACATTCCAGAAAACATGCACGACTGACTGGCTCCTCAAAATCATCCCTGTGTTCCTATGCCCCGGCTTTTTGTTCATGGGGTGCCTCCTGCTGCGAACACTTGTATTGCCACCACAACCCCTGTCCACAAAGATCCCCAGTTAAGTGTGACCAGTTTTCCCTTGCAGTGGCCAGTTCTGAGCTTACCCAGGTGCCGGCTACAGAGGCAGCCAGGCAGTGGTGGCACATAAAGCCCAGGTTCGTCAATGAACAGTTGGAGTGCACCTACAAAATGCTGCTCCATGCTGATCCAGGTAGACACAGGCTGTGTGCGCACCAGCAGCCCTGGCTCATCCACCTACAGCTGTAATTGGATGTAGAGGGGCTTTCTGTGCTGGCTGGTGGCCATGCCTGGTGGGGCCATGTGCTCTGTAGATGTGGGCTGCACCTCCCTGGGATCACCTGGCACATTCGTGCAGGCAGGGGCTTGACCTGTGTGGTGCAGGTTGCAGGCCCTAGAGAAGCTTCAGTTTTTGTGGCAGCTGTGTGGTTCTGCATAGACACTGCCTGATTCTCTGCAGACATAACCTCATTCTGAGTAGACAGCCTCCTTCTCTGCAGGCACAGCCTTATTTGGGCCAGATGCAACCTCCTGCTGGGCAGATGCATCCTCACCTGGGGAATGCGCTACCTAGTCCCCAGCAGCCATAGTCTGGTTCTGGGCAGACCCAGCCTGTCTCCACACAGAGCTTCGAATTACGTAGACATAGTTTGTGTCCGTTTGCAAGACAGCTGTCCACACAGCCGACATCATCTTGTGGAATTACCAGCCAGCACCCCCGTGCAGAGCAGTGTGCCAGGTGAGCCCCGAGAGGCCCTGCAGAGTCGCACTGCCAGGTGCGCTAACCTCTGCCACTGGCTCCTCTTTCTTCCTAGATGGACCTGCCATTTGTTTTCTGCGGGGCTGTGGACCACCTGGTGGCAGCCTGCGGCGCCCAGAAGAGCCGTGGCCCCTGGTGCTAGTGCTGCCTCTGTCTCCGGGGCGGGTGCTGTCCCTCGTTTGTCCTGCCTCTTCTGGCAGATCTGGGCTCCATGCAGTCCTGTGTGCATCTGCCTCCTGGGCTGGGCTCTGTGTAAACACAGCCTGCGTCTCTTTGGAGAGTCTAGTCCTTGGGACACAGCCCTCATTTCCTTGGGGAGTCTCCTGCGTGGACACCATCTGCATCTCCCAAGAGGGCCTGGCAGAGCCTCATGTCATGCAGATGCACCCCTCATCCCCACGACGGGGCTCAGTCTGTGCCGACCCAGTCTTGGGGAGCTGGCCTGCCTCCGCACCCAGGCTGCCGCTGACCCACTGCCTTGCCTGCCGGCCAGGCTGCTCAGGTGGCCCGGTCCCTGCAGCTTGGGCTCCACTCCACAGGCTGCTCTCTCTGCTGTGACAGCTGCTCAGGCAGCTGTGGGCTTAGCTCAGCGCTGAGACCCAAGTCCTTGCTCAGCACCACCACCCTCCTGGGACCCTGGCCATGACCAGCACAGCCCACCTGCATCTCTGCTCCTTGTCACAAGGCCAGAGATGCTGAGAGCTGCAGAGCCTCAAAGGCTTGCCAAGCGCTAGACAAAGTGCCAAGGAGAGTGGGCAGCTGAGAGGAGGGACGTGGGCAAGGAGGAGACAGAGTAGAGGGGCAGAAGCCAAAGAGAGGGGAGAGTGTGCAGTAGAGTGGGCAGGAGGAGCCAGCCAGCGTGGGGGCCTAGAGTGGGCTCAGTGGCTGAAGAGGGCGCCTTTATACAGTGAGAAAGGAGGTGGGGAAAACCCCCTGCCACCCCCTGATGGGCCCCAGCTGGGGGCAGAAGGAAGCCTGAAGGGTTCCATGTGAGCCACTCCGGTTTCCCAGCCTGCCTACTTCCGGAATGGATTTAGGGCAGCCCTGGAGAGCTCTTCCTGAGGAGTAGACCCCACCTGAACAGGGGCTCTGTCCAGGTCAGCTGGAGGCCGCTGGCTCCAAAGGAAGGACCCTGCAGGGTGCAGAGCAGGCGAGCGTGGTGCATGTGATGTCCTCAGAGTTCCCAGCTGGAAGGGGCCTTCAAGGAAGGGCAGCCTGGCGTGGGAGTCCAGACAGAGCCCAGGTCCTACTCAGCTACCTTGTGCTACGGTCCCCTGACCTCTCCGAGCTTCAGCTTTCTCATCTGTCAACAATGGGTTCCTGACCTCTAAGACCTCTCCCTGCTCTCACTGTCTAGAATCGTTGAGGCTCTTTCACTCACCCCCTTGCTCTGCAAATGGGAGGCTGAGCCCTGAAGAGGCAGGCTCAGAGCCACCCAGGGTCCACACGGACTTGCTGGTACCAGGGCTAGGACCCAAGTGCCATGGCTCTAAGATCGGGCCCTTTCCTTCTCCTGATCCTTTCCCAGTGCTAGAAGATGGAGGCCAGCCCTCAGGAGAGAGGCCTCATTTCTGTGGGCTTGTGAGCCCTTCTCTGCTGAGTCCTCACCCTGTCACACCGAGAAGACGCTGGCCTTCTGGCAGATGGAACGGGAGATGAGCTCAGAGCAGCCCTGTATAGTGCCCATCCCCATGCCACACACAGGATCTAGAAACATCACCCACTGGCTTCTTGGTGCCCAGCTGGTCAGCTTAAGGGGGAGGCAGGACCCAGGACATTAGGCCCAGGTCAAAGCTGAGGACCTGGAGCCCAAAGAGGGAAAGGAGTGAAGGGGTGCAGGCCAGCAGGCACCTTGTGTGCTGAGACAGAATTCCTGGGTGAGGAAAAACAAACAGCAGCTCCCCACCTTCCTGGCCCAGATCCCTTGAGGAGCAGTGGCCGCCGGGCCCCCAGCAGATCACAGTGTATCTGTGCAATTACAATAGTGATAGAGCACCTAGCTCATCCACAAGTGTGTGCCAAAAGGGATTTATTGTCCCCCTTTTTGCTCCATCATCCAGGTATTTGGTACCTTTTTTCTGAAAACATTCTCAGGAGTACCATGCAGAGGTTTCCCTGTCAGCAGATCACCTAAGAACCAAGGCAAACATCATGTACCTCTCTTTGTCTTGACAACCCCCACCAACTCCCAGGAAAAGCTTCTCATTATCTTCCTGCAATCCTCAAGTCCTTCCCAAGCCTAGACCTGGCTACTAGCTTTCGAGAATGGGCTTAAATCAGTGGAGACCTGGTTTCCAGTCTGAGCTTTGTTATACATTTGGTGTGTCCCATTATACAGGTTCTTTGCACTCTCTGAGCCCCAGGTTCCACAGAGGTGGCATGAAGGGGATCTCCTCTAGATGGGGGTTACTAGCCTGTGATCTGAGGATGAAGCCATTTTTGGTGGCCTGAGAGGTTGTCATAAAACATGTCAACATCCAAAAGAAATCCCAATAGTAAGCAACTACTAGATGATGAGCAAAACACAGAAGTCCCATCAGGCAGGTTGTCTTCATTATCAACAACCTAACATTTTAGTTTGATGTTTCAAATGTGGTTAAATTCTTTTTTCATGAATTATTGATCATACCTAACATGGTGGGCCAGACATTGTTCTCTGCATCTTATGTGTGTTCACTCATTTTGTCCTTATAATACCCACCAAGGTGGGTACTATTATTTTCCCTTTTTACAGATTCCAAGGCAAGTGTTTTGCTCAAGGTCACACAGCTAGTGAGAGGTGGGCTGAGACTGGGACAGGCCATGTGCACTGCTCTCTTCTCTTCCTATTCAAACATGCTGCTTTCTGTTCTCCCCATTACATTCTGGCATAACAGGTTAATAATTCAACCTCTGAGTCTCAATGTGTTTATCTGTAAAAGGGGAAAACAGTAGGCCCTACCTCATAGGGCTGTTGTGGGGATTCAATAAGAAGAGCTTGTTACACAGTGCATGCTCCATACATTCTTACTGCTATAAATGGACTACATGGTAGTATTTACATCCTATTCTGGCATGTTGGCATGTGTTATATATGAAGGGACATGAATGCTTTGTGCACATTTAACCTTGCTATGGTGGAACATTATAGTCATGACTCTACAGGAGTTTCAGATAGAAATGAAATCAACAAGCATTGTTAAGTGCTTTCACATACATCTTCTGGTGCAATCCATAGACAGCCTTGCGAATGTTGTTATTCCTATTTTGCAGAGGAGAAAATTGAGGCTTGGAGAGAATGTGTGAGTTTCCCAAGGTCACCCAGCTAGAACATGGCAGAGCTGGGACTCTAACCCAAGTGCAGTACTCTCTGTAGACTATACAGGTCCCAGGCTTCCCCCACCCCCACCCCCCAGCACCATCCTAAAGAAACTTTCAGGTTTTCAGATAGACTTGGGTGTTTCCACTGAATGATGGACAAGCGGGGCAAACGTAGAGGTGATATGGCTCGAAGCCCCTTTTTGTTCCCCTTGTCCTTCCCCCAGCCAAGGGCCGCAGCTGCTTTTACCTGGGCACACAGCTCACACTGTCCAGCCAGATGAACCCATGTAGTACCAGTGCGTCTGCGTCTCTGGCAGGGCTCAGATGCTTGGCCCTGATCCTTCTGGACCCATTCCAGGGAGATATCTCTCAGCCTCCTTGTTTTAATAAAAGGTCTCTTTTAGAGATTAAGAAAAAAATGAAACACTACATTTCAATTCCACAAGGTCACTCCACACAGTAAGACTGCAATTGTACTGTCCCTCTTCCCTCCCATTCCCATTGTCCAAAGATCCTGTGTAATACAAAACAAACAAACAAACAGAAAAAGGTAAACAGAAAAGTCAACCAAAAATGAAAATACCTCAGATTTGGGTTTTTTATTTTTGTTTTTTAAATAATGACCTTAGTGATATATAATTCACATACCATAAAATTCACCCTTTAAAAGGGTACGGTTCAGTGATTTTGGTCTCTGCCCACAAAGTTGTGCAACCATCACCATTATCTGATTCCACACTATTTTCATCACTCCAAAAAGAAACCCTGTGCCATTGAACAATCACTTCCTAGTCCCTGTGCCCCTGACCCCTGGCAACCACTAATCTCTCTGTCTCTGAGGATGTGCCTATTCTGGACACTTTGCATAAGTGGAATCATATAATATGTGGCCTTTTGTGACTGGCTTCTTCCATTCAGCAGAAGGTTTTCACGGTTCATGTTGTAGCAGGTATCAGGCGTTCTATTCCTCTGGATGGCTGAATTCTATTCCATTGTATGAATATGCCACATTTTGTTTACCCATTCATCAGTTGGTAGACATTTGGGTTGTTTCCATTTTTAGCCTATTATGAATAGTGCTGCTATGAACATTTATGTACAAGCTTTGTGTAAATATATGTTTTCATTTGCCAGGTTGTATGGTAATGTTTAACCTTTAGAGGCACTGCTGGATGGTTTTCCAAAGTGTCTGCACCATTTTAAATTTCCAACAGCAGTGACTGAAGGCTCCAATGTCTCTACATCCTTGCCAATGCTTGTTATTGTCCATCATTTTTATTGTAGCCATTGTAATGGTTATAAAGTGGTATCTTAGTGGGGTTTTCATTTGCATTTCTCTGATAGCTAATGATTTTGATTATCTTTTCATCTCCTTATTGGCTATTTGTTTATCCTCTTTGGAGAAATATATATTCAAATCTTTTGCCCTTTTAAAATTCATGTTGTCTTCCTAATGTTGAGTTGTATGAGTCCTTTATATATTCTAGTTACAAGTCTCTTATAGGAGGTATGATTTGCAAATGTCTTATGATCTTGTCTTTTCCTTCTCTTAACAGCATCTTTTGAAAAACTAACATTTAAAATTTTGATGAGGTCCAGTTTGTCAACTTTTTTTTCCTTTATAGATCATGCTTTTGGTATCTTGCAAAGGTCTTCTCCAATGTTTTCTTCTGGAAGTTTTATAGTTTAAGGTTTTATGTTTAGGCTTATAATACATTTTGAGTTAACTTTTGTATATTTCATATAGTATGGATCAGAATTCATTTTTTTGCACATAGATATCCAATCATTCCAGTATAATTGTTTGAAAAAACTACCATTTCTCCCCTGAATTGCCTGTATGCCTTTGTCAAAAATCAGATTTCCATGTATATGTGGTCTATTTCTGGACTCTTTATTCCGTTCCATTGATCTATTTGTGTATCCTGACACCAATACCATTCTATTTAGATTACTATAGCTTTATAGTAAGTCTCGAAATCAAGTAGTGTAAGTTCTTCAACTCTGCTCTTTTTTTCCAAGTTGTTTTAGCTATGCTAGGTCCTTTGCATTTCCATATGGATTTTAAAATCAGTTTGTTAATTGCTATGTAAACACTTCCTAGAATTTTGATTGGCATTGTATTAAATCTATAGATTAATTTGGGGAGAATTGACATTTTAACAATATTACTTCTTCTGCCCCATAAACATAGTGTATCTCCCTGTTTATTTAGGTCTTTTAATTTTCTCTTACCAGTTTTTTCATAGTGTTTACTATAGAAGTGTCTCATACCTTTCCACAGGTTCATCCTTACATATTTCATATTTTTGATGCTGTTTTTCAAAGAAATTTTTGTTTCAATTTCTGAGTGTTCATTAGTAATAAATTGGAATAAAACTGGTTTTTGTATATTGATCATGTACCCTATTACCTTGCTAAACTCACTTATTAGCTTTTTTGTATTTCATCAGATTTTATACATAGACAATTATATTGGTTATGAACAGACAAATACACTGGTTGTGAATAAAGCCAGTTTTACCTCTTCATTTCCAATCTCAGTTGTCTCTCCTTCCTCCCTTCTCTCCTTGCCGCCTTTTCCCCCTTTCTTTCCTGATTGCCCTAGCTAGAACCTCCAGTACAATGTTGGATCAATGTGGTGAGAGTGGATATTCTTGCAGTTTTCCAATTTTAGGGAGAAAGCTTTCATTTTTTTTTTTTACCAGTAAGTTTTATATTAGCTGCAGGCTTTTTATAGCTGTTCAGGAAGTTCCATTCTATTTGAAGTTTGTTGAGAATTGTTATCAGTGGGTGTTGAATTTTGTCAAATACTTTTTTGACATTGATTATAAAATGATAGCATGATTCTCCTCTTTCAATCTTTTAATATGGCAAATTAAGTTGACTGATTTTCAAATGTTAGACCAACCTTGAATTCCTTAGATGAATCCTACTTGGTCATGATGTATTATCAATTTTATGTGTTGTTGGATTTGATTTGCTAAAATTTTGTTGAGAAGTTTTACATTACATTCATGAGGGGTATAGGTCTGTAGTTTTCTTTTCTTAGGGCATTATTGCCTGGCTTTGGTATCAGGATAATTGTAGCATTATAGAATGAATTGGGAAGTATTCCCTCTTCCCTCTTCTATTTCCTGGTAAATGTTTTTATAGAGTTCCTTTCATTTCATCCTTAAATGTTTGATTGACTTCACCAGTGAAGCCATCTGGTACTGGAATTTTCTGTATAGGAAAGTTTTTAACTACAAATTCAATTTCTTTAATAGGTATAATAACTATTCTGGTTTCTATTCCTTAAGGAGTCAGCTTTCGTAGTTTGTCTTTCAAGGAATGGGTCCATTTCATCTAAATCACCAAATGTATTGCCATGAAGTTATTTATTACATTATTTTATGATTTTAATATCTTTAGAATCTTTACTGAGGTCACCTTTCAATTCCCAGTATTAGAATTATCTCCTTTTTTCCTGGTCAGCATGGCTATGGATTTATCAATTTTACTAATCTTCTCAAAGAACCAGTTTTGGTTGCAATGATTTTTTTCCTACTGTTTCTGTTTTCTATTTCATTGATTTCTGCTCTGATCTTTATTATTTCCTTTATTCCACTTACTTTGGGTTTAATTTGCTTACTTTTTCTTGTTTTTCTTAAAGTAGAAGCTGAAGTCATTGATTTGAGATGTTTCTTCTTTTCTAGTATAGGCATTTAGTGCTATAAAATTTTCCCTAAGCACTACTTTAGCAGCATCCACCAAATTTTTAGGTGTTGTGTTTTCATTTTCATTCAATTCAAAATATTTCCTAATTTTCTTTTATTTCCAACTTTATATGTAGATTATTTAGAACTGTATTATTTAGTTTCCAAGTAATTGGGAATTTCCCAGAGATCTTTCTGTTATGGATTTCTAATTTATTTCCATTGTGTTCAGAGAACATACTTTGTATGGTTTGAATCCTTTTAGTTTTATTGAAGTTTATTTTATGGCCCAAAATATTGTATATCTTAGTAAATGTTCCATGTATATTTAAAAAGACTGTGCATTCTACTGTGGTTGGATAGACTATAAATGTCAAATAGATCAGGTTTGTTTTACTGTTGTTCAGAACTTCTGTATCTAATGATTTTCTGTATACTTGTTCTTTCCAATTATTAAGAGGATATTGAAATCTTCAACTTTAATTTGTCTATTAATCCTTCTGTCAATTTCTACCCCATGTTAGGTTCATTAACTCAGATATTGTTGGTAAATCAACAATTTGATCATTATGGAATGACCTTCTTTACCCCTGCTAACATTCTTTATTCTGAAACTTACTTTATTCTGAAATTTACTTTGTCTGATATTAATATAGCTACTCCAAATTTCCTTTGATTACTGTTGGCATTATATTTTTCATCATTTTATTTTGAATCTCTTTGTATCTTCATAATTGAAATGCATTTCTTGTAGGGAGTGTACATTCAAGTTTTGTTTTTTAATCCAATCTGGTGAACTCTGCCTTTTTATTGTGTTTTGACCATTTATACTTAATATTACTAGATATAAGTATATTATCTTGCCATTTGCTTTTTATTTGTCCCATATATCTGTGTTCATCCTTTCCTCTTTTTTTTTTAAACCTTCTTTGGGATTAATGGAATATTTCCTAGATTCCATTTTATCACCTTTGTTGATTTTTTTTTAAGCTATCACTCTGTTTCATTATTTTAGTAGTTAATGTAGGATTTGCATTGTACATAATTCACTTGTCCCAATCCACCTTTAATTAATATTATTACTTATTAATATTAAGTAATACTATACTACTTCACATATTATAATAATGTCATACCTCCATTTCTCTCTTCTCATTTTTGTGCTATCATCATATTTATTTTTATTTATGATATAAACCCCACACTCAATTGTTATTATTTTTGTTTAAATAGTTTATTATATTTTGAAAAAATCTAAATAATAATAAAAATTGGATATATTTACCCATGTAGCTACTATTTCCAGTGTATACCCATATTTACATCTGGTATCATTTTCCTTTGGCTGAAGATCTTCTTTTAACAATTTTTATAGTACAGGTCTACTAATGATGGATTCTTTTAGCTTCAGTGTGTCTGAAAAAGTATTCCACCTTCATTTTTGAAAGATAATTTCACTAGTATGGAATATAAGGGTCAACATATTTTTTATTTGATTTTTCATTCAGTACTTTAATGATGTTGACCCACATCATGATGACGCACAAATGATGTTATTTGCATTGTTTCTGACAAGAAATTTGCTGTGGTCCTTATCTTTGTTCCTTTATAATATATCTTTTTCCTCTGGTTGCTTTTAAGAATTTTTTATCTTTATCACTAATTTTGAGCAATTTTATTATAATATGCCTTGATATAATTTCTCCATGTGCCTTGTTCTTGGAGTTCATTGAAATTCTTTATCTTAGGGCTTATAGTATTCATGATATCTGAATATTTTTTGGCCATTATTTCTTCACATATATTTTCTGCCCCTTATATCCTTTAAAGATTCCAGTTACACATGTATTGAGCTTTTGGGGTTGTCCCATAGCTCAGTAATGCTCTGTTCTTCTTTTATATACTCCCTTTTCCTTGTTTCATTTGGATGGTTTCTATTACTAGGTCTTCAAGTTCACTAAACTTTTTTTCTACCTTGTCTAGTCTTCCATTCTCCCCATCTAGTATATTTTTCACCTCAGGCATTGTAGTTTTCATCTCTAGAAGTTCAACTTGGGTCTTTTTTATATCTCACATGTCTCTATTTAACTTTTTGAACATATGGAATACATATGGAATTATTATACAGTTATAATAATTGTTTTAATGTTCTACCCTACCAGTCTACTAGTCTAGTCTTCTCATTCTAGCATCTGTTTCAGTTCTGGATTGGTTTCAGTTGACTGATGTGTCTCCTCAATATGGGTCATATTTTCCTGCTTTTCTGCATGCTTGGGAATTTTCTATTGGGTGCCAAACATTTTGAATTTTACCTTATTAGGTGTGGGTGTTTTTGTAATTTTATAAATATTCTTAAACTTTGTTATGGGACACAGTTAAGTTACTTGGAAATAGTTTAACCTTTCAGGTTTCTTTTTATGATTTGTCAGGCAGGGCTAGAGCAGTTAGCAGTCTAAAGCTAATTATTCCCAATACTGAGGTAAGAACCACTTATGTGCTCTACCCAGTGCCCTGTGAATCTGACATTTTCCAGGCAAGCAGGTGGGAGCAGGTATAATCCCCAGAGCTGTAGAAGTGCCAGACATTATTTCTTCGAGTTGTTTTGCATGGTTCTTTTCTAGGCCTCAGGTAGTCCCCTCACATGTATGCACTGATCAATACTCTACTGAATACTCAAAGGAGCCCCCCAGAAGGTATCTGGAGCAGCCTCTCTGTTCATCTCTGCAGTCCTCAGTCCTGTGAAATTGACCTCCGTGGCCTTGCTGGATTCCTAGCTCTGTTTCCTCGACTCAGGGAAAACACTGAGCTCTTCCCTAGATTTTCCCCTCCCTGTTCTACAGCCTGGAATCTCCCTCAGGGGATAAGCTAGGGAACTCACGTCATTTGTTTCCCATCTTTGTCTTTCATCACCTGATGTCCATGATCTTGGAAAATATTGGGTTTTTAACTATATATTGTCTGTTGATTGTTTCCGGAAGGAAGGTAAATTCAATCTGTGTTACTTCATCTTGACCAGGAGCAGAAGGCTACAACCCTTTAGAAAAAGCCTAGTCCTTATCTTTAGATGGACTTGAAATTTAAACCTTTTTCCATTTTTAAAATAACCTTTTTATCCTTGATAACATATTTTTAAATACTCCAAAGCAGTCCAAATGAATAGAGGAATACAGGGTCTTGGGAACCCTCAGGAAGGGGAAGACTCCACGTAAGCGTTTTCCATCAGGGAAAAGCATCATGTTTGTGTATGTTCTTGGTGGCCCCCAAACTGAAAACAGCAGTGTCTTGCTTTGGTGGCAAGATCATTTCTCTTCCTGACTCCCTCGCTTCAAAATGAATATACAAACATTCTGCCCACCTGCTGCCCCTGCAATGCCAGCTCCAAGTACACATATGGTTGCTAAATAAAATACAGGATGCCTGGTTCAATTTGAATTTCAGATGAACAACAAATAATTTTTTTGTATCACTGTGTTCCAAATATTAAAATGTATATACTTGGACTAAAAAATTGCTCATAATTTATCTGAAATTCAAATTGAACTGGAGTCCTTTTTTATTTGTTACATGTAACAAGCTTAGGCACACAGCATATAACCTCCAGCTCAGTCTCAGGCCTCTGGGACTGATCAGAAAAGGCTCCCGTCTAATTTCTGCCACTGAACAGCTGTGTGTTTCATTCGATGAGTCTTATCCTCTGAGACCTAGTTGGGGATGATTCACATACAATGCCTAACGTGGCACCTGTCTTTCAGTAGCTGCTCCATGAAAGGGATCAAGTAGCCAAGTCAAATACAGATTCTGTTTAATAGATGACAGATCACTCTCTTATCCCTGATCACCTCTGAGCCTTCTAACAACCTCTACAGGATGGCTGATGAGAATGTTATATCTGCTTTACAGCTGGGGAAAATGAAGCTCAGAAGGGCAACTACAGCAGGGCAGAATATGTAAATGCCCTGTGGGTGACCCATAGAAGACCATCTGGCTTCTCACCCCAACTCTACCCCTGATCCCTGGCTGCCCTCCTCTCCAGGCCCATTCTCCACACATAGCCAATGAGGTGGGCACAGGAAGTATGCTTTCCAGGAGTCTAGATGTTGAGTGACAAAACCTGGATGAGAACTTTGCCCTCCACCAGCATCCTTGCCAGTCCTTCACTTAGAGTGAAGCTCTGAGTTCCAGAGGTCTCCAAGGAAGCTCAGGCTGGCTACTTAAAGCATAGTGTGCATGCTTGGCAGCATTTTCTAGGTCTTTCATTCCCAATGATGGGGCCCACATGGTACAGAAAGAGCTCAAAGAAGCTAGAAACCAAGGCTCTGGCCCCACCTCAGCTGCTGACTCACTCAGAAATCTTCTTCCTTCTCTACCTTAGTCATTGCCTTAGTTTTTTCATCTCAAAAATGGGAATCAGACTTTAAAAAGTCAGGAAATGACTTTGAAAATATCAAAAATGCTAAGCAAATGGCTGCTTAATTCTGAATAGCATTAGTCTCCAGTATCAGAATCTTCATGTTATTCTTTCTGAGGCAGTAGCTGCTTAGCCATCTGTTTGCTCAGACCTTGACCGAGGTGGTGACGGGGCAGGAAGAAAAGGTGAATAGAAGGGAGGGAAGGGAATAAGTTTTCCCTTCTCCTTCTGAAGGTCTTTAGGAAATTCTTTAAAGGGTAAAGAACACAGAGTTGTGTCCAGTTCTTCTCAGTACTTGTGAGATGCTGAGCATGGGGGCTTCTTGTCCCCTTGGTCCACTGGCGGGGTGAGCTGCTGATTTGGACTTGCTGGCTGCAGCCTTGAGAATCTTCAAATTTGGAGAAAGGGGGCCAAAGGCAAAGTGAGGGAGGGTTTGTCACATCTCCCTACTGTCCTAAAGCCTGCAGCTGTATTGCTGACTCATTCTGCCTCCCATGGAGCTGAGGACTAGTGCTTATTAGCAATCTCTCAGCAGGAACAAAACACATGCTTGTCTCCTATGTTACTGTGTCTGAAATGGGGGGAAAAGGACAGGTCAGCACAAGCATCTTCTGATGCTGAGTAAATGGGTGAACATTCAGAGACACACCAGTAGGATGGTGGAGTAGGAAGCCCTATACCCACCTTCCCTTCACAAGCACACTGATTCAGCAACAATTCACAAATTCCTTTCTGTTAGAAATCCAGAAACGAATTGAAAGGCTCTGAACCCCAGGCGAACATAACACCACACTCACTGAGGTCAGTAGGGAGATTTAGGAACCTTCTTGCCAGACTTTGTGCCCTCAGCACAGTGCCATATAATCAGAAAGAGACCCCCTAGCTCCCAGACTCTCCCAGGGGAAGGAAAGGGTTGGCTTGTGTACCCAGCACCCCAGCTTTTCTAAAGGAGCTCCCCAGAGAACTTGTTTCTGTTTTCCAGTTGTGGAGCTCTGATGTATCCAATGCATTTTAGCCACCTGGGGGGAATGGAGATGGTAGCTTGGACTGGTAGATGCCATAGCTCCAAACTCCCTGGATCAGCACACAGTGAGTGTACAGAAAGCACAGTTGCTTTCTTCTTCCTGGAGAGGGAGTTTTAGTAGAGGCCCCCAGAGTCTCTGGCCAGGCTGATGGATGCGGATCTTCTTCTGTATGGGGCCAGTACATAAAAACTAGTAGAGGTGCCTGCTTTGTCTAATGTGCAGGCACCAACATCCAGTCAAAGAAAATGAAGAATCAGGCAAAGATCTTCTAGACAAAGGAACATGATAAATCTCTAGAAAGTGATCTAATGAAATGGAGTTATATGATTTACCTAACAGAGAATTCAAAATAATTGTCATAAATGAGATGTATGTCAGAACTTGTCACTGAGATAAAGAGAACAATGCATGAACAAAATGAGAATTTCAACAAAGAAATAGAAACTATTGAAAAGTGTCAACCTGAAATCATGGAGCTTAAGAACCCAATAATTGCATGGAAAATTTCACTGGAGGAGTTCAATAATAGACTACATCAAGTAGAAGAAAGAATCAGCAAACTTGAACAAAAATCATTGAAAATAATTCAGTTAGAGAAGCAATAAGACAAAATAATGATGGAAGCTTAAGGGACTTATGGGAAACCATCAAGCACACGAATATACACATTATATGAGTTCCAGAGAGAGAAAAGATGATAATGATTACTCAAAAAATAATGGCTGAAATCCTGCCCAAAGCAATACACAGATTTGATGCAATCCCTATGAAACTACCAGCAACATTCTTCAATGAACTGGAACAAATAATTCAAAAATTCATATGGAAACACCAAAGACCCCGAATAGCCAAAGCAATCCTAAGAAAGAAGAATAAAGTAGGGGGGATCTCACTCCCCAACTTCAAGCTCTACTATAAAGCCATAGTAATCAAGACAATTTGGTACTGGCACAAGAGCAGAGCCACAGACCAATGGAACAGACTAGACAATCCAGACATTAACCCAGACATATATGGTCAATTAATATTTGATAAAGGAGCCATGGACATACAATGGCGAAATGACAGTCTCTTCAACAGGTGGTGCTGGCAAAACTGGACAGCTACATGTAGGAGAATGAAACTGGACCATTGTCTAACCCCATATACAAAAGTAAACTCAAAATGGATCAAAGACCTGAATGGAAGTCATGAAACCATTAAACTCTTGGAAGAAAACATAGGCAAAAACCTCTTAGACATAAACATGAGTGACCTCTTCTTGAACGTATCTCCCCGGGCAAGGAAAACAACAGCAAAAATGAGTAAGTGGGACTATATTAAGCTGAAAAGCTTCTGTACAGCAAAAGACACCATCAATAGAACAAAAAGGATCCCTACAGTATGGGAGAATATATTTGAAAATGACACATCCGATAAAGGCTTGACGTCCAGAATATATAAGGAGCTCTCACGCCTCAACAAACAAAAAACAAATAACCCAATTAAAAAATGGGCAGAGGAACTGAAGAGACAGTTCTCCAAAAAAGAAATACAGATGGCCAACAGACACATGAAAAGATGCTCCACATCGCTAATTATCAGAGAAATGCAAATTAAAACTACAATGAGGTATCACCTCACACCAGTAAGGATGGCTGCCATCCAAAAGACAAACAACAACAAATGTTGGCGAGGCTGTGGAGAAAGGGGAACCCTCCTACACTGCTGGTGGGAATGTAAGTTAGTTCAACCATTGTGGAAAGCAGTATGGAGGTACATCAAAATGCTCAAAACAGACTTACCATTTGACCCAGGAATTCCACTCCTAGGAATTTACCCTAAGAATGCAGCAATCAAGTATGAGAAAGATCAGTGCACCCCTATGTTTATCACAGCACTATTTACAATAGTCAAGAATTGGAAGCAACCTAAATGTCCATCGATAGATGAATGGATAAAGAAGATGTGGTACATACACACAATGGAATACTACTCAGCCATAAGAAAAGGGCAAATCCAATCATTTGCAGCAACATGGATGGAGCTGGAGGGTATTATGCTCAGTGAAACAAGCCAAGTGGAGAAAGAGAAATACCAAATGATTTCACTTATCTGTGGAATATAAGAACAAAGGAAAAACTGAAGGAACAAAACAGCACCAGAATCACAGAACTCAAGAATGGACTAACAGGTACCAAAGGGAAAGGGACTGGGGAGGATGGGTGGGTAGGGAGGGATAAGGGGGTGGGAGAAGTAGGGGGGGTATTAAGATTAACATGCATGGGGGGGTAGGAGAAAAGGGAGGGCTGTACAACACAGAGAAGGCAAGTAGTGATTCTACAACATTTTGCTATGCTGATGGACAGTGACTGTAAAGGGGTTTATAGGGGAGACCTGGTATAGGGGAGAGCCTCGTAAACATAATATTCATCATGTAAGTGTAGATTAGTGATACCAAAAACAAAACAAAACAAAACAACAAAAAAAAAAAGGGCAGTTCCTGTGTGGTAACCTCTAATGAGTTCTACACAAGGGTATAAAGTGCATATAAAAGTGTAGGCAAAGGGTCTGTTTGCGTTTATACAGAAGATCAAAGCCTAATTGGGCTACCCCGAAAATGAACTAAGATACGATATGAAAGAACTTCCAACATCAGCACTCTCGAGAAGACTCATGCGAGAAGATGATCATCAAAAAACCCCAACAACGATCCACGCACTGCTACAGCTGTAGATGCACTCATCCCACCAGTTCCTGGACTTGCCATGGGAATGAAGGAGATATCTAAGCTGGCCTGTGCATACAGTAAAACAGCAAATTTGACTGGATCTATACTGTTGGAACTCAACCAAAAATTAGGAGAAGTGCAAATTGTAGCACTCCAAAATCTTACAACTACAGACTATTTACTGTTAAAAAAACATAAGGGATGTGAACATTCCCCAGGAATGGGTTGTTTTAATTTGTCTGATTTCTCTCAGACTGTTCAAGTTCAGTTGGGCAATATCCACCATATCATAGATAAGTTTTCACAAATGCCTAAGGTGCCTAACTGGTTTTCTTGGTTTCACTGGAGATGGCTGGCAATTACAGATATGCTTTGGTTATGTAACTATACTCCTATTATGTTAATGTGTGTGCGCAATTTAAGTAGTAGCTTAAAACCTATACATGCTGAAGTTACTCTACAAGAAGATATGTCAAAGAAATAATCAATCTTCCCATGTTTTCTGCCGCCTGCTACTTCTATAGCTTTTCTTCTTCCTTCCTAATTACAACCCTTAAATAGAATTCGTGCCTCATATCAAATTTACTGAGTATCATAATTCTTCCAAGTGGTAAAGATACCTCAAGACAAATGCTGGGCATAGAAGCTACAGGGCATAAATATGCAAAGAAATAAAAAGCTAACCATTTCAAACAATAAGGCTTCTCTCTCACTTACCAACTTCACATTTCCCTGTATGGCCCCGGAAGATGACTGGTTAGCCAGAGACGGGTAAGATTCCTCAAGGGAGGAACAACCTAAGACAGGCACAGTCGCAGGGGGGTCATCAGGTGAGAAATTGGGGATCAACAGAGGTGAGGCTTAGAACCTCACCCCCCCCCCGTTCTGAGAGAAATCTTCTGCATATGTGGATGTTTTATGGCCCTTGTCTAGCTTGGATTAACACATAGTCTACAGGCACACACCTGATCATCTACATTTGCTCTCTTACAACACTAAACTATGTTTTCTACCTTTATCTTGTATCTACCTACCACTTCAGCATTTTATTAAAAATAATAATAATAAAGAGAGAAATGTGGTATCCACATATAAATCAAGTATAAAAACCAAATGAGTATTCATATTTGAACTGACTGTTTATAGTTCATAATACATGAGCAAAACCGAAAGTTTCTGTGATGACTGCCCTTGTAATGTTCACTATGTAACTTATTCATTATGTAAGAATTTGTTCTCCATGTAAGAACTTGTTTGTTATGCCTCAGAAGATTGGAGACTGACGAAAATTAGGCTTGGGGTGGATTAATGATTGTGCATTGAGCATTGACTCCCCTATACAGAATTTTATTGTCGTTAACAACCATTTGATCAATAAATATGAGAGATGCCCTCACAAAAAAAAAAAAAAAAAAAAAAAAAAAAGGACAGACTTCCAATGGTAAAATAAATAAGTAACCAGGATGTAATGTATAGCATAAGGAATATAGTCAAGATATTGTAACAGCTTGGTAGGGTGATAGCTGGAACCTAGAATTATGTATATAAATGTTTTATCACTGTGTTGTACACTTGAAACTAATGTAATGTAATACTGTGCGTCAACTACCCTTCAATAAAAAATAATTATCTAAAAAAAAATAATAATAATAATGGCTGAAGACATCCAAATCTGGGGAAGGAAATGGACACCCATATCCAGGAAGCCCAAAAGTAACAAATAAGATGAACCCAAAGAAATCCATACTGAGACACATTATAATCAAATTGTCAAAAATCAAAGCAGAAGGAATTTTGAAAGCAGAAAAAGAAAAGTGACTTGTCACATATAAGAAAAGTCTTGTAAGACTAAGAGCAGTTTTCAGCAGAAATCTTATAGGCTAAAAGGAAGTGGGATGATATATCCAAAATGCATAAGGGAAAAAATACCAATGAAGAGTTCTATATCAGGCAAAGATGTCCTTCAGAAATGAAGAAGAGGTAAAGATCTCAAACAAAAGCCGAGGGAAGTTCCACTAGGGAACTACCACTAGCCCTGCCTCACAGGAGATACTTAAGAGAATTTTTCCAAGTTGAAATGAAAGGATGTTAAGCAGCAACACAACAGCTTAATAGATAAACAAATAGACTACTGTATTATTTTAAAGATGGTAGAGAAACCACTTTTAATTATACAATGAAAGTTAAAAGACCAAAGTATTAAAAATAACTATGACTAAATATGTTTAAAGATACACAATATGAGTAGATACAAACTGTGACAATAATAACAAAGTGTGGTCAGGGAGAAATTATAGTGTTTTTGTGTGTAATTGAACTTAAGTTGTTATTGCTTAAAATAGACTATTATAACTATGTGCTATTTTATGTAAGCCCAAAGGCAACTGCAAAAAATTTAAATATTTAAAAAACCTCTAGAAGTTACAGAAAAGAAGAAAGAAAGCATATCAGTGCAAAAAAAAATAAAAACACGAGGAAGATAGTAAGAAAAGAAAACACACAAAAGGATTACACGACTAACAAAACAATTAACAAAATGGCAATAGTGAATAAATCCTTCCGCATCAGTAATTACACTAAATGTAAAGGGATTAAACTCCCTTTAATCAAAAGACATGGAGTAGCTAAACAGAAAAGAAAAATAAGACCCAACTATATGCAATCTACAAGAAACTCACTTTAGGCTTAGAGGCACTTAGGCCGAAGGTGAAGGGATAGAAAAAAATATCCATCCAAATGGTAACCAAAAGTGTCTATACTTAAACAAAATAGATTTTAGGTCAAAACTGCCATAAGAGACAAAAAGGGCAATAAAAGGGTCAATCTGTCAAAAAGATACTGCGATTATATTCTGCACCCATATCAGAGCACCTAAATATAGAAAGCAAACATTGACATGACCGAAGGTAGAAGTAGATGAGCAATATAATAATAAGAGACTTCAGTGCCCCACTTTCACTAACAGGTAGAACCTCCACAAGGGATACATAAGGAAACAGAGACTTCAAGCAACATTATTGATGAATTAGACTTAACAGATATAAATAGAACATCCCACTCAACAGCAGCAGAATAAACATTCTTCTCAAGCACACACAGGTATTGCTCCAGGATAGATCACATGTTAAGTCACAAAACAAGTCTTAATAAATTGAAGAAGATTGAAACCATACCAAATATCTCTTCTGACCACAGTGGAATAAAACCAGTAATCAATAGCAGAAAGAAAGCTGGAAAATTCACAAATATGTGGAAATTGAACATTACAGTCTTGAACAAGCATTGGGTCAAAGAATAAAATCAAAAAGAAATTAGAAAATACCTCAAGACAAATGAAAACAAAAGCACAGTATACCAAAACTTACGGGATGCAACAAAAGCCATACTAAGAGGGAATTTCATAGCAATAAATGCCTACATTAAAAAATAAGATCTCAAACAACTTAAGGTTACATCACAAAAAGCTAGAAAAAGAAGAAACTAAGCCTAAAGTTAGCAAAAGGAAAAAAAAATAATAAAGAGCAGAAATAAATTAAATAGAAAATAGGGGGAAAAATCAACAAAACTAGAAGTTAACCCAACTTATCTTTTTAGAAAAGATAAATGAAATTGACAAACCCTTGATGAAGAAAAAAGGAGAGAAGATTTAAATACAATCAGAAATATAAGAAGGGGTATTACAGCTGGTGTTACAAACATAAAAAAGATCATAAGAAACTAGTATGAACAATTAAGTGCAACAAACTGGATAACCTAAAAGAAATGAATAAATTCCTGGAAATATACACCCTCCCTATCAAGACTAAATCATAAAGAAACAGAAAGTCTGAGCAGACCTATGACTAGTATGGGGATTAAGTCTGATTAAAAATCTCCCAGCAAACAGAAGTCCAGGTGGTTCACTGGTGAATTCTACCCAACATTTACAGAAAAACTAATGCTAATCCTTCCCAATCTCTTCTAAGAAATTGAGAAGGAGGGAATACTTCCAAAATAATTTTATGAGGGTAGCATTATCCTGACACCAAAGCCAAAAAAAGACATAATAAGAAAAGAAAACTACAGGTCAGTATGCCTGATGAATGTACATGCAGAAATCTTCAACAAAAATAGCAAACCAAATCCAGCAGCACATTAAAAGAATCATGCACCATAACCAAGTGGGATTTTTCCCTGGGATGCAAAGATGGTTCAACATATGCAAATAAATTCTACCGCATTAACAGAATAAAGGATAAAAAAATCACACTATCATTTCAATTGATGCAGAAAATCATTTGACAAAATTCAACACCTTTACATGATAAAAATTCTCAATAAACTGAGAATAGAAGAAAAGTACCTCAATGTAATAATGGCTATATACGAAAAGCCCACAGCTAAAACATCATACTCAATGGTAAAAAACTGAAAACTTTTCCTCTAAGATCAGGAACAAGATAAGGATGCCCACTCTCACCATTTCTATTCAACATAGTACTGAAAGTCCTAGCCAGAATGATTAGGCAATAAAAAGAAATAGAAGGTATCCAAATAGGAAAGGAAGAAGCAAAAGTGCCCCTGTTTGCAGATGATATGACTTTATATGTAGAAGACCCTAAAGGCTCCATAAAAAAACTGCTATAACTAGTAAGCAAATTCGGTAAAGTTGCAGGACACAAAATAGAAAATTAGTTGCATTTCTATTCACTAACAATGAACTATCTGAAAAGGAAATTAGAAAAACAGTCCTACTTTCAATAGCACCAAAAAGAATAAAATGCTTAGGAATAAACTAAGGAGGTGAAAGGCTCTTACATTGAAAAGTATGAAATATTGAAAGAAATGAAAGAAGATACCAAAAAATGGAAAGGCATTCCATGTTCATTCATGTATAGAAAAATACTGTTAACATGTCCATACTACACAAAGAAATCTGCAGATTTAATGTAATCCCTCTCAAAATTCCAATGGCACTTTTCTTTTTCTTACAATTCATATGGAACCACAAAAGAACACAAATAACCAAATCAATCCTGAGAAAGAACAAAGCCAGGGGTATCACATTTCCTGATTTCAAAATGTTACAAAGCTGCAATAATCAAAACAATGTGGGACTGGCATAAAGACAGACACTTAGACAAATGAAATAGAATAGAGGGTCCAGAAATAAATCCACACATACATAGTCAGCTGATATTTAACATGGGTGCCAAGAATACAAAATAGGGAAAAGAAAGTCACTTCAACAAATGGTGTTGGGAAAATTGGATATCCACATGAAAAAGAATGAAACTGACTCTTTTCTTATACCTTGCACAAAATCAACTCAAAATGAACCAAAGACTTAACCTGAAGCTGTAAAACTTCTAAAAGATAACACTGAGGAAGTTTCACTGGTTTTGGCAATGATTTCATGGATGTGACACCAAAAGCACAGGCAAAAAAAACCAAAAAAAAAAATAGGACTACATCAAACAAACAAGCAAAAAACAGCAAAGGAAGCAACACAGTGAAAAGACAACCTACACAATGGAAGAAAGTATTTGCAAACTATATATCTGAATTGGGGTTAATCTCCAAAATACATAAGGAACCACTACAACTCAATAGCAAAACAAAAACAAAAACTAGTAATTTGATTTTAAAAATGGACTAAGGACTTGAATGGACTTTTTTAAACTTATTTTTATTAAGGCATGATTGATATACACTCTTATGAAACTTTCACATGAGCAACATTGTAGTTTCAACATTCACCCATATTATCAAGTCCCCACCCATACCCCAATGCAGTCACTGTCCATCAGTGTAGTAAGATGCCACAGATCCACTATGTGCCTTCTCTGTGTTACACTGTTCTCCGCAATGATCCCCCACACCATGTGTACTAAACATAATACCCCTCAGTCCCCTTCTCCCTCCCTCCCCACCCGCCCTCCCCCACCCTTCCCCTTTGGTAACCACTAGTTCATTCTTGGAGTCTCTGAGTCTGCTGCTGTTTTGTTCCTTTAGTTTTGCTTCATTGTTATACTCCACAAATGAGGGAAATCATTTGGTACTTGTCTTTCTCCGCCTGGCTTATTTCACTGAGAATAATGTCCTCCACCTCCATCCATGTGGTTGCAAATGGTAGAATCTGTAACTTTCTTATTGCCGAATAGTATTCCATTGTGTATATGTACCACATCTTCTTTATCCATTCATCTACTGACGGACATTTAGGTTGCTTCCATATCTTGGCTATTGTAAACAGTGTAGCGATAAACATAGGGGTGCATGTGTCTTTTTGAATCTGAGAAGTTGTATTCTTTGGGTAAATTCCAAGGAGTGGGATTCCCGGGTCAAATGGTATTTCTATTTTTAGTTTTTTGAGGAACCTCCATATTGCTTTCCACAATGGTTGAACTAGCTTACATTCCCACCAGCAGTGTAGGAGGCTTCCCCTTTCTCCACATCCTCGCCAGCATTTGTTGTTCTTAGTCTTTTCGATGCTGGCCATCCTTACTGGTGTGAGGTGATATCTCATTGTGGTTTTAATGTACATTTCTCTGATGATTAGTGATAATGAGCATCTTTTCATGTGTATGTTGGCCCTCTGAATTTCTTTTTTGGAGAACTGTCTCTTCATATCCTCTGCCCACTTGTTAATCGGGTTATTTGCTTTTTAGGTGTTGAGGTGTGTAAGTTCTTTATATATTTTGGATGTTAACCCCTTATCAGATATGCCATTTACAAATATATTCTCCCATACTGTAGGATGCGTTTTTGTTCTGTTGATGGTGTCCTTTGCTGTACAGAAACTTTTTAGTTTGAGGTAGTCCCCTGAGTTCATTTTTGCTTTTGTTTCCCTTGCTCGAGGAGATACATTCAGGAAGAAGTTGCTCATGCTTATATTCAGGAGATGTTTGCCTATGTTGTCTTCTAAGAGTTTTATGGTTTCATGACTTACATTCAAGTCTTTGATCCATTTCAAGTTTACTTTTGTGTATGGGGTTAAACAATGACCCAGTTTCATTCTCTTCCATGAAGCTGTCCAGTTTTGCCAACACCAGCTGTTGAAGAGGCTGTCATTTCCCCATTGTATGTCCATGACTCCTTTATTGTATATTAATTGACCATATATGGTTGGGTATATATCTGGGCTCTCTAGTCTGTTCCATTGGTCTATGGGTCTGTTCTTGTGCCAGTACCAAATTTTCTTGATTACTGTGGCCTTGTAGTAGAGCTTGAAGTTGGGGAGCATAATGCCCCCAGCTTTATTCTTCCTTCTCAGAATTGCTTTGGCTATTCAAGGTCTTTTGTGGTTCCATATGAATTTTAGAACAATTTTCTCTAGTTCATTGAAGAATGCTGTTGGTATTTTGATAGGAATTGCATTGGATCTATAGATTGCTTTAAGCAGGATGGCCATTTTGACAATATTAATTCTTCCTCTCCATAAGCACGGGATGTGTTTCCATTTATTGGTATTTTCTTGAATGGACATTTTTTTTACAAAGAAGACATACAAATAGCTAACAGGTATATGGAAAAAATGCTTAACATCATGAATCATCAGGGAAATGCAAATCAAAACCCAGTGAGCTAGCACCTCACACCTGTTAGAATGGTTTTTATCAAGAAAAACTAAAGACAACAAGTGTTGGCGAGGGTGTGAAGAAATTGGAAGCCTTGCACACTGTTGGTGGGAATGAACAATGGTGCAGCTGCTATGAAAAACAGTATGGAGGTTTCTCAAGAAATTAAAAATAGAACTACCATATGATCCAGCAATCCCACTTCTGGGCATTTATCCAAAAAATTCAAACCAAGATCTTAAAAAGAGATTTTAGCACTCCCATGTTCACTGCAGTACTATTCATAAGAGCCAAGAGGTGGTAACAACCTAAATGTCCATACAACACATGGATGGATACAGAAAATGTGGTATATACTTACAGCAGTATCCGGAAATGCTAGGGCAATGAGGTGTTCCTGGACTTCCTTTGCCAACTGTGAAGTCCTTCTGAGAGGACTGAGCTTGTCTTTCTGCTTGTGCTTCTGTACTTTGTGCTCCTGCACTTTGCTTAGGACTCAGGAGTATTAGCGTACAAGGAGCAGAAATCATTTGCCATCCTCCCCACACAGTTACACTGCTGATTCACTTGGAAGGACAATAAAGTCCAGTGTTCTGACTGAAGCAGGGTTGAATGATGGTTTCGCATTCCTTAAGCTAGTCTGACTTTTGAATACAACGTTTAATGGAGGAGCCAAATGGCCTCAGCTACAGCTTGGACTTGGGAGGGGCAGCTGAGCATCTCCCGGCCTCATTTAGGAGCAGGGCTTGCCACTAGGCCTATAGACTAGCATACAGAGTTGAATAGGGCCCCCCTGCCCCAAAATTCATGCCTCCCATACACCTGTGAATGTGACCTTATTTGGAAATTGGGTCTTTGCAAATGTAATTAGTTAAGATGAGGTCATACTGGATTAGGGTGGGCCCTACTGCAACAACTGGTACCCTTATAAGAGGAAAAAACAGAGGTACGGACGCAGGGAGAATGCCACGGGAAGGCGGAGGCAGACATTGGAGCATCAAGGATTGCCAACCACAACCAGAAGCTGGGAAGAGGCAAGGACAGATCCTCCTCTACAGCCTTCACAGAGAGTATGACACTGCCAACACCTCAATTTCAGGCTTCTAGCCTCCAGAAATCTGAGACAATACATTTCTGTTGTCTTAAGCCAGGTGGCTTGTGGCACTGTTTATGGTAGCCCTAGGCAACCAATGTAGACTGCATTTGTGTAAATCAGTGAAGGACTCCTGAGAGCTGAACCAATTTGTTCTGCTCATTACAATGGCTTTTTAATTTACAGTTTGAGACATCCTCACCAAAACATGGCAAGTACATACTATAAAGAGACAATTGGAAAGGCATAGCAGCACTAAAAAAAAACCAAAATAAATATCTCAGAAATGGAACAGAAATACACCTACTAAGCAGGAATGAAGCTACAGGTCAGCTGAGACCTGGATCTAGAAGCAGACAGAGACAAGCAGGTGTTCTGCTCCTATGGGCTAATGAGAAGGAACTGGACTTCACTGCTTAAAATCAGACCCTAGTGTGGGCCTTTCCCGCTCACAAAAGGCTTTATAAACGTTACAACCACCCTGACTGGGGCTGTGGTTTACACTGAACTGAAAACCTAGGGGTGTAGGATGAAACAAACACAACCTGGCCGCCAGGGCCTGGCTCAGGTTGCCTGTAAACCTGGCTGCATTCCCAAATATCCCAGAGCCACCAACTTAAGACCTGACTGTTGACTAGGGGCCCTAGGGTGCTAGGTGGAGGCATGCGCAACAACTACCAAACAGGAAGGGACATGGGCAGAGAAGAGAAGAAAATGAACTACTCTGTGAGATGAGCCAAAATTTCAAAATACATGAGGAAAACTAACACATGGAGTGTCAGCTACAAAAACAATACTCAAGAGATGAATTTACTGCCAACATAATGAAAATAGCACAGTCTGAAAATGGCTCAATAAAAGATATGTGTAAAATCCTCAGACACGAAGAAATAACATCCATTAAAAAAAACTGAAAGAAATCATGTACCAAGCCAAGCATAGATGAAACAAGAACAAGTAGATATGAGAAAGACCCAGTTAGAAATTATGGCAATTTCTGCTTATATTTCTTCCTCCCTGCATTAACAGATCTCTAGGATGCTAGCCCTAGCTCACTTCATGCAGCAGCCCAGTATGTCACGTTTTTACTAACAGCTATCTTTTTCTTGCCTAGACTGTCTTCTGCTCTGCAGGCTCCTTGATCTGTGGCTACAGCTGGATTAAAGAGCAAGTAACTAAGCAGCTAATCTATGAGTTGGCCAAACGTCACTGGATCCATGGGATACAGGATGCCAATTTATTCACACACAACCAGACACCCAGTGTCTTTATATTGTCCCTTAGCCCTTCCTTCCTTCCCTATGCACCCCTCACCTCCCTGTCCCACGTACATTCCTCAAGATCCCAGTCTCTACCATGTGAGCTCCCTCCCACCTCCAGCATCCATGTGCATTCCTTGCCAATTAACAGTTCTGCAATCGCATGGTACGGTGACTCTAATTTCCCCTTCGTTTACTCATTCATACTCTTTCCAAAGAACAGTGGTTCTCAAAATGGTCCCTGGACTGACAGCATCACCTGGAAACTTATTAGAAATGCAAATTCTTGGCCCCTACCATAGACTTACTGAATCAGACTCTCTCGGGGTGGTGCCCAGGAGTTCGTGTTTTAAAAAGCCCTTGGGTGATTCTGGTGCGCGCTCACATTTGAGGACTGCTGCTCTAGACATTTGTATAATGAGTACTACAACATGCAGGGCACTGTGCTAGGCGCTGGCCAGGTGCTCCCTTGGTGTCATGGCTGCTTTTCTGAAAGCTTCCATGGGGCCACAGGGCAGATTCAGGGACTCCCAGAGGGGTGAACAAATGATCAGTGGCAGAGTCTAAGCAAAGAGAAGGAAAGAGCACCGTCCCTAAGGCTCTGAGGCAAAGAATGTGAGAGAGGAGAGAGAAGGACTATTTAAGATACTTGTCCAGAGCTGAGTAACACATGTGATAATGACTGTAGCCTAACCGGGATCAATAAGCAGGGTCATGCAGGGGCTGGACCTCCTCTCACATAACCCACCAGCCCCCGAAGCCTGGTGCTGGAGAGGCACCGGTGATACAGTTGCTTATGCCGAGTAACATTGAGTTGTGTTAGGGTTCCAAGGATGATAAATAATTTCTTTTGAAAAACACTAGTTCAGCAACTGGCTAATGCAGAGGGCATTTGCTGAGCTCCTGCTCTGGGGATGCAGTAGTGAATTGGCCACAGTCCCTTCCCACTGGTCACTCAGGGTTGCCTGGGGGCAGACACAGAACCAGTGCCGGGGGTACAGTCCGGACACACACTCCAGGAAAGAGTTGTGGGGGCCCCTGGTTTCTGCTGGAAGGGGTAGAGGAAGGCTTTTGCAGGGGAGGTGATGTTTGAAGGATGGCTGAGAATCCCAGGCAGAAAGTATGTGTGGCTGCCACCCAGAGGGAAGAGCTCGTGTGATGATCTGGACGAGTTAAAAAGGAAGAGCACGAGGTTGGGGATGGCAGGCATGTTAGGGGAGGTGGCAGTGAGTGGCAAGGGAAAAGACAGAAGTAGGCAGGGGTGGAACAGACTGTGGCTCTGGGTTTCATCCTATACCTACAGGTGATGGGGAGTCACTGACTATTTCAGAGCAGAGGGGTGACATGATAGACTTGGTGCTCTTAGAGAGATCATGTTGGGGATTGTGTAGACAATCACACTGAAATGGGGACTGGGAGTCCAGCAGACCCATGAGCAGGCTGTTTGAATGGTCCTGGAGATTGCTGATGTGGGCCTGAGCGGGGTCATTGGCCCCAGCACAGAATGAAGAGTAATTTCTTCTTGTCAGGACCAGGTTCTGTGTTGGGCTCTGGGGCATAGAAGACGAACCAAACAAAGCCGCTTCCCTCAACAGCTGACATGTGGAGGGACACCTAAGATAGCATGTAATGCAAAGAAAACTAACCTTGTTCATCTTACACGATGTGTTTGTTTCCTGGGGCTGCTATAACCAATCACAGGCTTCCTGGCTTAAAGCAACAGGAATTCTTACCTTACAGCTCTGGAGGGCAGAAGGCAGAAATGCACAGGCAGGGCTGCATTCCCTCCAGGAGCTCTGAAGGAGAATCCTTTGCCTTTTCTAGCTTGTAGAGGCACCCCCACTCCTTGGCTCCTGGCCCCACGTCGCTCCAACCTCTGCTTCTTTCATCACCTGCCCTTCCCTGATTCTGACCTTTCTGCCTCCATCTTATAAGAACCCCTACGATTATTATTATTTTTTTGGTATTATTAATGTAGAATTACATGAGCAACATTATGGTTACTAGACTCCCCACATTATCAAGTCCCCACCACATATCCCATTACAGTCACTGTCCATCAGCATAGTAAGATGCTACAGAGCCATTGCTTGTCTTCTCCATGTTATACTGCCTTCCCCGTGTCTGCTCCCCTGCTACATTATGTGTGCTAATCTGTAATACTCCCTTTTCCCCCTTATCCCTCCTTCCCACCCATCCTCCCCAGTCCCTTTCCCTTTGGTAACTGTTAGTCCATTCTTGGGTTCTGTGAGTCTGCTGCTGTTTTGTTCCTTCAGTTTTTGCTTTGTTCTTATACTCCACAGATGAGTGAAATCATTTGATACTTCTCTTTCTCTGCCTGGCTTATTTCACTGAGCATAATCCCCTCTAGCTCCATCCATGTTTGTTGCAAATGGTAGGATTTGTTTTCTTCTTATGGCTGAATAGTATTCCATTGTGTATATGTACCACCTCTTCTTTATCCATTCATCTACTGATGGACACTTCGGTTGCTTCCATTTCTTTGTTATTGTAAATAGTGCTGCAATAGACATAGGGGTGCATATGTCTTTTCTAATCTGTGATCCTGTTTTCTTAGGGTCAATTCCTAGGAGTGGAATTCCTGGGTCATATGGTATTTCTATTTGAGTTTTTTGAGGAACCTCCATACTGCTTTCCACAATGGTTGAACTACTTTACATTCCCACCAGCAGTGCAGGAAGGTTCCCCTTTCTCCACATCCTCGCCAACATTTGTGGTTGTTTGTCTTTTGGATGGTGGCCATCCTAGCTGGTGTGAGGTGATATCTCATTGTGGTTTTAATTTGCATTTCTCTGATGACTAGCAATGTGGAGCATCTTTTCATGTACTTGTTGGCCATCTGGATTTCTTCTTTGGAGAAGTGTCTGTTCAGCTCCTCTGCCCATTTTTTAATTGGCTTATTTGCTTTTTGTTTGTTGAGGTGCGTGAGCTCTTTATATATTTTGGATGTCAGCCCCTTATCGGATCTGTCATTTATGAATATATTCTCCCATACTGTAGGGTGTCTTTTTGTTCTACTGATGGTGTCCTTTGCTGTACAGAAGCTTTTTAGTTTGATATAGTCCCACTTGTTCATTTTTGCTTTTGTTTCCCTTGCCTGGGGAGATATGTTCATGGCCCTGTGATTATTTTTAGGGCCAGTCCAAAAAGTCCAGGATCATCATTCCATCTAAGATCCTTAAATCAATCACATTTTCAAAGTCCGTTTGCCATGCCAAGTAACACACTCATAGATCCTTAGGATTAGGAGAGGAATATCAGTGGGGTGTTGGGAGGGGCATATGCAACCAACCACATATGAGAAGGGGTCTCATATTTTCATGAATGAATAATGACGATAATGGCCAACTTCTTTAGAGTGCTTAATATGTGCCATCTATTTTCACATTTAGGTCTTCCAGGGCCTCTAAGAGGATAGGTTCTATTCTTATCCTAACCCTTTTCAATTGCCAAAAACAACCCAGCTAAGGAGTGGCAGGCCTGGGAGGAGCTCCTATTCTCAGGGTTTTACCTTCTCCCTCCGTATCTGTTCCTAAATAGCCAGGCCACTTTTGCTGCAAAATACTATGTTAATGTTTCATCTTGTGCATTTCTTTTTTTGAAAATAGCTTTACTGTTTTTGCAGAAAAAAAGATACATGCCTTTTAAAATCTGCAAACAGTACTGAAAGTACAAAGAAAATAAAAATCACACCCAGATCTCATTTCCCAAGGATAACTGTTGTTAACATTTGCTGAACATCCTCCAGACTGCTGTCTGTGCATCAAAAAATACCGTTTATTAAGCACTTTGTCTCCCCTCTACATCATTAATATCTTCCCATGCCAATACTTGAAGATTCCTCAAAATGAGCTCCCTGGGTCACAGGCTGTGCACATTGCACATGTTGGTACACATTGCCAAACAGCCCTCAAAGATGTGTTAATCTACACTCTTACCCAAAGTGCAAGACCATCACCAGTTTAGTTAGTCTTTTAAGTCTTTGGCAATTTGGTGGGTGAAAAGTGAGATCTTTTCTTGGCATTGCTTTGATTATTAATGATGGCATCTCTCTCCATATTTATTAGCCATGTGTACTTATGCTCTTGGGAAATGGTCTATTCAGGGCCCTTGCCTACTTTTCTGTTGGGATGTTTGCTCTTTTCCTTATGGATTTGTAAGAGCTTGTTTGTGGAATGGGCTATAAAGCCTGTGTCATATCTGCTACAAATATTTTTATTGATTGAGATATTATAAATAAAATCTTGTTTATGGTATTTTTCCACCTAGCAAATTTTCATTTAATGCAGTCAAATTAATAAACTTTTTCTCTATGATGTCAAGCTTTTATGTCATGTTTGGAAAAACCTTCCCAAGCACAAGATTATTTATAACTTATATAATGTAAAGGACTCTGTGTGTTGTTCTTCTTGTGCTTTTATGACTTTATATTTAATATTTAAGTCTTTGATGTAGCTGGAATTTATTTTAGTGTGTTGTGGAAAACTGGAAACCCTGGACTGGATCGCTAACAGAAGAACCAAGCGGCACTCGGAGGTCTTGGAGGGTGAAGATTTATTTTCCACCGGTGCGCTCAGAGGAGAGGAATCTCCAAAAGTCTGAGCCCGAAGCACAAGCAAGGGGTGTCATTTATACTATTTTTGATATGTGGCATTTTGGCGTGTGCAGCAAGCAGGGTGAGAGAGAAGCCCGGAGGAGTGAGGGGAGGGGGCTGGGAGTGTTCTGCTGACCTTGATGGCTGTGTTGGATATTTTCCTTATCATAAGAAGTGACGTAGAGTTCTGGTTCTATGGTTTTCTAAATAACCGTTGTTAAACAGCCATCACCATTTATGGAATACTGCATCTTTTCAACACTGATTTGAAATAGCACCTTTTTCATATACTAAATTTGCATATATACTTGGGTATATTTTTTGACTTTCTGGTCCAGTCAATTGATCTAGTTTTTGTTTTCCTGTTTAAGAACTTTATAAAATGCTTCTCTATCTGCTCTGGTTTTGAGGTCCTGTTTCTCAACTGCCTGTGAAAGTGATATATTAACTGATGAGCGCTGAGCATAAATTCACTTAGGCATATGCTGAGGGAATAGAGAATTGTGGCCACAGATTCCCCAACCTGTGCCCTTGCCCTAAGGTGACCTCTTCACACGGGGTTCAGCGCTAGCTTGGGAGGCAGCAGGCAGAATGGCAAGGTGATTGAGCTTGAATTCAAGAAAGCTGCATTTTGACCCAGCTCTGCTCCTGTAAGCTGGGTGTAACCAATCTCTTGGCCTCTCTGGGCCTCAGTTTCTTTGTCTTTGAAATGGAATGTTGATATTGGGGTTGCCTCCCTCGCAGGGCAGAGGCCAGGTGTACATGTCCTCTATCTGCATGTCAGGGTATGGCTTGTGCCATGTGAACACTGACGGCCACCCGGGTACGTACTCCCGGGCAGCAGTGCTGGAGTGACCCAAAGCCTGGACAGGCCCTGCAGGAGGAGTCTGGCCACTGGGCAACATGGAGAGGGGCCTGCTCATAGGCCAGCCCAGCCCCTTGGCTGCCCAGACCCAGGGCCTGGAGGTGAGGAGATTTGCTGCTCCAGTTGAGCCTTGTAAATGAATAAAGCATAATTTAATATTGCTGTGACAGCTATGGGAGAGACTTTGTGAATGTTCACATCATAGCCTAAGGTTTCCTCGGAGCCAACATTAGGGCCGCAGACCATTTCTATATTATTTTCCATCTCTACTGCCCCAGAGAGGTGGGGGTAATTGGTGGAAATTGAGAGATATCTAAATTCCTGGCGAAGATTAGTGAATTTTTTTTTAAAATAAATCTGAGTCCTGAATGAACATTTTGTCAACTTGGTGTCAAGGGGAGAGTTGAAAGAGAAATCACACACCCGGTGCTATTTTGCGTCCTTGGGCAGAGGAAGCAAGTGCTGAGGGGGCTGTTAGTCGGCCCTCCCCTCTAAGGCTTCCCCGCGGCGCCCTCCTCTACCCAGCTGAGAGCAGATCTAAAAGCCTCTCCGCATCTGCGTGGTTCAGCCAGGACCTCCGCCCTGTCTTTCTCCAGTGTCACGCCCTGATGCCCTAACAACCACGTAAAAGGGCCACCCCCGCCCCTAACTTTCTTCACTGGCTCCGTCCTTCCTCCCCCCTCCACCGGCCTCTACACTTAGCGCCCAGCCTCTGCTGTGCCCTGGCTAGCACAGGGTTCCGGCATCTGTGGAGTACGGCGGCAAGGATCATCAGACAGAGAACGGGGGCTGAGAGCCTTCAGGACCCATCACACATGGAGCATGCGGTGTACTGGGGGCCCGGTCCATATTATCCCCAGGCTAAGTTTCCAGAGGTTCCTAAGGCCACCCAATAAACTGCCTCATGCCCTGCCTGAGGTGTATTCCTTATTTCTCACCCTACCTTCACCTGTTGCCGTCCTCCATCAAATAGATATACCAGTCTGGCGGCTTTGACTCACTGACCCCATGGGTGCCCTGTCTGTGCACAGAGCAGGAAGATACTTCCTTCCATTTGGGTGAACCTGGGGGCTGGCCTGCTTTATCTGTGTTATGTGATGACTTATGTCACCCACCCAGGGTAGAATTATTTCTTGTCTGTTGCATTCGAGTCCTGGGGCCTAGAGCAAGCCTCTCCAGGGCACAGTGAGTCAGGCAGAATTTCCCCATGGGCGTAGGAAAGTGAAAGTGGTCATTGTTCCTTTGACTAATGCTGACTAAAATCCAGGAACCGAGAGCTAGTCCAACCCTCTCACTCCTCACGTGGGAAAACTGAGGTGCAAGGAGGTCATGTCTGCAGTCCTCAGCAGAGTTGATTCCAAGTCCCGATTCCCAGTCTTGTCTCCTCTCCACCGCACCACCTTCCCTGCCTTAGAGGGCCAGCTTCCCTCAGCTCACCACTCTCAAGGAACTTTGATAAGAACTCAGATTTCACAGTCATGTCAGCAGGGCATTACATATGGCGTGAAGGTGGCTGAACAGTGGCATCTCTAGATTCATGGGGTCAGCCAACAACCACGAGGCTCAGAGCCAACAGCTGCAGGCCTGACAGGCCTGGATCCACATGCCCATGGCAGCAGAGACTGCTTTACCCCCAAGAAGCTCGGTACCATTGGAATAGATTCCAGTAGCAGAGCGTGTTTCTTTCCTTTGATAAGTGAAGGGGCTGTGTGAGGGTGGCCTTACAGGGCTGCCAGGCAGGGATAAGAGCATCTCGTAAGTTGGAGCCCCGAGGGCCTTTCCAGGATATCTTGGGAACTTCTACCAGCCAATGGAAGTGCCCTTTAATCCAGCTAAGTGTAGAACTGGTGGACTAGAGTGTTCTCTGGAGCTGGAGCTGACACATGGCTCTAGTGTAAGCTTATTTGTGCTTCCAAGGCCCCCGCAGCCTGTGCACAGAGAGCAGCCAGGCAAAGACAAAGACCCCTGGAAGTACTGGGCAGACTTGTGCTGCCATGATGTTGCCATCTTCTGGGAATAAAGGACTATGTGCCCATCATTCGAAGCCCAGAGACTGCAGTGGTGGCTCCTGAGCTGTACACAGGACCTGAGAGTCAGGATGTATAGTATCAGCCTTTTCATCAATGTCATTGTCAACAAATGCCTGCCAAACAACTACCTGCCATTGAGTGCCACCCACGTGCTGAGAATGTTGTGAGAACTCACTGCTATATTGATTCTCACAACTACCCTGTGAGGTAGGTATTGTAATTAGCTCCATTTTATAGATGGGGAAAGAAAGGCTCAGAGAGGTGAAGTTACTCGCCAAGGTCTCCCAGCTGGGAAGCAAGTGGCAATGAGGTGAGTAAGACCTGGCTCTTTTTCTCAAGATACCGCCAGTCACATCTAGAGACCAAGTGTGTGGAAATGAGATCAAAGCTTCCTCCCGGGGGTTGATAAGAACTCCCATTCATTGAATATCGACTACGCTCCAGGGACTTGACATGCATTTTTCTGTTTAATCCTCACAATAGCCCCATGAAGATGCTACTATTATCTTCATTTTTAGGGGTCAGGAAAATTAGACTCCTAGAAGTTAAGCAACTTGCCCAACAACTTGATCACAGCTAATGAAAGCAGAGCTGGAATAAGAACCACTGAGTCAGGCGTTCTCAGACAATTTGGTCTCAGACCCTTTTGCATTTAAAAAACTTATTTAGAGTAAATACAGAGACAGAAAGCAGATCAGGGATCACTGGAGCCGGGGAGAGGACAGAAAGGGGAGTGACTGCTTAAGGGGTGTGGAGTTTGCTCGTAGGGTAAAAAAAAATGTTCTGGAGCTGGATAGAGATAATGATTGTACAACATTGTGAATGCGCTAAATGATGAAGGGTCTATGAATTGCATGATTTAAAATGATTCATTTTATGTCCCATGAATTTTACCTAGACAACAACAACAAAGCAAAACACAATGAAGTAAATCAACAACCACAAAATTTGTTAAGGGCCCCAAAGAGCTTTTATGTGGGTTATATCTCATCATGTTAACCATATGAGAAATAAAATTGTTAAAATATTTATTTAATTGAAATTAAAACAATAAACTCATTTCATGTAAACATAAATAATATTTTAACGAAAAAAACCTATATTTTCCAAAACAAAAACTTGTACTGAAAAGAGCTGCATTATTTTACATTTTTTTTCCAATCTCTCTAATATCTGGCTTGATAGAAGATGGCTAGATCACCACATCTACTTCTCTATTCAGTTGGGATATGTTGTTACAGTTGAAGTATTATGAAGGAAAGCCAGCCTCACACAGATACATAATTGGAAAAGGGAGGAATGTTTTAATAGACTTTTCAGATCATTTTTTGATAAGACGCTGAAAATCCAACCCGTGGTTGTTTCTTACAGGCTAAGTGCAAAGTAGAATGTGAAACCGTATTAATGAACTTCCCGTAGTTCATTAAACCCCGTGGGCCTCTGTTGCACTTTGAATGGATCTTTTACCCAGTCGTGGTTTGCCAACATCCTTCTTTGGCCACTTGGAAAATATCGGTGCCCTGACTTATGCAGCACTTCCATATGTTGACTCATTTCATTCTACAACATCAACAAATCACATTTGTCACTATAGCCACCCATCTTTTTGGAAAAAGTCTAACTATTGGGAAGCTGTCAAGCTCACAGTGGTGGATCCTAGCTTTTCAAAATTCTAATTTTTGCTTTAAAGCTGAAAGTTTATCACTGACAAAGATACTGTCCGTTGTTTTCCCTGAAGTGATGGGCTCACTGCTCATTTAGGAGAAAATGTCTGCTGAATACCCAAATCTGAATAACATTAGTTACTCATTCTTTCAAGTAAATATGATGTTCTATGAAAAAATCAGCCAGTTAAGCTCACAACTCAAAACAATCCCACCAGTGCTTTGCCTTGAGTCAAACATTGCACATTGGTTTCCTGCAGGAGGGCTTTGAGCATATTTCCTACTTTGTCACACAAGACTGTTAAGGCATGGGTACTCAGGGGTCGGCATTTAAGAAAGTTGATTATTACTGCTTCGCTGACAACATTCTTAAGTGAGGCCAGTTTCTTGTTTCTTAAAGTAAAAACACAGAATCCACGGGTAGAGAGCCCAGGGGCAGCTATGAAAATTTGGTGCCGCTGCTCTCACTCATGCTCAGTCACCTGCTGCTTTACCCACCATGGCTTTTGCACCATCAGTGCCAATGTCAACCCAGTGGAAAAGTCCAAGAACATTTTAGTGTTATTGTGAAAATCGTTTTGACGCAGCAAATCCCCCGAAGGGGTCTTGGGGACCCCCACGGCCACACAGATCTCACGCTGCGAATAGCTGGATGAGGCTATACATCGGCCTGTGCCCGCCACCTCCCTAAATCAGGACTTCTATTGACTTCCCATCACCTGCAGAATCAGGCCTGACCTCAGCCCCTGCTGTTGACTCAGGACACAGGATTCCAGCCAAATGGACTACTCAGTGTCTCCCAAGAATGTCCTTCCATGGCCTCTCCCACACTCCCCCTCCACAGGGAGGCCCTCATCACCATTTCTGGCCATGGAAACACTACTTATTCTCCAAGGCCTGTGTCAACTACTGCCTCCTCCAGGAAGCCTTTCCAGGGTTTTAAGCAAAAATGATCCTGTTGTACCCTGAACTTTCTGACCCTACTCTGGGACCATCTTCTCTAGCACTTAGCAAGCTGGGTGTTCTATTATAAAAAGGTGTCTTCTTGCACGTGAGCTCCCCAAGGGCAGCACTGGGTTTTTCCTGGCCATTTCCCTGCACTGCCATCTTGTTCATCACTGGGGTGGGGGACATGTGTTGACTTGGACTGGATTGCAAAGATTCAGCTCCAGTGTCCAGAATGTACAACTTGAAAATGCCATGTGCCTGCAGCTGTGAGTACCTAAACCTCACAGAGCATATTCTGATTTTTAGGAATCTCCAAGGAATGTCACCACTGGTGTCGATACTTGTCCATGCTCCTTAGAAATGATCCCCTTTCAGGGATACTGGGGAAGGGTTTATACTTCTGGAATACTCCAACCCTAGGAATCTCAGCTCCAAGGGCTGGAAGAATCCTCGAGAGGGAGAAAACGCCTGGCACCAGGCCATACTGAAAGCGCTGTGTCTCTTGTTCTCTCTTTGTCAGATAACACAGTTCATGCCCCTGACCTGAACCCTGGGTAGGAGCTGAGGCCCAGGCTCCCCTCCCAGTTTCTCTCAATGGCTTGCAGTTCAAACAGGATCATGCTAATGGCTCCCAATGATCACCCAACCCTCTGTCCCCAGTGCCCAGCCAACCTGAGCTGGGAGACTGTATCTCATTTAGGGCTCATCTTGGAAACTCGCAGAATCACAGTTAGTGCTTGCAGAGATACACTTGTTTGTTTCAAAGGCCGATTTAATTCTGATGCCCCTGGCCTCAATAGTTGTTTCCTGATTTCCAGGAATTGCTCTCAATTTAGTGGTTGCCAGCTCACAGCTCTCTGCCCCAGCCCTTTGCCCGCCTGCTGTGCTCTAGCTTCTCTCTCAGTGATCACGTAGGCTGGCAGGGGCGTGAAGGTGGGAGAAGGAGGGACTTGCACAGGCTGAAGCATGGCTCAGTTGGAGGAGAGGACAGCCAGTGGAGACCAAAGGACTCTGAACTGGAGCCCAGAGAACACACAGGGCAAGACATGGAGATGGGTGGGCAAATCAACTGCTCAGTATGAGTTGATGCCACAGTGTAGGGGCCAGATAAGCAATCAGGGCCTTAGGCTACATCAACAGAGGCAAAGTACTCAGAACCAGGGAGGTGAGTGTGCTGCTCTCTTCGGCATCTTAGTGGGTAAGGCATGGACTTTGGAACTCAAGTTGTTTGATTAGACTTTTGACAACCACTTACTATCTCTGTGACTTTGGGCAAGCCACTGAACGCCTCTGAGACTCTAATGACCAGAGCTTTCTCTCTCTGAGGAAAGGCCATGTAAGGACACAGCAAGAAGGTGGCTGCTACAAGCCAGGAAGAGTGCCCTCACCAGGAACCAGATCTGCTAGCACTTTGATCGTGGACTTCCAGCCTTCAGAGCTGTGAGAAATAAATGTCTATTGTTGAAGCCACCATGGCAGCCCAAGCAGACTACAGCACTGGCCCGGTGGTTGCTGCAAGATGGCTGACCAAGGCCAAAAAGGAGGCATGTGATCACATTAGCCATTCAGCAGTCCCCGGTCTGGGGCTGGCCCCTGCTGGGGAAGCTCAGCCTCCAGTCCTCTGCCAGTCCCGGGCTGGGGAGGCAGCGACTGACCTAACAAGGCTGTGGTCTCTGGTCTTGGGTTCTTCTCCCCTTGGGGCCTCAGCTTCCTCCTCTTCAGCTGGGATGATAACCCTTCCCCAGGAGAGGTGCCAGGGCCAGAGTTTGATCATGGATCATGCACGCTGGGTAAGCACTCTGGAAGCCAGAACACCTTGGACAGGGTAGTGCTCTTGGCCTTGAGGGATGGCTGCTGAGGAGGCAGAAGGATGAGCCCCCTCCTCAGCCTTTGGGAGCAGAGCAACTCTCTCCCAAGAGGAAATTCCAACAGTCCAGGGAGGGTTGATCTGGGTGCAGATTCCCTGATGCCAGGCCACCTCCCAGAAAGCCACCAGTACAGTGGCAAGATAAAAGCTAGATCAAGTGCCACACCAGCTTATTGGCAATGGCTGGCGGTAGCCCATGCTCATACCTCCTGCCTTGAACCTTCAACTCCTGACTCATGCTTTGCTTTGCCATGGTTCCAACCCAAGGTGCAGTGGTAGCAGAGACATGCTATCCAGAGACACTTGCCTGTCCCCACCAGTGTCCTCTTACCTGAGGCCATCTGCCCAGTGTCTAGCAGAAAGTACCCAGAAGGTGGGACCAGGCTCTGGCTTTAAGAGCCATACCCCAGGCATGGTGGCCACAGGCCACTGATGTCCTGGATGGCTACAGGGGGGAGGATCTGGGAGGGCCAGGCCATGGGCAGCAGGTGACAAACCAGAGCTGCCAAAGAGCCAGGGGCTCCTGGGCTGACTTCATTGCAGTTTAGTTTTGCAAACAACAGCTCTGATCCCTGTTGGTCCAGCCACACTGGTGCCTGGGATTCCATTGGAGAGCCTGCCCAAAACAAAGACCAACCAGGCTGGTCAGGGAAGGCAGGATCACAGAAGTTTCCCTTGACCTTCAGACTGAGCTCTAATCATCTCTTCCCATACACTTTCGAAATTCTGATTACATTATTCTCAGCTCTTCAATTGCTGTTTATTCCTAAGCCTTCAGAGGCTCCTGCAGGGGTAGAGACGCTAGAAGGGTGTACACTGAGAGGTCGTTCTTTGTGCTAGAAGAATAGTGTCTGGCAGAGTACCACCTTCAGCAAGGCCCAGGTAAAAATCTTTTTGTGCTAAGTCCACCAGTACCTTTCATGTTGTCTAGACGCATTCTGGGAATTGTCTTCCCTTAACCAAGGGTGGAAGGAAAAGGAAACCAAAGCCACCTTTCTGAGCTCTCAAGTCACCTAGACTTGGCCTTTTGGGGATGCTGACAACTTACATGTGCCAGTCCCAGGAGAGCTGACAGGTTCCCTAGAAAAGGAACAAGGTCAAACTTTTGGGCCACACCAGTCCCTTGCAGGGTTAGGAAGTCATCTCACAGAGCTGCTGGGAACCTGGGCTCCTTGCCTTTGATCAGGCCTCTCAGTGGAGTGGAGCTGCCTTAGAACGGGGACCCTTTCCCAGGCCACTCAGTGTACAGCAAGGCCTGAGTGGGAGGGCCCCGGGGACTCCAGCTGCCACTTTCCCTAGAAGACAAGGCCACATTTCTCTGTCTTCCATGTGATTGCCCTTGTCTCAATCTCTGAATACCTTTGTCGCATAGTGAGACCCTGGGGTTCAAAGGGAGCTCTGAAAGGAGCTTTTGTCTGCTGGTTTTAGACTTTTATGAGTCACAGGCAGGAATAAGCTTCCCTCTGCAGCCCAGAGGCACACTGAGCTAGGCAGGACACGGGGAAATGGTTCTGCCCAAAAGCATGGTGGGTACAGTCTGCAGGTGTCAGAGCAGGCAGGGGCATGAAGGCTTTGGGGGTCAAGGCCCAGGAGCGAGGGGTGGGTGTGGGGAGCTCTCTGCAGTCCCAGGCACACCACTGAAGCCCCAGAAGCCCTGCTTGGACAGCTTTAAAGGTTCACCTACTGTGTAAGGCTCCCTCTGGCACAAAGCAGTCTGCTACTGTAAACATTTACAAACAACTACTCTTGTCTGGCTCTACTGTTGAGACACGGGGACACTGAGGCCCAGAGAGGGGAGAGACCTTGCCCAGGGTCCCCCAGCTGGTTCAGAGCTGGGGTGGAATCCAGCCCACCTGACTGCAGGCTGGTGTCCTCTCTGGACCACACTTATGTGGCCTGCTCCTGCTGTGTGGGAAGCAGCCCTGAGTCTGTGTGGGGACGGGGAGGCCTGGGTGCAGACTGTGACCATCGAATGCACGCATGGGTTCCTCGAGTGCTCACAGTTGCTATGCCCGGTGGTGGCCTCCACATGCCCAGCCAGCACACTTTTTCCACTTGCCCACTGTATTAGTGAAGGTGAGAGAGAGAAAGAGACGGAGGCACACGAGATTTGTTTTAAGGAACTGCTTCATGCTGTCGGAGGCGCTGGCACGTCCAGAGCCAGCAGGGCGAGCAGATTGTGGCGGGTGGCGGGAGTCGGGAGTCTGAAGGCTAGAAATTCAGGCAGGACTTCTGTGCTGTAGTCTGGGGGCAGAATTCCTTCTCTGGGGAACCTCAGTCTTTGCTGAGAAGAGCAGAATGTGCTGCTGGGTGGTGACCTGCCTGTGTGGGAAGGAGAGATGGCCTTGAGCAGGGTCTGGACAGCCTGAGGCCATCTGGCAGCTGTGCCCCCCACCTCTCCATTTCCTACAGCTGCTCTTGGCTTAACACTGTGGCCTCTGCCCAGAGATCAGCCCCCCATGAAGGGAGCCACGTGGGGGTAGCATCTCAGCGGGAGCCTGGGGCCTCAGCACCCAGCTTGGCCCAGCTCTCCCTCCCTCCTGGGGGTACCCATCTCTGCGTCTCCCCTCCTGCCCAGTCCACTGTGGCCACACCCTTGGATTCTAGCCCACAACTTGACCTTCATCAAGGGGAGGGAACAGTGTCTAGCAGCTGCAAGGAGGAACCCAGATTTGGGCAAATGCCCCCCACCCTGCCCACTGTCGGCTTGTCACTGCCCCATTCCACCCACTGTGGGCCTTGTCGCTGCCCCCAGCCTGGGTATCTCCTTCTTCTGGCTCTCCTTTGTCTTTTGTCCCAAGAAATGAAGCAGGTCTCTTGGGCGTTCTCTCACCTTCAGTGTGCCCCTTGGCACCGGCCGAGCCTGGCTCCCTGCAGCTGCTTCCCTCCCTCGCACTGCTGTGGCCCCCTCACCCCTGCGCCCGGGAATGTACGCCCCCTCCAGCTTTTCCTTGAGGCTCATCTTGGTAGTTCTCTTCCCCAGGGGGCATGGAGCTCAGCAGTTCCCCTGGTCTAGTGGGGACAAGCTCTTGTTTCAGGCCACTGACAGCCTAAGGGAGGCACTAATCACACCCTCATTTCACAGAGGACCGGACTCATCCTTCAGGAGTGCATGCGGCTTGCCCAAGGTGCTGCAGGGGCTAGAGAAGGGCTGGTAATCCTAGAGCCCTGCCGCTCCTACCCACCTCGGGGTTGGGCTAGCTCCCTCCCTGATCCCACAGCCTAAACAGAAGCCCAGCAGATGGGGGAGCAGGCCTGCTGGAAGCCCCAACTCAGGCCTCAAGCCCTCAGGACCATCCCGTAGAGGGAGGTGATATCTTTGGGTGCATCCTGCTGAATGGGGGCAACCCAAGGAGGAGACACTCAAAGTTTGGGAGCAAGAAGTACCCCAGCCCCCAGACCCTTCCCAGTGCTCCAGCCTCATGCTCCCAAAGCTCAGTTACCCATTGCCCATGCTCCCAGGCCTGTCATAGCTCCCCAAGAACAGCATGATCTAGACAGGGCTCTTTAGACCCCACCCTAACCCCTATCACCTTACCACCCCGATGTCCCAGGTCTTCCAGGGTATGGACATAACCACCTCTCCCACCTCATATTCTAGAACCTTCCTTTCACCTCCACAGGGCCACTCCCAGCACCTCCCTCTCTTGCCCTCCCCAATGCAGAACCATAAGCTGCCACCTCCTCCCCAGTACACTTCTCCATTTATTGCTCAAACACCAACCTGCCTGCCCTGCCCCGCCTTTCCTGATGTGCCCACTTCCTCCCGTCTGCCCAGCACGCTTGGCTTGCCCTGCGGTATTCCAGCCCTTGCCACAGTGTTCATGGCATACAGAGCAAGTGTTGCAGGTCAGAGCCTGTCTATGCTAGAAGACTAGAATCTGCTCTAGGTCAGTGATCAACTAGGTGTGGGTCAGCATGTGCCCCCACTGCTGGGTAACCTCCAGGGCTTGACCCAGAGCAGGTGCTCAGGGAACAGAAAGTGAGCTGGCCCTTCCTTCAGGGAACTTCTTGAAACTTGCCCAAGTGTGGAACCAAAATCTGGGGCAGAGGAAGGGTCCTCAAAGCAGCTTGTGCCAAGTCACCAAGCCAAGTTAAACATTAGGGGCACTGAGGCTATGGACTACAGTGCAGATTTCCTGGGCCCTATGCTGAGCTATGAAATTAGAACCTCCAGGTGCAGAGAAAGGGGCAGAGCCAGCTGCATTTTTAAAAGGGCTCTACGCATGGTGCTGACCTATCCTACAGACTGGTAAGATCGGAGAGACAAGGGCCCCAGTGCGCACAGCGAGTCATCACAGACTGGGGCCTCTCCCCTTTGTCATCAGGCCCAGCCAGCTGCCAGGGCTGAGGAGCTGCATCCATGAGCTACTCGCTGACAATAGCCATCCTGCCTTGAGGGCCCACATCATGACAGACCACAGCCGACTATGGGTAACTCCAAAGATGTCAACAGGACATGGTCAGGAATGCCTCGTCTGGGCTGCTACGCTAGGACTGTGGCTGGGAGAGGGCAGGAGGGCCCATCTCTTGACAGGAAGCCTGCACTTCCTTCAGTCCTTCGGTCCAAACCTTGGTCAGCTCCTTTGAGGCCAGAGGCACTGTTTTTCCAGTGCTCTGCTTGGAGCCAGCGCCGTGGCATGGAGGTGGTGAGCGGGCCGCCAGGGAACTGCACGGAGCAGCACGGGCCACACTCAAGGGTGTCCTGCACTTCTAGACAGGGCCATCCTAGCCCCACAGCAGGGGGACAAGTGGAGGAGGACAGGCTGACGGCGGGAGTGGGGGCAGGGACAGAGGGCCATTGCCAGCAGAGGGGACTGTGCGCCTACAGGCTGTGAGGACGTGAGGGGGAGAGAGGCCACGTGGCTGGCTCCCAGAGTGGAAATGGAGAACCAGGCCATGCAGTGGGACAAGGCGGCAGGTAGGGCCTATTTATCTTAAGAATGATGGGAAGGACCAACAGACATATGGAAAGATGTTCAACCTCACTAGTCATTGGAGAAATGCAAATCAAAACCGCAATGAGATACTACCTCACACCCACTATAATTAAAAAAAACAGCAGAAAATAGCATGTGTTGGTGAGGATGTGGAGAAATTGGAACCCTCAGACGTTGCTGGTGGGAATGTAAAATGGTGCGTCCTTTGTGGAAGAGTCTAGTGGGTCTTCAAAAGTTAAACATGGAGCTACCACATGACCTGGCAGTTCACCTGCTGGCTACATACCCCAGAGAATTGAAAACAGGTATTCCAGCAACCAGTGTTCACAGCAGTGCTACTCACCACAGCCAGGAAGTGGAAACAACCAAAATGTGTGCCAGCTGATGGCTGGGTGACTGAGATGCGATATGCCCATGTAATGGAATATCATTCAGCCATAAGAGAGAACGAGGTACAGACACCTGCTGCCTCATGAGGGCTAGGAAAAGGTCATGTGAAGTGGAAGAAGCCAGTCACAAAGGATTGTGTTTCATGTGACTCCATTTAGGTGAAATGACCAGAAGAGGTAAATCCATAGAGACAGCAGATTAGAGATTGCCAGGGGCTGTGGGGGTGGGGGTGGGGGTGGGGGTGGGCGCAGAATGGGAAGTGACTGGTTGATAATATGGGGTTTCATTTTGGAGTAATGAAATTGTTCCGGAATTAGGGGTGATGGTTGCATTATTTCATTAATATGATTAATGGCACTGAATTGTACACGTACACATGGTAAATGGCAAATCTAATCACAAACACACATATATTAATCACAGTTTTTAGAAGTGAGGAGAGAACAGTGAGAAGGTCAGGCCAGGGTCCGAAGCGGCCAGTGAGGGCTAGACCAGAGGAGCGCGGGCGCCCTGCCGGCCCTGAGTGCCTGGGGGACAGGGGTCCCCGCTCTCCAGACCTCCTAGTGCTTTTGGGCTCTCCGAGCTGGCTTCCTCGGCTGGAAGATGGGCCTGTGCATGGCTGCATCCTGCAGCTGGGCTTCCCTGAGACAGTACATGGGAAGCCCTGGCACACAGTGGGTGTGCAGCTGACGCTGGCTCCCTTCCCCCTCAGGGCGATACGCTGGGACAGGGCAGCTCCAAGGGGTGCAGCCTTCCGCTCAGGGTGACACAGCTAAGAAGTTAGGACTCAGAATCAGACTGCCTGGCTCCTGCTCTCGCAAAATGTGGCTGGTAACAGCAGTCTGGCCTGCCTTCTAGTCCTTCTGCACCACCAGACCCAGCTGACTGAGCCACTAGCCCCCGGGGCCTCTCTGCGCTAGAGCCAGGCAGGGCTTTCCTCTCAGAGCGCCAGGTCCTGCCCCGCTCTCGCCCTGTGGGAAGGTGGGAAGGACTCCTGATTCCTGCAACTTCCCAGAGGCTTCCAGGTGGGTCATCCTCATTCAGTTCAATGGCAGGAAGCAGGAAAGATGTTCTTATTTAATGGCCCCTTTTGTTGGCCTGTGAAGCCACTGAGAGGAAAATCGAGGCAAGAACGGGCTCTTTTCCTGACATGCACTAACAGACGTGAGCTTTTGCATTGCATTTTGTGAAGGTGGTTCTAGAAGGGCAAATCATGAGAACACAGGGAAACCCTGATGGTCTCTACTTCAGTCTTCCCCACACTGGTCCCTTCTGCTTTATGTTCTTCACTCCCTCTGAGTCCCTCGCCCCCACCAGCCTGGAGCCTCAACCTTTTGGCCTCTAAAATGGGTGTCACATGAAGATGAAGGAGTAGCGCTTGCTCAATAAGGTTAGCTACAATTACAGAGATTTTTATGTCATGGCAAAACAGTGCTGACTTTTCACATGGACATTGTTCTTTCCAAAAAACTGATCATCTCAACTGTAAGACTGTATCTTCTTCCCCAGGACCCATGGATGTATTTTTAATGACAAAGGTGAAAGGCAGCCTGTCCAGCCTAGTCCTTGTGCTGACTCGGGTATGCAGGGGGAAGGTTGCTTCTCTAGCTCCTGGCTGGGACGCGCTCCACCGCAGCCCGGGGCTGGCTGTCTCGGAGCCAGGGAGCCCCAGGCCCCTCCGGCCCAACTTCTCCATTAGGCACAGTAGGCGCTAGGGCCATGATACTTTTAGGAGCTCATGAAAATATTTTCTTTTCAAATCAGAAGGAATAAAAACTTTTAGGTGGAACAAAGTATTTTAATGTATACTATTAATATGAATTAATGTATTCATCTTTATACCAACACAGTCATAATATAGCATTGTTATTTATGTTTTTATTGAGGAAGGGGCCCACAAAGGTAAAAGTGCCCAGGGTCCACAGAGCTTTAATGTAGCCCTGGGCCCCCAGCAGTAACAGAGTCCTGTGGACAGGTGCTCTGCCCTTTCCCTGTGCGCTTTCCCACCTGTCCGCTCATTTCTGATTCTGATCGCTGCCTCGAAGTCCCAAAGGTAGCCAGGTTGGTGAATTTTCCCCCACTTCCACACAAAGAGGCTGAGGTTTGGAAATAAACGACGGCACCCAGTCTTGGATTTTCTGTTGCCCCTCAGTGCCATTTCAGGGCCCTTTCCCCACAGGGAGACCTTAGGCAGAGGAGCCCAAGTCCTGAGGGGAAAGCCCTCTCAGCCTGCTCCAAGACTCACCTGCCATCTTCCCCAGCTCCGTCAGAGCCACCAGGAAGAAAGCTGCAGGGTCAGAACAGTGCAGGTATTTACTATTACCACTAATTCTGGGCTGAACCAGGGTGGCCAAAACCTCCATAAAGCTGAGAAGCTATGGTCAGGGGGTTATACTCAGTGCCCTAGAAGTGCCCACAGAGTAGTTGCCTGGCTCCGTTACGGTTCTCCCGAGAAGCAGAGCCAAGATGGGATTGGATAGACAGAGATGGGTGGATCAGTGGGTGGGCGGGTGGACTGCTGGATGAATGGGCAGATAGCTGACAGTGACAGAGCTACATAGATGATAGATTTCAAAGAACTGGCAAGTCCCAAATGTATAGGGCAGGCCAACAGGCTGGAAATTCAGGCAGGGTTGATAATGCAGCCAGAGTGGGGGACGTGGGGGGGACAGAATTTCTTCCTTGGGAAACCTGTTTGCTCCGAAAGCCTTCAGCTGATTGGGTGTATCTCACCCAGATTATGGAGAGTGATCTTCTTCACTTCAGGTTGTAGCTGTTAAGTACAACTACAAAATGCCTTTTCAGCAACGTTCAGATTAATGTTTGACTGAGTAAGTGGGGACCCTAGTCTGGCCAAGGTGACATATGAAACTGACCATCACATCGCACATGCCACCTTGGCTGAGGTCAGGCCTTGCTGGCTTATTTGACCACTTGAATCCTCTGTAATTGCCCTCCTGCCTCACCAGCCAGGAAGACCGAAGTCAGGTTCTCAGGTAGGAAGGACCTTGAACCCCGGAGCCCAGTGTCCGGCCTTTCAGCTGGTCAGTGGCACTCTGTCCCCAGGTTTCCTCAGGTCAGCTCATGGCTTCTTGCTACCAGCACCTGCCCTGTCACAGCAGTCATAAGCAAAGGTCGAAAGTGAGTGCTCTCACTGCCCTCCCTGGGGAGTCCTAGTGGCCTGGCGCTGCACCCCCGAACCTCTACGGGATGACCTGCAGTAACTCTGCCTGGACCCTGCCACTGCTGAGGCTCTCTGGGGCTGAAGTCCCAAGCCCATGGCTCTGCTTGGCTTCCTTGTCCTTTGAAACCCAGGTGGAGGCAGTCATGCCCCCCAGGCCGGTACATCCGAAGCCTGTGGTAGGAGCAGCAGCCCTGGTCCCCAAATCACCTCAGGGGCCCATCTTCCCTTGTCTTGAACAATAGTGCCTGTTCGCAGCCGCAGAGCACTATGGCCCAGCCCTGCAGGGCCAAAGAAGTCCAACACAGTTCCTTCATTTGGCCCATTTTCTGTGTTTCCTTTAGTCCCAGCTGGCAGTGTTTCTGCTGGTATATCCCATCCTTATTCCTAGCGTTTGTTGAGATAGTTGATTAATTCTGTAGTTTATATCTATTCTAATCTCCTTATCAAAATAGTCACTTGGCCACACCTTTAGTGTTCACGTGTTTCGCAATATGGATAGGCTGAAATTTTCCGAATGTGTAAGTTCTGCTTCCTTTTTTTTCCTCTGCTTCCTTTTTGCTTAACAATTCCATCTTTAAGTCATTTCTCTCTCCTCACATTCCACCCGATGCAGTCAGCAGGAACCAAGCCATACACCTTCAACACCTGGCTTAGAAATTGCTTCAGCTAGGTACCCAATTTCATCAGTCGCAAATACTACCTCCCACAAAGCACTAGAACATGAACACAATTCAGCAAATTCTTTGCCACTTTATAGCAAGGATCGCCTGTCCTCCAATTTCCAGTAACATGTTCCCCATTTCCAGCTGAGACCTCATCCAAATGGCCTTTACTGTCTAGATTGCTACCAGCATTCTGTTCAGGATTGTTAGGTGTTCTCTAAGAAGAAGGACACTTTCTCTACAGCGCTCCTCTATCCTTTCTGGGTCCCAGCAGAATCACCTTTAAAGGCCTATTCAAGGGAGGACAGGCTTCTGCTAGCATGCACCCCCAAACTCTTCCAGTCTCTACCAATTACTGGTTCCTGGGCTACTTCCACATGTGTAGGGATTTGTTACAGTGGCCCCCCAGTCTTATCATTGTCTTAGTCAGCTCAGGCTGCTGGAGCAATGGAGCCTGGGGGGCTCAGACAGCGGATGTTTGCTTCTCACTGGCAGGGAGGCTGGAGGTCCTGGAGCGAGGCTCTGTCAGACCCCGTGTCTGGTAAGAGTCCACTTCCAGGTTCATGACAGCCACCTTCTCGCTGTGTCCTCACGTGGCAGAGGGACAAGGGAGCTCTCCGGGGTCTCTTTTATAAGGGCATGAACCCCATTTATGAGGGTTCCACCCTTGTGACCTAATCCCCTCCCAAAAGGCCCACCTCCTAACACCATCACCTTGGGGGTTAGGATGTCAACTGAATTTGCAGGGCGGGTGAGGGGGGGGCGCAAACATTCAATATATAGCATCTTATGTGATAATGGTATGTATTGGTTTCTAAACGTTGTTATACTTTATATTTTTTGTATGTGTACTTGTATTGGGTCTTGATGCAAAATGTATTTCTTATTATAAACATGTTTGAAAGTCACCAGGGTACCCAAACAAGCCATAGTGCAGATGGGGACATTTGGGCTTAAATTCAGGATGGGACATATTTAAGGTCTTCTAATGAGGAAGAACAGAGAAGGGTTAGAATTTGACAAACGGTCTCCTGGCCTGAGCCCACGTGCTCCATGCTAGCTGCTGGGCAGTGGCATCTGCCACCCAGGGCTCCAGGATGTGACACTGCCAGGGAAACTCAAGACCCCAAACCATTCGAAGCACATCTTGGAGAAGCAAACAGAAGAAGCTGTTTTCCTCGCAGGTGGGGCTTTTTCAAGTGCATGTAAATATACTGCACAGTACCGGTGGTCATTTTACAGTGTATACATGGATCGCAACATCAAGATGTGCCCCTTAAATTCACTTTATTTCTGGAGCCGACTATCTATCCCTTTGGCTCCTAATCTCTCTTTCTTTGGGGGTATCTCTGCACCAGTCAGGGTTCGTTAGAGAAGCAGAGTGACATAGAATGACAAAGTTGTCATGGGCGTGGGACCCGCTGCCTTGTGGAGACTGCACATCAGTGTTGAGCCTGAAGTTGCCCAGACCAACAGGGGGAAAGGGGGTGTGGACAAGGACAAGAATAAACAGCTCCGTCTGTCTCTGCCCGCCTCCAACCTCGCTCCCACGGTGGCCTGCAAGACAAGCTGGCGCCCCTCACCAAGAGCTGCACACACACCCAGCTGAAGGAGATGATCCAGCGGGCACTGGGGCAGCTGCAGGCCCGGGGCTGCGCCCCGTCAACAAGAGGAGCCCGCAGATCAGGGACCTGGGACGCGAGCTGCCACAGCCCTGGCTTCTGCTTCACTCCTGTCTCCCACAGGTCATCCGATTCTCATGTGGAATCTGCATGGGAAAGGGAATTCCAGCACTGACGCTCCAGGTTCCCTCAACTGGCATGAAACAAAGCTGCCATTTTTAGCTCTGAATAAATATAGTGAGTAAGTGAAGAAGAAGCAGGGGCTGGAAATTTATAAACCCGCAACATCCCAAGACTGGCTAAGTGTTCTTCTCTACAGGGCCTGATGTGGGGGGGATGGGCAGAGTGACTTTGCACCCCACCAGTTCCTCCTCATGGCTTCACATCACCCTACAATCTGCAGGTTCACAGCCTCACCTGCCTGCAGATACAGGGTCCCAAGAACATTAACAAGCCAAACGCCTGGTTCTTGCCCCGACATGTTCACTTAGCTGCCTGCCTCACGTCCTGTTAGGAACTGAGTGTTTGCATTGCCCCAAATCATATGCTGAAGCCTTAAATCCCAATGTGATGGCACTTGGAGGTGGGGCCTTTGGGAGGGGATTAGGTTTAGATGAAATCATGAGAGTTGAGCCCCCATGATGGGATAAGTGCCCTGATACTGCCCAAACCTCTTCATGACACAGTGGAGTGGGGTTCTTGTGGGAGCAGGGAGCAGCCTTGACTCTATATCTGGGGTGTCTTTTGTTCTCTGGGCTTGGAGAAGCAAGACGCATGGGGCCCTGAGGCCACAGGCCTCTCAACAGAGCTATAACTCATGTTGCTTTGGACAAAGTGGTTGCTCCTGGGATTCACAGTCCCAGCCACCTAATTGCTCCACGCTTCTGTCCCTAGCAACCCCACCAGGCCAGAGCCTGCAGAATGCCTCCATGCTCTGCCCCTGTGTGTCTCAGGAGCTCTGTGGACTGTTTGCAAGTCCTCAAGCTGAGCCCCTGAGTGGCTGATGTGGAGTCTGTGAGTTACCCTGCCCATTCATCCCCCTTTCCTGATCTCAGCCCCCACAGGTGAAATGTCCCTTGACCCCTCACTCAAAAGGAAGGAGGTCCAGTGTCCTCTCAGTTGGGACCCAGGTTCAGTCGAGGCTCTGAGGTGGGGCAGAATAATGCAAACTATGTTGAGTGGTCTCCATGATTTGGCCAGATTTGAGCATTCCGTGTTTTGTGACATGGAAGCCAGAGGTTGTCATGGCGAGATGAGTATCTTGCAGCTTGGTGTGCACCCCGAGAGCAGGGCCTCAGAGAGACCAGCCTGAGGGGGCAGAGTGGTTCACAAAGTACCAACCCTCCTTGGAAGAGGGTTTGCCTGGACTTCAGGGAAGCTTTCCATAACAAATGTTTCCGAGTCAATGCAGCCCATCCCTTGCGTACTCTGCATCCCATTCCACTGGCCATTGCTGTCCTCCCTTTTAAACCTGACCTCAGTTCAGATGAGAGGAAGGTCTGCTCCGAAACATCTGTGGGTGCACTGGCCGGCAGCCCTCGCTCACACCAAATGCGCTCATCTGAGTTCAAGTCCCCACTTTTTACCTTCAGTCATGTTGTGTGTGGCCATGTGGGATGCTGGGTAAGTAAGTCAGCCTTCCAGGTCGCAGTTGGACAGATCTATGGAATGAGGAATTTGTCTTCTGAGAATGTGAGCGTCCAGAAGACTTGCGGGGACTTGCAGGAGCGTTGGGGACGGCAGGAGGCTGCCCCTCCGTCAGCCAGCTCCCGCTATATGGAGCACCTGTGGGAGGGTGGGGGGTCGCTTCCATGTCTCGGCTCTTGTGACTAATGCTGCAGTGAACATGGGAGTACAGATAGCTCTTCAAGATCCTCAGTTCAATTCCTTGGATACATGTCCAGAAGTGGGACTGCAGGATCAAATGGTAGGTTTATTTTTAATTTCTTGAGGACCCTCCACACTGTTTTCCAACAGTACACAAAGGTTCCTTTTCTCCACACCCTTGCCAGCATTTGTGTCTCTTGTCTTTTTTACAATAGACATTTTAACAGGTGTGAGGTGATGACTCATTGCGGTTTTGATTTCTATTTCCCTGATGATCAGTGATGTGGAGCACTTTTTCAAGTATTTGTTGACCAGTTGGGGTCTTCTTTGGAAAAATGTCTATTCAGGGCTTTTGCCCATTTTTAAATTGGGTTCTTTGGTTGTTGTTTTGAGTTGTGTAAATTCCTTGTATATTTTGGACATTAACCCCTTAACAGATACATGGCTTGTAAATATTTTCTTTCATTTTGTTGATGGTTTCTTTTGCTGTGCAGAAACCTTTTAGTTTGATGGGGTCCCACTTGTTTATTTTTGCTTTTGTTGATGGTGCTTTTGGTATCATGTCCAAAACATCATTGCAATGTCAAGGAGCTTCCCCCTGATGTCTTCTAGACGTTCTATGGTTTCAGTGCTTATGTTCAAGCTTTTAATCCGTTTTGAGTTGATTTTTCTGGATGGTGTAAGACAGGGGTCAGTCTCATGCTTTTTCCTGTGGGTATCCCCTTTTCCCAGTACCACTTATTTAAAAGACAATCCTTTCCCTTAATGGGAACATTTTTAACTGCTCAAAATGGACCCTAAGGAGCCTTCACATAGATGGCTTTAATCAAACCTTTTTTATTGTAGAACACAGCACACAAAGAAAAGTGCTTAAGACATAAACCAACAGCTTTAACAGATTGTTGTCAACACTTGTGTAACCACCACCCAGAATAAGACACATAACATGACCAGCTCTGCACCAGCCCCTCGTGTGCCCTTGCAATCCCAGTCATGAGCCCCGTCCACCTCGCTCGCCCCTGGTAATCACTTCCTTGCTATCCTTTATATTTTACCACCTGACGGTGCATCCTGGAAACACCGTGGATTACTTTTGCCTGTTTTGAAATTTATAGAAATGGAATAACACTGTACGTATACCTTTTTTAAAAATTCATAGCTTAAAACTTTTGAGATAATTATAGATTCACAGGAGTTGCAAAAATAGTACAGGGAGGTCCCGTGCACCCTTCACCTAGTTTCCCCCAGTGATACCATCTTGCATAGCTACTGGAGAACAATACCACAACCGGCACACTGACACTGGGACAGGGCACTGGTCTTATTCAGATTTCACCATTCATCTGTGTGTACAGGTGTGTATAATGCTATGCCCCATACATATTCTTTTTTATGCGGCCTCTTCCCTTTAATATTATGCTTTTATAATTCCTCCATATTCATTTTCATAATACACTTTTCCCGTGAGTGCACCACACTGCCCATTCTACTGCAATGAACAGGTGGGTGGTTCCAGGGTTTGGATACTGTGAATATCGGTGAGCATGTCTCCTGCTACATGTGTGTATTCATTTTCCTGGTGTGTATAACCAGGGGTGGAATTGCTGGGCTACTGGGGGTGGCCATCTTCAACTGTATTAAAGATAATGCAAACTTTTCCAAAGTGCCTGTCCCATTGTATTGTACCCTCCCCCCAGCAGGGCATGGGAGTTCCAGGGCCTCCACATGCTCACCAATACTTGTTGGTTTTAGCCCTTCTGGTGGGTGATGGTGGGTCTCCTTGTGGTTTTCATTTGCATTTCTCTCATTACTAGGAAATCATGTACCATTCCACACATTTATTTGAATTTCCTGGTTTGTAAAGTACCTGACAAGTCTTCTGCCAATTTTTTTATTAGGTTATCTTTTTCTTAATAACTTGTAAAACTTTAAAAAATATATCCTGGATATATATAAGCACTTTCCCAGTTTTATGCGTTCCAGATACCTTTTCCCAAAAGGTATCTTTTGAAAAATATGAGTTCTTTGTTTTAATGTAGTCCATCTTGCCCATATTTTCCTTATGCTTGGTGGTTTTCCTGCCATGTTTAAGAAATCTTTCCCTGCCCTTGGGTCATGAAGATATTCTCCTTTAGATCTTCTGAAAGCTTTATAGTTTTACCTTTCACATTTAAGTTCTTAATCCACCTGGACCTGATTTTTGTGTGTGATGTGAAATAGGAGTCCTATTTCATTTTTTATCCTATGGATAGCTGACTGTCCCTGCAAAATTGATGGAGAAGACTAGTCTGTCCCCACTCCTGTCCAATGCCTCCTCTGTCATAAATCAGACCTTATAAAGGCATGGGTCTGTGTCTGGGCTCACTCTTCTAGTCCATCCGTCTGTGTGTCCAGTCATTTTCCAAAAGCACAGCAGCTGTCTCTCAGCAGCTATTGACCCAGGCTTTGTGCTCATCAGGGATTCGAAGGCTAAAAGTTAGGTCTAGCCAGATTAGTAAGGATCTTGAAAATCAATTGGAAAAGCCTGGACTTGACTGGGGAGCATAGGAGTTCCCCAGCATGTTAGGGAGCAGCAGAGAGGTCCTGAATGAACATGTGAGGAAGGTAAATCTGGGAGTCAAGTTGAGTCTCAGCATGGGGGCATGGGACTGCAAAAAGAAGGTGGGGCTTAGTGGGGTGGTTCATGGTGAGATCACAGGGGCCTGAATGAAGGAGGCGGCAGCACAAACAGAAAGGAAAGGATGCATCTCAGGGACAGTTAGGAGAGAAAGTTGACATGATGGCACTTTGTTATGAGTCCGTGGAAGAGGGAGGGAGTTGGAGACTGATGAATGATGCCAAGCTTTCCAGGCCAGAAAGTAGTTGGGCGACTGTGCTTTCTACTGCTCAGTCCTCAAAGTTCAGTTCATGTTCCAGAGACTCAATCAGAGTAGTCCTGACTGAACACATGCTCTCAGCTGGGCTGTTGAGCAGGGGCAGGTCACCCGTGGCTTTGGACCTTGGGGAGTTGAAAGGGGGCCCTGGAGCCAGATTCAGGGCCTTGTTGATTGGATCTGCTTTGTAGTCTGAACCCAGTTGGATCATAAGGACATCCTAAAGCACACAATTTGATAAGTAAGCAACTGCCTTTCTGATGACAGGAGGTCACCCAGATTAAAACAACAGCAGCAGCAAAAATAGTGACCAAAGCTACAAGAAAAACTAACATAAAAAAAAAACAACAGCTAGCCCTAGGTTAATCATGGAACACTATGAAACATATGTAAGAGGTATGTTGAATACTTGTAAATACTTGTAAACATTCTTTTCTGTTGGCCTAGTACCGTAAGTGCATGTGGCAACCTTCCTCTCAATCTCCTATCCCTGCAGACATGAGCCCAAGCATTCAGGTCTAATATTATTACTGAAAATCCAAAAGCATATTTGCAGAGACTGAATATGTACGAAGAGCAGATAAATCAAGTCTCTTGAGAAAATAAAGTCCCACAGCAGATTACACTGTGAAAAGACTAAAATCGTGTTTGCAACTCAATTACACCACCAATTGGAATTCTAAAAAGAGGCCACTAATGTTTTGGGTCATAAAATCATTCCCTTAATCCCTTAAACATCAATTAAAACTAAGATTTAAGGCCAAATTCTCTTGGTTAAAAGTGATATGCATACCTTTGACAAATAATTAAAAGAGATATGGCAATATAATAACCAGCTAATACTTAACAGAGAATGGCTCATGGGAGGAGCTGGTATTTACTGTCCTTTTCCTTTTCCTATATGAAAATACAAAAGCCTCTCATTCTCCATGCTACTGATACATCTGCAGAGGAGATCAAAGGTGCTGCAAGAGCATGTCGCGGGTGTGAGGGACTGACTGAGTGAGGCTAGGCCTCTGGAGATGGCCGCCCTGGAGAGACAGGCAGAGTCCACAGCCAGAAGAGGTGGCAGTGTGCACAGCCATGAGGCCCACGCCTGCGGTTTCAGCAGCAACCTTTCGTTCATTCTGTGGTCTGAAAGACACTGCTGGCTGCGCTCCTGGGTCTCAGAAATCCTGGGCTCAAGCTACCCAACCTTCTAATAGAGAAGCCTTGGTGCAGAAAAGCCAAAATGCACAAAAAGCATGGAACACTATGCTTCATTCATGCTCACAATCATGCTCATATGCTCACACACACATGCTCACAACACTCACCGGCTCAAGCACTCACGCACACACTCACTTATCCCTTCACTCCCTCATTTACTCACTCGTTTCACAAGTGTTTCTTGGGGGTTTGGTGCTGAGGGCGCTGCAGAGCAGAGCTCCTACTCTCGAGGAGCTCACCCCTGTGAGAAACTTGGCACAACCATACACCTGCAACTAATACAAGGGTATACATCAACTCTGCTTCAATTAACTATTTTTTTAAAAAGTAGTACAAATGATGTAACCATACCCCAAGGCAGAGGAAAATAAGGGCAACTTGGAAGTAAGAAGATCCAGAAAGTACAGAAGATGTTAATCCCGCCTCTAGAATTCTACACCATCTACTTCTCTCTCGTTGCTCCCCTTCCCCAGTATGGGGTGTCAGCTCCATGAGGACAAAGCTTCCCAGCTGTGTCCCCTGTGCCTAGAACAGTGCCTGGCACATGGTGGGTGCCTGTGAGCATATCTGTTGAACAAATGAGTGACTCGTGGGAGGAGGAGGGAGAAACTTAGTGGAGCCCTGTTTGGAAATGCTTCACGGCAGAGAGAATCCTGGAGATGGGCCTTGCCAAAGGAGAAGCATCTTGGTAGAGAGCCACAGTTGACTAGCGTCTCAGTCTGAGGGAACGCCAGGGAGGGAAGCTGCATGGGGCGTTCAGGTGGGAGTGATGTATGTTCTCCTGCAAGTGGTGGGGTCTCTTGGGAAAGGAATTTGACATCTGCTTATTGAAAAAGCTGCCTGGCTGGCAGATCCAAGACTTACGCCCTGGGAGACTGCAGAAGAGCTCTGAGTCCCTTTACCAAGTACATACTGAGCACCTAATGTGTCTGCAAGAAAAACTAACACAGACGAAAGAACTAGTAGCAGGAAGGGCCCTGACAGGGAGGGAGGCAGGGGGGAGGCCTCAAGCTGGGCCTCCCAGCCTGGCTGTCAGTCCCGTGATAGGGATAGGCCAGCTGCTCCCAAGGGCCCCTGCAGCCCTGACATTCTGGGACTCTAATTATAGAAGTGAAAGCTTCGTTCCAGATAGCTGGGGAAATCCTTGGGTTCAATTTCACCTCCCGGGGCTGGTAGCTCCACTGGCACTGAGGCCGTTAAAGAGGAATGGAGTGGAAATCCAGAAAGCCCGCGTCAGTCTAATGATCTTTCAGCAGACTTGTTTGCTTCTAGATGTTAGCCGCTCTGTAAGGAAGGCAGAACAGCGGCCTTTTCACAGACAAGGGTCTGGGGCTTGGTGCCTGACCTTTTCTTTCTGCATTATGAAGAGGATGGGTCCCTTAGGCCCAGAGGAAACCAAGGACCAGAATCCCCCGAGACTTCGCTTCCAAAGAAACAAATAGGAAAGGTAGAGCTATAGTCCAATGGACTCAAACAAGGTTCAGTTCTCATGGAAGTCAGTTCCACAGGCTGCTGAGAGGGAACCCCCGCTCGGAAAGGATCAGCTCGAGTGCCCTTCTGGGTCTGCACAAGTGGGGCCCATGGGCGGCCAGTGGCTCTGGGTGTCATTTCTGACACAGAAGTTCCGCCTGCGCAGAGAAACTGGCTTAGGGAAAAGGGCTGTGCCCAAACAACCAGCCTCTGGAAAGTCACCAGAATCAGTCATGAAAAACAAAACAAATACGTATCTCAAACAAGCTCTGATTGCTTATTTCCATAGTTTGCCTGGCTTCCATCGTCTGAAAAATGTGAGCGTAGCATGGTCCAAGCTGGGCACCGACCCCAGGGAGGCCCAGCAAAGCCACTTGATGTATTTAAGGTTTAAAGTCTAAGGCTTCCCATGAGTGCAGAGGGATAGGATGTGAGTGTGTGGAGAAGGGAGGGAGGTGGCCAAGAGCGTCCAGCCTTGACGCCTGCTGCTAGGGACGCCTTCGCTAGATGGGGAGCAGAGGCAGGGACCGAGGTGAAAGGCGAAAGATCCATCTGTAGAGCCCAATAAGACTGAGGATCCCATGGGTTCTCCTCGAGGAGGGGCCCGGAAAGAGCTGCGGAGCAAGTCTGGGGTCTAGACAGAGACTTGGGAACTCCCTTCACGTACCTACCTCCTCAGTGGCCTCCGTGTGAGGCGGGGGGAGGAGGAAGTCAGTGGCTTCAGGTTTGACCACAGTCAGTTGGAAGAGGTTAAGGAATATCCAGATGGCATGTCCACAAAGTTGTTGGATATAGAACTCTGGTGCTGAGGGGAGAGGGGGGCTGGTGAGCCCGAGCTGGGCGCCCATGGGAGTGGCAGCCCCCTGACTCACCCTCAACCTCCTCCTCTGGCACCATGGCCACCAGGCCCACAGTACTTCTCATTCAACCAAAGCCCTCTGGATGCCCAGAGCCCTGTGCCTGGGGCTTCAGGCCCCTCTGCTGCCCTGCGGGGTCCTCTGGGGGCCCCGGCTGCTGCCCCTCATGGGGCCCAGAGCCCCTGCCAGGCCAGCCTCTTCGCGTGCTGCTGCTTCATCCCCAGCCTTGTCCTGTGGAGGTCTCCCTCTCCGAGGCCTGTCCTCTGCCCGGTGGCTCCCACTCCCATTGGCCCACCGAGGACAAGGACTGCCAGGTGAGAGCTCGGTGGCCTGGGAGGAGGGCCTGGACCCAGGCTGCATCTCCACGGAGGGCCCCCCCAGTGTCGGGCACCCAGATGGGCAGTCTCTATGCAGGAACATGGCAGGGCTCTGCTCCCAGAGCAACTGGTCCTTTCAAGAGCTCTGTGTGCACTTTCACCAGGCTGGGACCTGCCTGTGGGTCAGCGACCCATGTGGCCTGCTGTCCTTTGCAGACAGGCCCAGCCCAGGGAGGCCTGGGATGCTGCCGACCTACACACGTCAGGGCCCTCCCACCTGCGGGCAGTGGCCCACTCGTCAAGGACTATTGGAGACAGACAGGCATTCAGGGAGGAGGCAAAATGGACCCAGGCTGAGATCCTGTCCCTGCATCCCTCTGACAGCCTGGAGAGGAAGGGGGAGGGCAAGCGGGCATCCCCAGCTTTCCCAAGCACCTGACTGGGGCCAGGGTGGCTGCTTGCGAGACGCACCCTGTGCTCTCTCAGAACCATGTGGTCAGCAGATGCCGCCTTCAGCAGGTGACCAGGCTCACCCAGCATTGGACCAGTTACTCCTGGTGATCCTGGATGGGCTGCCGGTTCTCCCAGAGCCCACGGGCACCTGGGGAGGCCCTGCTAAGAGCCCTGGCTGAGGACACAGGGACCCCAGGCTGGCCCTGACTTTCATGTGACCTTGGGCCCAGCCCTGCCTCTCATGGGCCCGGTCTCCCTACCTGTTAGCAGTTTGGGCCAGGGGGCCTGGGTGACCTGAAGGGCCCTATTCCTCCCACAGGCTCCTGGGGAACCACTGGCTCTGGGTTCTGGAGCGCCAGGGTGCCCTGGACCCCCTGGGTCAGCTCTGACTACCTGCTGCACAGGGACAAGAGGCCGCTCCTGCCTGGGGTCCCTCTGTCCCCACCCCTCCGGTCCCATCACAGCTCCAGGGACGGGGTGCTCCCTCCCACCATGGGGATGATAAAGAGTACTGCCCCCAGATTGTGTCCCTTCCCTGCCCCACCTCTCAGGTCAACTCCAGTCTGGGCACAGCTCAGATAGGTGGGAGAGCCCAAGACCCCTGCAGGCCACGCCGTGCAGGCTCCTGCGGCTGAGAGTTGGCCTCTGGACAGATAGTGTCCTTTGCTCGAATGGTGGCTGCTTGTTTTCTGCCTTTTGTTCTTTTTATTTTTAGCCCACTTCACCAGCCGCTCTCCTTGGTAGAATGAGAGCGTGCCCAGGGAAACTAGTGGGCACATTAGTGAGGCTGGCGGCCAGACAGGTCCACTGAGGGGCTGGGAGGCCAGCTGAGAAATTGTTTGCTTAGCTTCATCAATTTCTTAGCATGCTTAGAAACTGCTATTTATATTTTAACCCTCCAGGGACAGCCGTGAATCTGTGAATAAAAAGACTTGGTATATGTTTCCAAACTTGAAAGTAAGAAAATACTCAGTAGTCACAGACCTTACCCAGACTGTCAGGGGTGGGAGGCTGGGGTGTGTGGCCCTGAGATGCCCTGTCCTCACCTCCTCACCAGGCTGGGCTGTGTTCTGAGACATTAATTGGGACTGTTGGTGAAGATCAATGTAAGCAAGGGACAGAAAAGCCTGTGTCAAATGTGACAGGCAATCACGAAAAGGTTTCACACCTGGGAAAACAGGTGACTTCTCCCCCACCACTACCCCAGAAGCTGCAGAAGGTGCTGGAGGCCCCATGAGGAGTGGAATGCCAAGCTTCAGTCAGAGCCAGGGCCAGGGTTCTGTCTGTGCAGGAAGGCGGCATCTGCAGGCCTAGAAGCCCCTTCTCCCCTTCACCAGCCCCTGGAAGCATCTGTGGAGAGTGCTGCACCCCACCTTGGAGCAGGTGCAGACCACCCTGGACCAGCGTCCTCTGTGCTGCTGCCAGGCCAAGGCTAGCTTGGGCTCCAGGACTCAGAGATCCCTGTGGGGCTGGTGCTGAAAGGGAGTCCCTTGGAGGGAGGGCCATTCCAGCTGGAATCTGCCCTGACCCGCCACTGCCTCCCAGAGGGGCTGCACTGTAGGCAGGAGTCTAGCATCCCATTGTCAGGTGTCTGAACCTAGCTTTTTGAAGCAAACTGAGAAACTTCCTAATACTAAGACATTTCCACAGCGAGCTATTTGCATCTCTGATGCCCTTGTATTTGTGTGCTATGATGTCTGGGGATGCCTATCAATAAGCATTTTTAACAATTTGCCAGGGCCCAGTTGTGGTTTTACAGCACTGGCTGCCATCTCCACGGCTTATACCCCTGAGACAGTTTAAGTAGACATAGGGAGTCCTTCCTGGAGCAAGACTAGCAGGCACCTAAGAATTTAACAGCAACCCAAAGCTGGGTCCCTCCCAGGAGATCTCTTGGCCTTGCTAATGGGACCCGGCAATGTGCATCTCAGTCCCTGGTGGGGGTGTTTGTGGAGTCTGACAACTCTGATGGTCATGTTTGCCACGCATTCAGCGCATCAGGTGCTCCACCTTCTCCGTATGGTCAGCGCAGCTCCCCATGGCCTCCCCAGTCCTAGGCTGCTCTGTCTGCTGCCTGGGCCCATCCTGCCCTGGCGCCGAGTACAGCTTAGGTTCAGTTCAATTAACATCTCAAGCCCATAGTTTATGACAAAATCTACATACATCATAATCTTAAAGCAAAGATGTGCCTTCGATAGCTCTTATTTATGCATAGAACCAGTTTACTCTTCACGTCTTAATTATAATATTTTTGAATAGCTTCATGGCAGAAAATCAAAGCCTGCTGAGTTTTATATTAGGCTCGGCAACTTATTTTCTGTGTGTGTTTTTTAAATGTAAAACATCTAATTAATCCATGTAATTTGAATACTTTACGTTTAAACCTTTCATGCTCATAAAACAAACTGAATGAAAATGTAGCTAATTTATATAGAAGCTTTTTTCGCTTTTTTTGTTTTTTTGTTTTTTGTTTCATCAGATATGTCAGCAAATACATGGTGAGAAGGGGAAGACTGTGAAACAAGAAAATGAATGAAATTCCAGTCAGAGGTATGTTACAGGAGCTTTGCTGCCCCTGGGAAAATGTTAATATTCCAGGAAAGAAGTCGAGTTAATACAGTCCTGTGGAGGGGCACCTTTCTTCCTCTGGCCTTACTTTCCTGAAGTGCTTGCCTGAGAGAGGCCCTTTGGACCCCAGCACAGCTGGGTGAGGGCCCAGCAGGCAGGCAGTGCCAGTCCGAGGTCCCAGGCACAGCAGAACCAGCACCCCAGCCGCCCCACACAGAGCCTCTGTCCACCGCCTTGTGAGCCACCATTCTACTCAGCATCGCTGCCTCCGCAATCTGGTGAGCCAGCACACAGCTTGCCTGCAGTCCCTCAGCTGACCCCTGGAGAAGCCAGGAGGCGATCTGAGAGCTACCAGACTCCAGATCCTTGGCCTGGGGCTTCTGTGGCCTGGGGCAAATCCCTTCGGACCTCAGCCTTGAACTTAAAACCCTTGAGACGCCTCCACTGTAAGAGGGGGGGTCTGGAGGCAGAGGAAACTGCGCACACTAGCGCGCCAGCGCGGCCAGCTGCTGGTCCAGGCATATCTCTTGACTCTGCAGACATACCTCAATTTGGCAACTTCTGCCATCCTCCCCCCTCCCTGAGCCCCAGCCTGGCCAGTCCCCATGCCTTGCCTTGGCTGCAGGCCCAAGGCCCTAGAAACAAAGAGGCTATTTAGGTGCAAATATCGTTAATGAATAAAGAAAGGGGATTCACTTGCCAGATTATCTAAAGCAAATTGTCTAAGCCTTTCTCCTCAGCCAGCACATGGACCCCAGGGCTCAAAAGCCAATTGTCAAAATCCCTCTTAGAACCAGTACCTGCTGGGAGGAATTGACAGCAAAGTACAGATTGTTACTGTGGGCCGAGGGCAAAGACATCTCCAAACGGGATATGGGGAAACCTCCCAGCAACAGGCTTATCTGAGTAGACTCTCCGCAGCAGGCCTGGCCTTGCCACCAGGGGACTGAGGGGGAGGAAGTAGGTAGATGGGACTGGAGGCCCCTTGGACATGTCCTGGCTGACTGGGCCCCTCCCTGGCCCCTGCTGGTAGCTGTGTACAGGGGGCTGCTTGCAAATCCCTGTCGCCACCAATGCCACCACTTGCCCTGTTTGGCTGAGAGAAAGGCCATAAAGGAAAGGTAGGGTCGTAGGGCTGGGCTCGTTCCCTCATCTGCCTCTCCTACTGCTCCATCAGCAAGACAGTGATACTTCTATTACCTGTCGGTTAAGGAACCCAAAAGGACAAACAGCCCTGGAAGTATGGACGGCATATCCATCTCTCCATCTGTAAACAGCATTTGGCATATGCATGGATCCGTGAGCACCCAGACACAGCGCCCAATTCAGCAGCTCGGCCAGCATTTGCTGAGTGCCCAGTACAAGCCAGACCTGCCTTAGATGCTGGGGCTACATGGATGAGGAAGACACGGGCCCTGCCTTCTGGGAGTGCACTGTCTACTGGGAGAGGCAGATTGGGACCTTATGGAGTCTTCAAGAAAGCCAGTATCGCTGAACTGAAATCAAGGTGTCCGCAGGTTCCTGCTCCCTCTGAAGGCTCTAGGGGAGGCTGCTTACTGCCTCCACCAGCCTCTGGCTCCAGGTGTTTCTTGACTCATGGCTGCCTCCATAAAGTCTCTGCCTCCATCTTCACATGGTCTTCACCACAGCATTTCTCCTCTTCTTGGCACACTTGCCTTTGGATTTAGGGCCACCTGGATAATCCAGCACGACCTCATCTTATAGTCCTTACCTTGATTACATCTTCGAGGACCCTTTTTCCAAATAGGTCATAAATAACAGGATCCAGGTGGACATGGCTTTTGGGGGACACCCTTGAACCCACCACAGAATGAACATTATAAGTATTGGAAGAACACGTGGTCCTCGAGACCATTCCCACCACTTCTCAGACTGTGTTGCTCCTGGTGAGGTGTCCGACCAGGCCCTCCAGCCACAGGGCTGGTGTGTGCTGGGTAGGCCATACATCATCTGAACTCTAGTGTGTTATAGATTCCCAAATCTGCATTTTCTCAGAGTTGGGTATTTCTCTCTCCCAACCAAAAAGCTTCCCCAGTGAAAAAAAAAAAAAAGTAAAAGAGAGAGAAAGAAAATAAATACGTTGTTTGCAGATGACATGATATTGTACATAAAAAAAACCCTAAACAATCCACTCCAAAACTATTAGATCTAATATCTGAATTCAGCAAAGTTGCAGGATACAAAATTAATACACAGAAATCTGTTGCATTCCTATACACTAACGATGAGCTAGCAGAAAGAGAAATCAGGAAAACAATTCCATTCACCATTGTATCAAAAAGAATAAAATACCTAGGAATAAACCTAACCAAGGAAGTGAAAGACCTATACCCTGAAAACTACAAGACACTCATGAGAGAAATTAAAGAAGATACCAATAAATGGGAACACATCCCATGCTCATGGATAGGAAGAATTAATATTGTCAAAATGGCCATCCTGCCCAAAGCAATCTACATATTCAATGAAATCTCTATCAAAATAACAATAGCATTCTTCAATGAACTAGAACAAATAGTTCTAAAATTCATATAGAATGACAAAAGACCCTGAATAGCCAAAGCAATCCTGAGAAGGAAGAACAAAGCTGGGGGGATTATGCTCCCCAATTTCAAGCTCTACTACAAAGCTACAGAAATCAAGACTATGGGACTGGCACAAGAACAAACCCATACATCAGTGGAACAGAAGAGAGGGCCCAGATATAAACCCATGCATATGTGGTCAATTAATATATGATAAAGGAGCCATGGACATACAATGGGGAAAAGACAGTGTCTTCAACAACAGGTGTTAGGAAAACCAGACAGCTACATGCAAGAGAATGAAACTGGATCACTAACTCCATACACAAAAGTAAACTCAAAATGGATCAAAGACCTAAATGTAAGTCATGAAACCATAAAACTCTTAGAAGGAAACATAGGCAAAAATCTCTTGAATATAAACATGAACAACTTTTTCCTGAATGCATCTCCCCTGGCAAGGGAAACAAAAGCAAAAATGAACAAATGGGACTACATCAAGCTAAAAAGCTTCTTCGGTAGAACAAAAAGGCATCGTACAGTATGGGAGAATATATTTGTAAATGACAGATCTGACAAGTGGTTAACATCCAAAATATCTAAAGAACTCACAGACCTCAACACCCAAAAGGCAAATAACCCAATTAAAAAATGGGCAGAGGATGTGAACAGACACATCTCCAAAGAAGAAATTCAAATTCAGATGGCCAACAGGCACATGAAAAGATGCTCCACATTGCTAATTATCAGGGAAATGCAAATGAAAACCATAGTGAGATATCACCTCATACCAGTTAGGATGGTGAGCATCGAAAAGACTAAGAGCAACAAATGTTGGCAAGGATGTGGAGAAAGGGGAACCCTCCTACACTGCTGGTGGGAATGTAAATTAGTTCAACCATTGTGGAAAGCAGTATGGAGGTTCCTCAAAAAGCACAAAATAGAAATACGATTTGACCCAGTAATTCCACTCCTAGGAATTTACCCTAAGAATGCAGCAGCCCAGTTTGAAAAAGACAGATGCACCCCTATGTTTATCTCAGCACTATTTACAAAAGCCAAGATATGGAAGCAACCTAAGTGTCCACCTGTAGATGAATGGATAAGGAAGATGTGGTACATATACACAAGAGAATACTATTCAGCCTTAAGAAGGAAACAAATCCTACCATTTGCAACAACATGGATGGAGCTGGAGGACATTATGGTCAGTGAAATAAACCAGGCGGAGAAAGACAAGTACCAAATGATTTCCCTCATTTGTGGAGTATAACTATGAAGGAAAACTGAAGGAACAAAATAGCAGCAGACTCACAGACTCCATAAGGGACTAGTGGTTACCAAAGGGGAGGGGTGGGGGAGGGCAGGTGGGGAGGGAGGGAAAAGGGGATTGAGGGGTATTATGATTAGTGCACATGGTCTGTGGGGGGATCATGGGGAAGACAGTATAGCACAGAGAGGACAAGTAGTGACTCTGTGTCATCTTATACACTGATGGACAGTGACTGCAGTGGGGTATGGGGGGGACTTGATAATATGGGTGAATGTAGTAACCACATTGTTTTTCATGTGAAACCTTCATAAGAGTGTATATCAATAATGCCTTAATAAAAAACAAAAAAAGTGAAAGAAAAGAAACACATAAAAATGTCCCAAGAGGCATATGTATGTATATTCCTCCACTCAGCCACCAGAGGTATTTTCCCAAAAGCCAGCTTGACTCCAGCCCTTGCTCACAAGCCTTTGATGGCTCCCTGGTGCCTGTGAGATGCTGCCTGAGCTACTGCTCAGTGTGGCCCTCCATGTACAGCAGACCCCGCCTCCCTCTGCAGCCACCCTCTCCCACTTCCCTTCCCATCCTCACACAAGTGTAGCCCAGCCTGGCCCCTTTCCCCGCAGGTTACCCTGCGCACCTCTGTCCCCATGCCTCTCCTCACTTCTTCCTTTCTTAGGGTACTTTTCCACACCTCCTCACCTTCTTTACATCTTTCCAGGCTCAGCTCAAACCCCACCACTTCCTAAAAGGCTTCCCAGCCTCGCAGAGCTGAGAATGAGTCCCTCCCTCTACTCCACTCCCTTCCTAAGGTTCCATTACAAGACCATGGCTGCCCTCTTGGCCAGCTCACTTAACTGGGAGCCGCTTTCTCCCTCTGGGGGGTGGAATGGAAGGGATGTATGCACCTTATTGCTTCCTCCATTGCTTCATTGGCAAGGATATTAACCAATTCCAAGAACGGGAGCTAGGCAGGAATGCAGCTGAGAGAGGAGGGGTCCAGCACCACCCAGCCTAGCAAACAGCCTCAGAGGGCCTGACTCCTGCCCGGGCCTCTCCCGCTGCCCCTTCTTCACAGGGCACACCCTGTCCAGCATCTGTCAGGTGTCTCTCTGGTCTTGGCACAGTTGCTTGGCACAAGGACTTGGGCTTCATGCTGCTGACACCTGAGATGAGTGTGGATATTGCTCAGGTTGCCCCAGACTTTGCAGATGTCCCCCAAACACCCTTTCCACTTTCTCCTTGCTTTGGCCAAGGCCAGGCCTCTCCCTTTTGGCTCCTGCGAAAGTAAGGCCCCCCAAGCTCACGGCTAGACATCATCCCTAGGCCTCAACTATACAGCACCTCTGGCGTCTGTTCCCAGAACATCCCTGATCTCACCACCCTTGTCAGGATGCACGGACCCTGGGTAGCTGTCCTGAGCTGTCCCCCTCATGCCTTCCCCCCGGAGGGACTTGCTGTCCTTGTCTGCAGCTGCTTCTCAGCCCCTCAGCCACTCCTTACTTGCTCCCATGGGAGCATCAGCCTGAGGAGTCTGTCCTGCCATCACTCTGGTGGGGGGAGGTGACAGAGCATATCCCAGCTCTGCCTTTTTCTGGCTTGTGACCTGCTCTGAGCCTCAGTTCACAATGAGCTCATTCATTCGCTTGGTAAAAAAATCTTTAAGGGTGCCAGGCCTACTATGAGCTAGCTCTCAGGGGTGTGGTGGTGCACAGGACAGAGTCCCTGCCCTTGAGGAGCTTCTGCCTTGGTCTTGTGAAGCCCTAGCCCTGAGATACTCACAACAGAAGGAGATGAAGGATAGAACGTTGGGGCCCCATGCTGAGCTTTGATGGGACAGTTGAGCTCCCGACAACTTTGCACTCTCAAGCCTTATATTATATAAACACGGCAAATGGCTAGGGGCTACAGAATTCTGGACTTGCAATGAAAAGTCATGTTTCCTGTAAGACTTTCAGTAAGAAAGATTTTCTTAAAAATAGCTGTGGGTGTATTTGGCTGTTGCAACGAAGATAATCAGCTGCTGCAAATGGGTAGAACAGATGTGACCACTGCAGAGCCATTCCGAACAGAACACAAAGCCAGTCATTCCTCGACCACCCAAACACTGTGTGTTCTCAGTTTTAAGATTGTGTGATTGATAAGATGCAAATAATTCAATAATTTTTCAGGAAGAAGTAAAAAAACAGAACTTCCCATGGATCATGCCAAACATCCCTGTGCCAACGCATGAGAAAGTGCACAGCTCTGAAAACTCTGTTTGTAGGCCAGCTCCCAAATGCCAGCAGCCTGGCCTGAGGTGCGGCCAGCCACTCTGCTGCGTGCCCTGTCATGCATCAGTCACAGGTGACATCCCCTGCCCCACTCCCTGCAAGTCCCAGCTCCCATCCCAAAGTAACCCAACAGCAAGCTGCGTCATGCAGCTTGAATTCCTAGTGATGCTTTTCCTGTCCTGTGGGAGTCACAGCAGGGGAAAGGCTTGTGTGCAAAGGGGGGACAGAGGCAAGGAGTAGACCCCTCCCTGGGAGGGGTTCAAGGCCTGGAGGGCAGTGGCAGCTGGTGTGTGGTGAGGAAGCGAGCACAGGAAGAGAAATACTTAGGAAGTGAATGACAAAATTGGTTGTTGAGGGCCTTTGGGGAAAAAAGAGAAAGGGGAAGTCAAGGGTATGCCCAGGTTTCTGGCCAATTACTGAGACATGCACCCCAGGAGGGAAAAATATGGGGTCAGGTAGGGCAACCCCAAGGCTGGATTCCCGCAGAGCACTGATTGGGCCACAGGCCCCCACTTTCTGGTGGGGCCAAGTCAGCCACACCTAGGAAGGGTGCTGGGTTCGTCTGGCCATGTCCCATCCCTGAAGGGCCAGCTCCAGGGCCACCTCTCCCAGGCCAGAAATGCGTCCTCTCTCCTGAACCCTCGGAGGCCGCATGCTTTCCGTGCCTCTCTAAAAACCGCTAGCATGCGGTTCACAGTCTAGAGTGCACGGTCGGTCCCGCTGCCAGTGGGGCCTCACCGGCAGTCCGGTGGGCACCCCCCGCCGCCCTCGTCCACTCAGGGCCAAGGCCGGCCTGCAGTCCCACTGCTGGGGCTGCCACCCCAGTTCCCCCTCTCCAGAGGCAGTGGGCCGAGGGAAGGGCCTGCTTTCAAGGTTGTGGGAGCCAGGGAGTGGGACTGGCTCCGAGGGCGTCCAGGACAGAGACCACCTGGCCCTGGGTGGTGCCCAGTAAGTGGCAGCTTTGCTGGTGGCCATGTTCTTGTCTCCTTTCTTCCGTCTCCCTCTCCTTGGTACTGATGCTATGGCAGGGCGGGGGGGCGGGGGGTGGGGGTTGTTTCCTGTGGCTGCCATAATGAATTACCACAGAATTGGTAGCTTAAAACAATATTAGGTTATTCATGTATGCAGAAATGTATGTATGTGTGTATGTCTTCTGTCACACTTCTGGAGGGCAGCGTCTGACGTCAGAGCGCCACAGGGCCACTCCCTCTGGAGGCACATAGGACCCACCTGCTTAGTCACAATATCTTATTTCTAGGTCCTTAACTTCATTACCTCTGCAAAAACCCTTTGAGGTTCCAGATAGACATATCTTTTGGGGGCCACCATTCAATCCACTGCACTATGAATATTAGTATGTCCCATCAACCCCAAGATCACAGGCCACAAGACGTGCATTTTCTTTGGGCTGGGCCCTCAAAGGACACACGGAGCTAAGTGCCCACAGCCACGACAGGAGGCAAGAGCCCAGCTTGGATCAACTCTCCAGAACTCAAGGGGAAAGCGGCCCTCAGAGGCAGGGCAGGCTAGGCTCTTTCCTGAGGTCTCCCTCCTGTTTGCTTTCAGCAGGCGTTGAGAGGGCATCTCCTGTGTGCCTGGCCAGTGCTTGCTGCTGGGACACAGTGTGAAGTACAGCCCCCCTCCCATGGCCTCTCCTGTTAGCCATGTGGCTTCATGCCTGCTCCAGGCATGCTCCCTAGGGGCTGCCTGGACTTCCCTAAGGGCGTGCAAAGGGGCTCTCGCATTGCCCTCTGGCATAGAAGCTAGCACCAGGACCTGTTGCACAGCGGGTCCCCACCCTGGCCCTGGAACCAAAGTCATGGACTTGTGCGGACTGTCACATATGTCACTTCAGGCCACTTCAGTGAGGTAAAATGGCAGCAGTGAGCCTGGTGGGCTGTGAAGCATGCGCGCAGAGGGAAGTGGAGGCTTCAGCAGCCCGAGAAGGGCCCGGCAGGGGGCCACTCCTCCCACCTGTGCTGCCCGAGGCCGGGACTGATCTGTCTGCTGTGTCAGAGGGACTAACTGATGCTCTCCCGCTGGGAGAAGCAAGGACTGGGGAGAAAGCCAGGCTTAGGGTACTTGTGGTGGGGGAGCCCGTGCAAAGCTCAACCCCCCTCAAATATTTCTGAGAACGCGGAGATGGAACAGAACAAGAGAAAGGCCATGTCTTTCACCAAAGAGGGGAGGGCACAACCCAGTGACCAATTCCGGTGATTAGCCGCAAGAAGAGGGCCATTTATTCCAGGCGTGTATTTGCCTTTTAATTTCCTCTTTCGGGCTCCTGAGGGGGCCCAGTAACAGTGCAATTGGTATTCCTCACCAGCCTCGGAGGATGCAGGCGCTCTCTCAGAGATGGCGCCAGGTGGCACCGAGAGTGCCACCTGCACTCCCAGCTCCCCGATTAACTGCTCTGCACAAACCTCCACGGTGCTGGGGAGGTGAGGAGGCAGCCAGGAGGGGTCCGGGTCGGTCGGGGCCCAGGTGGTTCTTCTCCTGGTCCCGAGGCAGCAGCCGTGAGGTCTGAATTGACCTTGGCACTTTTCCCTGTTTCGTGCAAAACAAAATAAAAACGTACTCTTGGTGACAAAGGGATGTGGCCCCCTTAAGCAAATGAAGGCGCAGAAGTTACAAAGCAGGCCAATTAGGGGGTGGTGATTTGCATTACAAGAAGACCCTTTGCTTCATAAAAGGAGTTCTCACGGGGCTGCAATAGATGATGCCCCAGGAGGGTTAAAGATTCAATTTGCGAAACAGTGATTGGCCCCTGACTCTTCTGCAGTGCACAGCACACGCAGTGGCGGAAAACCTGCGCCTCGGTACTGACTTCCAGCCGCCAGCCCTGAGTTGTGTTATACCTCAGAAGACACCAGCAGTCCTTGCCCTAGCTCACGCACACACCCCTTCTCAGCGATTTCTCAAAACCAGAAGACGTGGCCCTCGCCTGGCTGGCACCCGGCTCTGGAGGCAACACAGCAGCCAAGCCTCCAGGCCTGGGAAGGGAGGGGTGCTTCGGTGGTGGCGTCGGGAGGCCTAGGCCCGGTCCCGCTGGACCACGAGCAAGTTGCAGAGCCTGTTCCCTCTTCGGGGCCTTAATGTCCTCAGTTACAGAACAAGGGAGGACTGACGGAGTGTCTCTGAAGGCACTTCCCACCTCGGCACTCCAGGAGCTCCTCTCTGGGCGGGTGGCGGCCCTGGGATGTTCCTGACCTATGATGTGGGGTGGGAACATTGCCCTGGGTAACACCCAGATGAATGGCAAGAGGGAAATTGAAATGTGTTTGGAAAGTACTTTAGAAATTGCACCATTGACAGGTGCTGGAGCCGTGGAGGGTGACCTGTGTTACCTTAAAGAGTCACATGCTGAAGTGCTCAGATGGCCTGAAACCTTCTCAGGGGAGCATGCCTGCCAAGTGCCGAGGTATTCCAGGGCTTATGTAGCTTGGCAGGCTCCAGGACAGCTCCATGCCAATCAGTGCTCGGTGGAAATTAGCTCTCCTTCCTGCTTTGTGAAATGGAGAGAAAAGTACGCCCTCAAAAGGCAAAGTTTGAAATTCACAGAATTTAAGCAGACTAAAGTTTAGAATATAGTAGGAGCTTAAGGAAATGGCTTGGAAGAGCCCATTAGATACAGAGTTTTGAAATTAAAACTAATTTTTCAAGCTTTCCCACACTCCGGGCCTGGCAAGGCAAGGCGCTGGGCTTCCTTGGGGTGGGGCCTGAGCCGAGAGGCAGTTTGTAGACACCTGAAGGATTCAAAGGGGTTTTTTTAAGTTCTGAACTCCAAGCCTCAACTGGAGAGTTGTTTGCAGCTCTACCAAGTTTAAGTAACTTAAAATGAACCAGGAAAAAAAAAAAGCAGGAGAGGAAGAGTGAGAAGGGAGAGAGGAGAGGGGCTCAGAGGCGGGGAGGCGGGGAGGGAGGGAAGGGAAGAGAATGAGCGGCAGGTTTCCTGGCAATTTCAATTTTCACATCACAAAGCACACAGTGGCTGTCAACCATTATGTTTCCCTTGCCACCTACTGTGATGGCAGGAAGGGTCCTCTGATGGGAGGAATGTAGAACTCATTCCTTCCTGCCCGGCCTGATCTACCCGCTGCTGTTTGGGCACAAGGAGGGAAGGGACCCGAAAGTGCCAAGAGTCCCCTCTCCCCAAGGGGGATGGCCGATTTCCACCCCAGCCAGAGGGTGAGTGTGGCCCAGACTCCCCTCCCGGATGGGACTTACTTCAGTGACTTTCAGTGACTTGGGAGCCTGCGGTCAGACAGAGTCCACCGTAGGTCAGCAGGGGCATTCACTGAAAGGGGCAGTGACAGAATCCAGAGGTCATCGGGACAGTCTCAGTCAGCAGGACTGTCATCCAGTCAGCAGTGGACTGACCATCCCAGCTCCTCCGGCCAAGGACAGGCCTCGGCCTCTACGCTCCTAGTCCCTTCCTTGAAGCCATCGGATGTGTTACATGACAAGCCTTAAGCCAGGGACTCTGAGCTGGTGGTTCCCAGCAGCTTCCTGTTCCTGAATGTCATCCTCTCCTCCTAGAGTCCTCCCATCTTCCGCCCCCACCCCATACAGGCGCTGGGGAGGCTTCTGCCTCTGTCCCTTTGATGAGAGCACTGGCCTCTGTCCCCACTTTGCCACTAGCCAACTGTATGAGTTTCCTGCGGCTGCTGTAACAAATCAGCACCCATCTAGAGGCTGAAAGCAATGTGAACTTACTGTCTTACAGCTCTGCAGGGCGGAAACCCCAGGTCACTTTTGCGCTGCTGAAGTCAAGGTGTCAGTGGTGCTGGTTGCCTCTAGAGGCTCTGAGAGGAGACTGTTTCCTTGCCCTTTCCAGCTTCTAGTGGTGCCTGCACTCCTTGGCTCGGGACCCCTTCCTCCGTCCTCACCTCGTTCCCTCCTGTGTCTGCTGCTGACGTCGCTTCGCCTTCTCTTCCATCTGTGTCAAGTCTTCCTCTGCTTCCCTCTTCTAAGGCTACATGTGATGGCATCTAGTGCCCACCCAGAAAGTGCAGGATGATCTCTCCGTTTCAAGATCCTTAGTTTAATCAACATTTGCAAAATCCCTTTTGCAGTATGACATTCACAGTTTCCAGGGATGGGGACCCGGACATCTTTGGGAGCTGGTATTCAGCCTCTCACCCCAGGTATGGGCCTTTGGGCAACTAAATCGTTTCATTTCCCTGAACCTTACTTTCCTCATTTGCTGAACTCTTGGGCTTACTGGGAGGTTTCAGGGAGATGGTAGATGGCATAGCATTTGTAAACTGTTGGGTGAAGAGCAGCATGAGCACTGAGGTGGGAATTCCAACAGTTCAGTCACCCATGGCCTTCCCCAGATGTGTCTTGAAAACACTCTCCAAGTTGAACTTGTCCCTAAGCCTCCTGGCTCCTCCTACCCTGTCCCACTGAGTGACAGTAGAGGGTAGAAAGTCTCTGGGTGGGTGGCAGCCAGTCTGGCTTTGATCCCAGGGACTGGCCAGCGACCATCTCAATAGGCCAAAATATCCCTTCCCGCTCCACTGTGTGGTGGGCCCAGTGAGACCCGCATGTATGTAAATAGGATCATGAGTATAAAGCCCTCAGCACAGAACTTGGCACAGAGGAAATGGTGTGTGCTGGTCACCTGTTTGCTGCCTCCAGAACCATCCTTCCTCTGCAAGTACCGTGAGCACAGCCAGCAGCCAGAGCAGCAAGTCGCAAGTGCCCCTGGGCATTGCTGCCATCCCGGCGCTCCAGCACTTGCTGTCCACGGTCACTTTGGCAGATCAGGCCCTATTGCCAGCCTCAGCTAGGGGCAGGTCACAGTTTGTTCAGCAGCTGATAGGAGGTAGGCTCCAAATGGAGAGATTGGCAACTCTGCACCCCCGCCCCAGGCACATGGCCACAGCTGGTTCCCGGGGCTTGGCAGGGACTGTGGAGATCACCGGCAAGCTGTCAAAGGGAAACAGTGATCTCTCTACCCAAACATAGGGAAGTTTCATCTGCTACCACCTCGGGGGGACTTGAGCTAAGCCTGTGAAAAACTGAGAACAGAAAGACCCTTTCTGAACACGGCCTTCCCATGCCCTCATCATGCCAGCATGGAGGCCAGATCCTTAGGGAGCAGAAGCTGAGAGATTGGCCAGGGGACCTTGGCCACTATTCCCCGAGACACTCGAGCTGGCAGCTTTCTTTACGGGTGCTGCCCTTCCCGGTCCTGGTCTGTGGCCTTTTCCTGAGGGGCTCTGACATCTTGAGAGCACAACATGATGTCCCAGGCCTTCTCCTGCCATCTTCACTGCTAGGGTGTCTTCAGCCCTGGGAAGGGGCAGGGCAGTGATGCCCCTTCCATTTGACAGATCGGGGAAAGAGCCAGGGGGAGATTCACTCACCCAGCCCATATGCCCAGAACTGGCAGCAGACCCCTCCCTGACCCGACCCCAGTCTTTGGATGGCAGGCCAGCCCTGGATGGAGAACTCTGCAGTGTGAGTGCTGGCAGCAGCATGCCTGGAGTATTCTCCTGGTGCGGGCTGCATGTGATTGCATGGCACACCCTTCTCTACTCGAGAGCAGCCTTGCCACTTGGAAGGCCTGCTCCACATTTCGTGCCAGATTACCTTGATGTATGAATTAGTCACTCCATTTCTCTAACAGGAAACTGAATAGACCTTTGCGTACTTGTTTGCTTGTTTCTCCTGGTTTTTGGTTTTTTTCTTTGTAAGCTATCTAAGGCTACTTGGCACCAGTTTTAGACTCTGAGTTGGTAGATGGACACAGTCACCTCTGTGGCAGGTAAGGATTCTGGAATAAAATGACTCATTTATCTCAGGATTTGAGGGTGGGGAAGCTGACCCCTCTCCAAAAAAGCTCAAGCATCAGTGTATAGACCCCTTGATGTGGAGCAGGGCACCTGCTCCAGGACTTGATCTGGAGCTGGGGTTGGGGGTGCTTTCGGTAATGCAGTGACATGGGAATATAGCCCCATTATTCTAGAGCAGTGGTTCACACAATGTGTCCAGGGACCCCTGAGGGCTCCTGAGACCCTTTCTGGGATCCACAAGATCAAAACTCTTTCACAATCACACCAGGATGCATTTGCCTTCTCTCACAATTGCACACTGAATTTTTCTAGAGACAACATAACATGTGATATCCCAACAGATTGAATGCAGAAGCAGATCAGAGAATCCTGCTGTCTTCTATGAAGCCTGATATTAGAGATTTGCAAAAATGTGAAACAATGTCACTCTTCTCACTGATCACTTTTGCTTTGGAAAATATAGTCATTGATGTTAACATAAAATGGGTTTATTGTTATTTTAGAATGAAATAGTAAATATTTAAAGTTTTCTCTGTTTCAATTCCTTAAACTGTACATATCAATAGACAAAGCACACAAACCAAGAGCTCTTTGGGGTCTTTGATAATTGTTGAGAGTATACAGGGACCCTGAGACCAAAAAACTTGAGAATTGCTGTTCTTAAAATTAGGGGACCCCCCCTTGGACACTTGGGGCAGGACATTGCCCAAGGTCACCTAGTGATTTGCTGGCAGAAACAAGACTTCAGTCCAGGTCTTCTGAGTGCCCAAATCTGGAGTTCCAGGATATTTTTGTCAGAAGTTTCAGTGACTTGGCTCTGGGGCAAAGACCTAAATGAACCACTAGTGCCGTGATCGCCCTAGCTACCAAATGCTTGCACCTTCAGTGAGTCTCGGCACGTTTTATCCACAACGGGACCTGACCCACCGGCCGCCTTGAAGAATCATGGTAATGGAGAGGAGCTCACTCAGACCCTGCCCACCAGCCAGTGGCCCAGCAGAGCCAGGATTCTCCCCAGGGCTGCCCACAAGAGATTTCAGTCACATCTTCCGTGACTGAACGCTGCCCTAAACGGCTCTACTTCCCCGGAGTGGGAGTTTATTAAAGGCCCACACAGCATGCCTGCTGGCGCCAGGAGTGGGCCAGCTGTATGCACCTAAACATCTTTGTTCTTTTATGAATCTCCAGGCCCCCACCATGCAACCTGTGTGCACTGCTTGTTAAAAGTGCTGTCTCCGTGCTCTATGGGCCCTTCACTCAAACCCCATTTGATTTTAATAGCACTGGTGCCCTTGTGTTATTCCAGACATCAGACTGTCTGAGCTGTGGAACTGACGTGCTCTTCTCCACGAATTGTTACCAAGATGAGAGGGAGGGACAACGCTCCGTGAATAATGACACCCCGGCCGCCCTCATTAAACTCTGTGCCTTCTAAGCAAGCTTGACATTCGAGCCTTGTTGCTGGTGCTCTTCCAGCCTTCTTGCAGACCGAGAAGGGAGATGCTGAATCTTGCTTTGCAATCGGTTTGCTGCCTTTCTGGAGTGGTGCTTCTGAATCCCAGTCCTGGCACCAGGTCAGGTAGAGCTCTGGCTGCAGAGAACCTGGCGAGGGAGAAAGGGGTGCCCATGCCGGGGAGGAGGGCCCACGTCTCCACACGTACACAGAGCATTGACTATTACCCAAGGATCCTTACTTTCGTGGATTTGTCACAATGGCCTTCCACAACTGGCTTCCTCAGTGCTGTGCTAATTATCCATATGTGCTCCGAGGCACATTTGTGAATGCCAGTTATTTATTTCCAATTTACATAATCACAGAGGGTTGTTGATAACACAGAAATGCTTTAGAGTCACTGCATTAGCATTTGCCTCCAGATCAAGTTAGCTCTGACTTGACAAGTCCATTCCCATCATAAATAAACTTAACCTTTTGCATCCCAGGAGCAGGGAGGGAAACTGGCTCCATCTCTGCAAGGGCCACTTATCTCACGGGATACCCTGAGCTAGGTGCTGTCTTGTGTTTAGAGGTTTCTTTTGCTAATATTAACAAAAATAAAAGAGATACAACTTCCAAAGCTGACAGAAGAGGAAACAGAAAATTTGAGTAGTCTGATACCTAGTAAAGAAATTGAATATTAGTTAAAAACTATCCCACAAAGAACTCCCAGGTCCAGATGGATTCATTTGTGAATCCTTCCAAACATTTACGGAAGAAATAGCACTAACCTTACATAAGCTCTCACAGAGAATAGAAAAAGGAGAACCCTTCCTTTTTTGATGAGGTCACTATAACCTTGATTCTAAAAGTTGACAAAGATACTACAAGAAAGGAATGTTAGAGAATGATTTCTCTCATGAACATAGTTTCACAAATCCTTAACAAAATATTAGCCCATCAAATCTAATATGTATACAGACACATATAATATTGATGCATTTATTTATATACACATACAAAAATATATCCATATTCAAATTCCATCCATATATATGCCCATGCATATATGTTCATATGTATTTATTGCCCCATATGTGTGTGTATATATGAGTATGTGTGTGTAGAGAGAAAGAGCACTTACATTAATCCGTGTACTCCAGTTCTTGACATGGTGTCTGCTTCTGGGGAAACACAATCTAATTCAACACCAGTTGAGGTTTATTCCAGGCATGTAAGGGTGGCTTAATATTTAAAAATCAATCAATGAGATTAATCATATTCCCAGAGAAAAAGGAGAAAATCATACAATTATTTAAATAGATGCAGAAAAGCATTTGACAATATTTGACAGCCATCCATGATAAAACAAAGAACAAAAATGTTTTAGCAAGCTAGGAATAGAGGGAAATTTTCTAATCTGTTAAAGCGAAGCCATAAAAAGCTACCACAAACACCATAATCAACAGTAAAATATTAAAATCTTTTCCTATAGATTAGGAATGAGAAAAAGTTGCCCACTATCACCAGTTCCATTCCACATTGTACCAGAGGTCCAATCTAATTCAACAGAAAATAAATAAATGTGTTATTCACAAACTATATGGTTGAGTACATAATAAATCCAATAGAATCTACAAACTACTAGAATTCGTAAGGTAGCAGGATACAAAGTCAATATGTAAGAATCAATTACATTTTTATATATCAGCAACAGATAAATAGAAAAAAATTAGAAAGATACCATTTATAATATCAAAAACCTAGAAATAAATGAAAGATGTGCAAAACTTCACTGAAAACAAGAAAACATTTTTGAGAGAAATTAAGACCTAAATAAAAGGAGGGATATGCCATTATTAATGGGCTGGCAGATCAAATACCATAAATATATCAATTTTCCTCACATTGACCCATAGATTCAACAAAATCTCACTGAAAATCCAAGCAGGCTTTAAATTTCTTTCTTACATTGCTAGCTATCAAGAATGCTGTAATAAATAAGACAATGTGATATTGGTGCAAAGACAGCCAAAAGTCAGTTTGAAAATATAATAGAATAAGGAGTCCAGAAACAGGCCCACATGTACAAAAAAGACTGCCTCTTCAATAATTATTATGGGTCAATTGAATATCATATGGAAAAAATACACTGTGATTCTTCATGTCATACACCCAAATATATTCTAGGTGAAGTATAAAAGGTAAAAAAATAAATAAATATTTTAGAGGTACACATGAGAACATCTTCATGACTTTGGAGTAGACAAAGATAGCTTAAATGGGACACTAAATGCACTAATCATATTAAAAATATAATACATTAGACTACATTAACATTAACATCTTTTGTTTATCAAAAAAACATTAACAGTGGAAAAAGGCCATCCTCAGAGAGGGAGGAGATATTTGCAATATATATATGTCCTTTGCCAAGTTTTCTGTTGAAGCATCTGTCTTTATCATACTGAGTTGTTGGAATTCTTTATATATTATATATTCTGGATAGTTCTTTGAGATATATGTCCAGAATATATATCCAAAGAACCATTTAGAATAAAGAATTCCTACAAATCAATAAGGAAAAGACAGACATCCCAATATAAACTTTGGCCAAGGACATGAATAAACATCTCACAGAAAGAGGCTGGCCAAATGGCCAAAGGATGTTCAACCTCAGGAGTCATCAGAAAAATGTCAATTACAGCTACCATACAATACCGCTAGCATGGTGGCCTCTGCAGGGTGCTTCCCAGATTCCCCCTTCAGGACTGAAGCCCCCATCTCCCGTGCTTCTGAGAGTGTTGACAGCTGACAGCTCTCAGCTGAGATCCCCCTCCTGGTAATTGCTCTTAGCTGAAAAGAGCCCCCTGGCCAGAAGCCATCTTCTCTTTCCAGGGGAGTTGTGCATCCCATGACCCGTGGGTATGAGGTGCAAAGGCTTAGTCTCCGGCCCAGCTTGGGACAGTTCTCAAGGGTCACCCTAGCTCCAGAGCTCTCCATGGGACTGGCTGAGGTCTCTGGTGTGACTGCCTCTCAATCCAACCTGCCGAACCCTGCCTAATCCTCATCTAAACCCACCTAATCCTGCTTCCTTCCCTCCCTCAAAGATATTGTTCCTGAGAGTGCTCCCCAATAAGCTTCCTGTATACTGGTATTTATTGTAGAGTCTGCTTCCCAAGGAGCCCGACCTGGGACAACTACACCCTGCCCAAGAATGGCTAAAGTGGTAAAGACAGATAATACCACGTGCTGCTGAGGATACAGACCAACAAGAACTCTCATACACATGTGCAGGCCAGTCAGACCATCGAGATACTACTGGTGGGAATATAAATTGTACAATCACTTTAGAAAACAGTGTGGCCGTATGGCAGTGTCTACTACAGCCGAACATACATACATGAACTAAGTATTCCACTACCAGGTATTATAACCAATGGAAGCACATATATGTTCACCTGGACACATGTACACAATTGGCCATAACAGCATTGTTCATACTGCCTAACCTGGAAACAACCCACATATTTATCAAGTATAGAATGGGTAAATAAATGCTGGCATATTCACACACAAATCTCACAAACATAATGTTGAGTAAAAGAAACAAGACACAAAAACGCAAGTTCTGTTTGACTCCGTTTAAGTAAAGTACAAAATAAACACTAGTAGAGCTCAGGATAACAGTTACTGCCGGAGGCTGCGGGGAATTAGTGACACTGAGGGGCACTGGGGGGTCTGCGGGGAACACTAATGTTCTGTTTCTTAATCCGGGTTCTGGTGACATGAGCATGTTCTCATTGTGAAATTTAGTTGTACACACAAGATCTGATGCTTTTCTGTATATAACACTTCAGTGAAACAATCCTGAAAACATAAAGAGCACAGGTGTGCACACATACATCTAGAAACTAAAGGCATAGTCCCTGAGGTGGCTCTCGTTGCTAATATTCAGTGTGGTGACTCCACTCCTCTCTTGCCCCTCCAGCCCCCATTCGTTCCTGTGGCCCCATGAGCTGGAGCCAGGCCATGTTTCAAGGCAGGCCAGCCGGGGCGTTTGGGAGGGCCCCATGCAGCCCGACTCCCGAGGCCTGGGCTGGCCTCTGGCAGCAGCGCAGGCTGGCTGGTTGGGGGTCGGGAGGGACACTTGAACACCCTCAGGGTTCCGACTCACCTGCCTTGGCCTATTGATGGGCAGTGTGGGGGCGGGCATGGTTTTGTCATTACTGGGTGGGCAGCAGCTTCGGGGGGAGACCATTCTCCCTGATGAGTCAGTCGAGATACAAGCAGGGCACTTGGTGTTGAAGAAAATAAAAAGCCTTCTTCCCTGCTTGTTGGAAAGGTTCCACAGGTATGCTCTCTGATAAATGGTCACAGTAATGAAATTCACACTCTTTAATCACAAGGGCTATAACTTAATTAAAAACACATTGAGGATTGATTTGGGTTGGGTCGCTCTCCCAGTTCCTGGGCTTTATTAAATTTGGTGTTTGCTCAGCCTCATCCAACAGGCTTAAGTACGGAAGTCGCCAGCTCGAACCGTCACCGTCTTAATGGGACGGCCCCAGTCTGGGGGCCCTGGGCAGACCAGGCTGAAGGGAGATGGGAGGGTCGGGGGCCCAGGCCCGCAGCCTCTCCCTGCCTTTGCCTGCAGGGTCTTCCAGGCAGACTGTAAGAAGTCGGAGTCTTCACTGTCCCGAGTTCGAGGCAGGGCCCTCCCTGGGCACCCTGGCTTGGGCCTCTTAGGTGAAAGCTGTTGTCAAAGCCAACTTGTCAGCTAGGAACCATCGCTGTTCCCATTTTACACCTGTGGAAACCTAGGAAAGAGGAAGGGGATAATGACTTGCCCAGAGGGCTGTGGGATGCAAGGGCTGCAGCCGACCCCAGGAACACCTCACCTGCATGTGCACTGACGCACTTGCCTCAAGTCTACACCTGTGCAGATACACCAGAGAAGCCAGGTCCAATTAGCATAATACATGCTCCCTGGCCTCCTCAGCCGTGGAAACCTTGGTGACGCTCTGGCTCAGCCGGCCAGCCAAGTGGGAGCCTCTCCTCCTCTCCTGAGAGCAGTGGGGTCTGCGGCTCCCTTGGCTACCCAGCCCACCTGTCATCCCAGCAGGGCTTCCTCCAGGAAAGCCCATGTCACCATTCCTAGGGGCCTTGGGAGCTTTCCTGAGTCAGTGACAGCAAGTGGCAGGAGCCCCACAGACAATGCTGGAGAGGAAGATGGGACTGTGTTCACACAGGGCCTTGTGGCCTTGCAAGGGAGCTGGGCCTTTGTGCTCAGGTCCACCAGGGGCCATCCAAATGTGGGAAATAGGGGAGGGATGTGGTCAGATCTGCGTTGGTGAATCACGTCTGGTGTCCCATGGAGAATGGCTAGAGACGTGCGTTTGGAAGTGGAGGCTAGGGTGGAAGCTGGCACAGCCTTCCAGGTGCGAGTTGAGGGAGCTCGGCCAGCATGCGGGGATTCAGGGGGCGGGGGGCTGACAGAGAGTCTGGCCAGACTCGGTCACAAGTTGGTTGGGAGCATGAGGGAGAGGAAGGGAGGACTGAAGGATGATATCCAGAGTCCTGCAGTGGGTGACTGGGAGAGGCTGCAGAGGTGGGCAGGGACCATGGGGGAGGGCTCAAAGAGCCATTGAAAGCTGAGCAAGGAATTGTGTTGCATTTATGAACGTCAGAAGGGGGGACCAGATGGATGGTACAGAAAGGCAGCAGGGCCCTCTGCAACAGTCTGTGCCAGCTTGAGGGGAGGACAAGGCAACCAGACCCAAGCCAGCAGAGCCAGTCCCTGCCTAGCACCTCAAAGCAGCTCTCCAGGATGGCACAGGTGAGGTGGCCCCTGCCAGGCTCCACTTGGAGGCTAGAAGTACAAAATCAAAGTGTTGGTAGAGGTGGTTCCTCTGGAGGCTGTGAGGGGCTCCCTGCTCCAGGCCTCTCCCTACATTTGGCAGCCTCAGGTGCTCCTTGGCATGTGGGTGATGTTCTCCATATCTTCACATCATCTTCCCTCTATGTGTGTGTCTTGCCAATGGGTTTCAGCCCCGGGCAAGTTTGCTATGGATTCAGTGTGACCAAAGAAATTGACAGCAGAACACTCTTTGGGGTGAAAGGGTCATACCTCACTTTATTTATTTCCACAGTGACAGGTCAGTCACTAGAATCCCATTCACTCAGAGCGAGTCTGTATGCAGCAAGCCAGTCTCTGCCTCTGGGCCCCTCTGTCCACACAGCTGTCCTCTGGGCTTCTCTGCACAGTCGTTCCGCACAGCCATCCTCTGGGCCTCTGTCCTTGGCACTGCCACCACTCCAGCCTCTGCTCTCCTGCAGCCTTGCAGCCCTGCTACTGTGTCATGCTCAGAGCCCTGGGTGGAGCTCTTCTTATAGAGTCAACAGCCATGTACTGCCCGCAGGTGTCAGTGAGCTAGTCAACCACAGCCAGGTGAGAATCCTGGCCACAGGAACTCTCATTTTATTCACAGTGTGTCTGTCTCTGTCCAAATGCTCCCTTGTATAAGGCACCAGTCTTACTTAAGTGGGCCCACCCTAGTGACCTCATCTTAACTTGATCACCTCTGGGAAGACTTTTTCCAAATACGGTCATATTCATAGGCACTGGGGCTTGGGAATTCTTCTGAGACACAATTCAACAACTCATAGCATTCACCTGGGCTCACCCGTGAGCAGCAGCTCGTGGGACCCCTCCCGGCTGGGGGCAGCAATGCAAGCTGTGAACCGCCCTGCCCAGCCTGGGCCTAGGAAAAAGAGGGCCCCAGGGCCTGGGAGCAACGCTCTGCCTGGGCCAGACCTTCCCCTGAGGCCTGGGAGCCCAACACAGGGCAGGCCTCTGATAAGGAGAGTGCGGAGGGAGAGCAGAGGCTGCAGGCCAAGCTGGGACAGCAGGAGCCGCAGTGATGTGCACTGGCATGCCCTCCCCCAGCCTTTCAGAAGGAAATCAAGAGCAGGGACAGGCATTTCTATGCCAGTGGGCTAAGGGCTCTGACAGAGGGAAGCCCAGGTTGTTGGGGGGCCGAGGAGAGGTGCCCAGCACAGCAGGTGCAGGTAAGTCACTGCAGGAGGCCCACACGTGTGTGTGCGCGCCAGGCTGGTGCGCGGCACAGGTGCTCAGGGAAGGCTTGCTAAGGGAGCTGCTCCCTGAGTGGCAGCTAAGCTCGGCTTTAAACCCTCATAAAAGTACCAGGTGGCCTCCCGTCACCCCTCGGCCACCTTAATCCCTCACCACCTGTCCCAGGCCCCTGGCACTCTGTCTCCCCCCAGATGTATCTTCTCCTCGGCAGGCTGCCGGGGCTGGCAGGAGGCCTGCTGGGTCCCCTGACCGCTGTTCATGTGGTTGTTAAGACTTCACAAGGCCACATTTCAGTCAGGCACATGCTAGCAGCTTGTAATTTGTTTTTCACGTGTAATCCGGAAAGCCGCTGGCTGCTATGCTGCGTATGCTCACTGGGGATAGAGGTCACCTGGGACCAAGAGGCCCGGGGTCTAGGCGAGAAATGGGCGGGCCTGCGGGAGCTAGCTGCAGGGCACCATCCGGGCCTCTGGCAGTGCGGGCCTTGCTTTCTCAATGAGGGGTAGAAGCCCGGGCGGCATGCCTGTTCGCCCAAGCCTGGGTACAGACAGTGAGAGCTCAGAGAGAGAGAAGGCAAGAAGGAGAATGAGTCGGCACCAGTGAGTTTTTGGATTTGACCTGAAGCCTGCCTTTGGGGAAATTCTTGCAAGTTCCTTCTACCCTTCCCCCTTTCAGGAGGTGAGCACTGACGCAGCACTAACGCTTCCTGCTCAGCATGAGTGGGTGTGCTGCCCCAGCCTCGCACTAGGCCATTGCGAGTCTCCTCGGGATGGAGCCATGGAGAAGCCCAGGGCCTGGAGTTGGATGTCCTCTCTCCTGGGCACTTCTATCTCGGCTGTAGTCCTCAGGGGCCCTGGAGTGCCCCACTTACAGTGCTGCTGTGGAGGCCCCAGGAAGGGGCGTCTCCCATTTCTTCCTCCACATGGCTCCTCGACCTCATGATGAGGACCCCAGGTCTTTCCCGTTAGCCCTTGTCCCTGGAGAAGCAGAGGGAAGCTCATGCTTGGGGATCGCACTTGGGTGGGAACAGAACCTAGGCAGTGAGAGCCACCATTGATTTTCTCTCTAATGGAGGGATGATGAGCTTAACCTCTAGGTACAAGTCTTTTGCGTGTTAGTGGTTAGGGGATGAGTACCACAGGCGTTACGAGAGGGTGGCCCTGGCTGTGCCTGCTTCCCCAACCATACATGGAGCTGTCCAACTCCCATGATTGTTGGGAAGGGCAGATGGAACAAGGGCTGGAGAAGCGCTAGCAAAGCACTGAACTCTGCAGATGCCAAGGCTTTCGAGTGTTTGTAAAGGCAGTTGTGATGTCGGAGAAGTAGGCAGGAAGCCCAGAGAAGCCAGTGTTCGTAAGTACAGCGAGGCTCGCAGCTGCCCAGGAACGGGGCCCTTATGCCTCCTCTGTCTTCTGAGTAACTGAATTCCCGGGTACCATCTGCCTCAGTCTTACTGTGAAGGCTGTGACCTCCTAATGAGCTGGCTCCATTTTGAATTCCTGTCTCCAAAGTCTTTATACCTCAGCAGCATTCCCCTTTTCTCTATGACACTTTAAAAGCCCCTTATGTTGCCCAGAAGGCTGGAGGGAGGCAGCCACTTTGGATGCTTACTTTTTGGCCCATGTGGCCACTTGGTACAGTTATTTGTCAGGTTGCTAGCAAACATGTAGTCCCACTGCACCACTGCAAATGACCACATTGTACCCCCATTTGGAAACTTACCAATCTTCCAACTGTGTATATATGCTTGATTGAAATGCTCTATATCATTCTGGTATATGTATGTATTTTAGTGGGGGTGGGGGATGGGGCAAGAGGGTTGAAGATGGTTGTTTTGGTAGAAATAATCATAATCCACTAGTAAGTGGAGCTCTCTTGGGCTGGGGTACCTTGGGAATATCTTTTAGGGGTCCATGCTTTTTTCTTCACACTTGTCATACCTGCCATTGTAAGTGGTGGGACAGAGCCACATGCTCACAGAGAATCGGGCTAGGCCTCTGGAAGTAAGACTGCTGGGGAAGAAGCCAAAGGTCAGGGTCCGGCGTGATATACCCCCACCCCCAATAACAGTGGTTACCCTAGAGCAGAGATTCTCAAATATTTTGGTCTCTGGACTCCTTTTACATTCTTATGAGCATTGTATCTGTTGACATTTAATATGTCATAAATTAAAACTGAGCTCATTTAAATATATTTACCCATTCACTTAAAAATAAAAATATACTAAGTCCATTTCTGATGGTTACTTTTATGTGTCAACTTGACTGGCCATTGACATTTGGTCAAACAATATTCTGGGTGTTTCCGTGAGGGTAATTTTGGATGAGATTAAAATTTATATTGATAGACTAAGCAAGGCCGATTGCCCTTTGTAATGTAGATGGGCCTCATCCAATCAGTTGAAGGCTTGCATAGAACAAAAGGCTGAATTTCTCCCAAGTAAGAGCATTCCTCCTGCCTGCCTGCCTTCCAGCTGGGACAGAGGCTTTTTCCTGCCTGCAAACCTGAAGTATTGGTAACGACTACTAAAAACTATAGAGAGAGAGTCACCAGTTGACAAGGTGGAGAGAGAATGGAATAATAAAAAGCAATCTGAAAGAAGACAAGAAAGAGAAAAAGGACTTGTAAGACTTCTTTATATATTTTAGATACAAATCCCTTATCAGATAAATGGTTTGCAAATATTTTCTTCCAGTGTGTGGCTTTTGCTTCTCTTGGCAGTGTCTTTTGAAAAGTAGGACTTTAATTTTGAGCCTGCTGACCTTTGGACTGGAACCACACCATTGTTTCTCCTGGTTCTCAAGCCTTCAGACTCTGACTGGAACTACCCTTGGGGGTCCAGCTTGCTGACTCACCCTGCAGATCTGGGGCTTGTCAGCCTCCATAATCCTGTACGCCAATTCCTGTAATCAACCTCTATATATACACATATCCTATCGGTTCTGTTTCTCTGGAGAACCCTAATACACCATTGCATGTCAACACAACATTTGTTTTATGAAAAATAACTATACTTTCTAAAGAAAAAATGTAACAAGAATGGCATTGTTTTACATTTTTTGCCAAACTCTTTGATGTCTGGCTTCATAGAAGAAAGCTGGAGTCTCATCTCTGCTTCCAAATTCCATCTGTCGTGTGATTGCCTCTGGAAATCGCCAGTGCATGCTTGTGAGAGCAGAGCAGAAAAGGCAGCTAACCAGTATTACTACGAAAATGGTTTGAACCTTTCAGAACAGCTGAAAGGTTCTTGGAGACCCTAGGGGTGCCCAGACTACATTTTGAGAACCAGTTTATAACCTTCATCCTTGGCTTATCAAAGTCTCATGTTAATTTGTACCTTTATTCTCTTCCCCAATAATGCAAGGACCTTAAAATGCTTTCATTCTCCTTTCCCTCTTCCAACTTACATGTATTGTACTGGTGTGTTTTATTTTTATTTATTTATTTATTCATTTGTGTACTAGTGCATTTTAATTCTACATATATTCTAAAGCCCCCAGAAGATATCATTCTTATTGTTTTATCCAGCCTGTGTTCATTTCAATTTGCCCAGAAATTTACCCTTTTATCCAGCTTTCCTAGTTGTTTTCATTGAGAATGATCCCAATTACCTAGTCCACCATTATCAGAAATAGAAATCAGTAGCTTTGGGTAAGCTATTCCTTCTACCTGGAAGGCTGCTTCCCCTGTTTACTATTTATCAAAGCCATGTCCTTCAGTCTTTTTATTCATTCCACATTCCGAAGAGATCTACTGAATGCCAACTATGCACCAGGCATTATTTGGAGCTGTTCTGTCCAATGGAACCTTCTGGGACTATGGACATGTCCTTTATCTGCACTGTCCAGTAGGGTAGCCACCGTGTGGCTCTTAAGCACGTGAAATATGGCTAGTTTCACTGAGGAACTAAGCTCTAACTTCGCTTACTTTTCATTACTTTAGATTTAAGTGGCTGCATGTGACTAGCAGTTACTGGGTGTGGCAGCACAGTTTTCCATACTAGAGTGAGCAAGGCCAAAGCTGGCAAATGCCCTGCGGTCGTTGGGCACATATTCTACTGGCAGAAGATGCTCCTGCACAAGTCCTGGCCTAAGAGTGCTCACTTGGGCCCCAGCCTGTACAGGGTCGGGGCTCAGTAAGTGCAGCTTGCACTGAGTGTGTTGAATAGGTGCAGACTCCCAGATGAGGTTTGCTGGGAAGGATCTGAATGATCCACACAGGGAAGTTGGGTAGAACAGTGGAAGAAAGGGGAGGGCTTTTGCAGGTAAACAGTCTGGTTGAGAAGCCAGCCTCTGGCCACTTCTAGCTCTGTGACTTTGGGCAAGGTGGTGAGCTTGCATGAGCTTCAGACGTCCTGTTTGGGAAGGGGCGTTTGTGGTCCCGCCTTGTTGAGTGACTGTGGGACTCCAAACTGGCTCTAGCGGTCAGTCACCCCTCCCCCAGGCCATTCTTGTCTTTCTGGCTGCCCTCTGCCTTATTCCTCAGGCCATAAACCTACAGGCCATTAACACAACTAGGGAAACTCACGTTAACTGCTTCAAAGGCACAATACCAAGTCACGGAGGAGATGGGGCTGCTCTGGCACAAAGGGGTGCAAGTGACAATGAAAGGAATGTGGGCTTTTTTTTTCTGGCCTGAACTCCTGCTCAAGCACGTGAAGGACCCGGCGTTTGCCCCCCTTGACTGCCTAATGTAGTGTGGAGTACCAGAGAGCAAACCAGGCGGGGGTGGGGGGGCGGTGAGGGGGGGCAAGGGGGAGGCCCAGCCCTTTCCTGGCGGCATCTGCATGCAGCGGACACTGGCCGGAGGTACTTTTGAATGGACTCACCTTTCCTTCTCTCTGAGCAGTTGGATTTCTAGGGAAAAAAGGGTTTCAGCCTTTCCTGTGAGTGCAGCTTTGGGCCCAGGAAACTGCCTTGCAATCTGGGGGTGCAGCTCCACGTTAGTCCCCCAGGCTGTGGGGCCTGCCCCACCTCCTCCCTGAAGCCTTCCTCTGACTGGGGACTTGCTGTTCCGAGGGACCCGCAGGGGTAAGTCTGGCAAGGCCCAGAGGGAAGGCCGTGAGCTAGGTAGTGGGGATCCACTCACTATTTGTTTGCATTCCTAAGCTGTGGGAGGGGGAGTGGCCACAAAGCATTCTGGGAAGACAGTGAATCAGGCTTCGAAATATCCCTGCAGAAAATAGGGAAGCTGCCTTCAAAACTGTGAGTCCAAAGGACAAGAAGAATAGCTTTCAGTTTGGGAGGGCTCATGGCAGTGACCTCATGGCTCTGTGACCACCCCCAACCCGGGCAACTCAGAATGCCTTGCTCCCCTGCCCACCGGGGCCCCCAGTGTCTTCCTGCCCCCACTCCCACCACTGGCTGTGGGGCCTCTGCTGCACCTAGATTTCTGCCCGCCCCCCACCTGCCCCACTACTTGCCTCCTGGGTGTGAACAACGTGCACCTGCTTTCGCGTTTTCCACCTTGGAGCTCTTGTGTGGTGCCCAGCCCCAACACGCTGCCACAAGCAGGTGTTCAGTGGCTGATGACAAACTTTCTTCAGGTATCTGCCTCCTAAAGTGGAGGGCCAAGTGTTTTACCTCTTACACAGACTGGGGGACAGTACACGCTGGATGATTAGTGTGAGGTCCTGCTGAAGAGAGGGCACAGCTGCTGACCTGAGGGGCTCTCAGGCCGACAGAAAGGCCCCCGCATCCCAGCACAGTGTGTGGCAGCCACGGCCCAGGAAGCGCTACTGGAAATGCCAGGAAGGAAGAGCCAGCTCTGCGGTACTGCCCACTGGATACCCCGTGCAAAGCAGGATCTTGATGAGCACTTGGCAAAGGCAGGCAAACTCCTGAACAGCGTGGGCCTCAAACTTCGAGAAGCAAGGCTCTGACGAGGTCAGGGTCATAGGCTGCCACTCCTTGCCAGCTGCTTGCTCTCCAGCTCACTCCCTGCCCAGCTTGCCTCCACCACAACTTTCTTCCACATTCAACTGCAGAGACTGGCACTGGGAGCCACATACACACACCCAGCCGTGGGCTCAGGACACACCTAACAGTGAGTGTATAGCCACACCCAGGGGCTCCACCATCCTTCCACCTGCCCTTCTCCAAAGCCTCAAAGCCATCCTGCCAGGCAGAGGGCACTAGACCTACTTTCCACATGGGGGAACTGAAGCTCAGAGAGGTTAAGTCCCTTACCCTCACACAGCTGAATGAGGTGCTGGGATTTGAACCCATGTTAGCTAAATTCGGAGCAGTGCCTCAGTCAGAAGAGAAATGCAAGCAGCAGTCCAGGGAGCCAACCAGACTCAAAACCAAACGTGAACACATGCTGAGGAGCCGCCTTCGGGGGCATCCAGGCTGTTCTCTCTCCACAGGTAGGTACACTTCCCTCCACTACCCACGGCAGCCGGAGCCCTGCCAGGATCCAGTAAATGCCGACCAATCAGGGAAGGAGCTTGGCAGTTTCAGGTGGGGGAGTGTGGGGAGAGGGTGGAGCCGCTAAGGGAACCCAGCGCCCTCTCCTTACCGGGCACATAATATAGCCTTCCAGGCGCTTCCTTCAATGAACAGCCAAGCAACTCCTCTCCTGCTGAAGACCGAGGATGTGTGACCCCTGGACTGTGTTTTAGTCAGGGAAGTCCAGGGCAGAGTCCAGTTTGGGGCCAGGGTCACATACTGGGCAGAGCAGGGAAGACCATATCCTTGGGAGGTCGGTGTCCAGCTCCTCCTCCTACCGGGTGACCTCGGGCAAGCTGCTCTGGGTTTCAGAATAGTCCTAGTCCAGCTTTGTCCATGACCTGTGCTGATGAACTCGGTTTGGATGACTTCTTGGATTCTTTGAGAACATGGATCTTGCTTACAAGTTTACCACGGAAGAGGGTGGAGCAGCTCTGGGCACCCTCGTCTGAGTGCAGCTGTGATGTGAATCTCCACATCCAGAGACCAACTAGCCCCGCCAGCACGCCCCCAGCCCCTGTCACCCACCTGGTCTGTGGTGAAGGCCAGGCTGGCTTTGGGTCTCTGAGGTAGGGTCCTAGGGCAGGGGCAGGTCCAGTCGCAATGTCCTGTTAACTCCTCCAAGACAAGGCTGCTCCTGGACAGCAGAACTTCCTGGGGTCCGAGTCTTCCCCCCGCCCCAAGGAGGCCCAGGCCCCAAACCCGTTACGAGTAGGCGGAGCATCGGAGGGGCGCAGAATTTGCCACCCCAGAGTATGCCTCTTTGGCATAAGGATTATCTTGAGCTGGTTATTAAGAAACAGCAGACACAGGAGAAGCTCTGAAACTGACTAAAAGTCACCCTCTCGTAAGGGACATTTACATGTATAAAGGAAATCTCCATTTGTAAGGGGGTCTCTCTCTCGGTCAGGGAAAGAGGAGGATAATGAAATCTCTAGAAAAGCTTATCAATGGATAAGGCAGGGACCTTAATCTGCATAACAACCTGCCCTTGTTCACAGGGCTTTGCCTGAGAGCCTCCCAGGCCTGGCTCCCCACCCACAACGTCTTCTCTTGTCCTTCCCTGGAGAGGGATTTTAGGTGGTAGCTTGAGCCATCTTGGAGAGTTACTCGCTTTTCCTGGCTCTCTCCCTTGTATACATGTGGTATCCATGTTATTAAATGTCCGTTTTTCTCCTGTTAATCTGGAGAAAATTACAGTGGGGGCAGGGGCGTCTCAGCCAAGAACCTGAAAGGGTAGAGGGAAAAGTATTTTTCCTCCCCTACCTGCGTGCCTGAGCCACACCCGGGGCTTTGGTGGGAGGGCCGAGGCAGCCCTTGCTCTCTCATCCCGACTTCTGGGATGCTTTCTCTGGGCTTGGTGCAAAACCTTGACAAAAACGAAGTCTCTGTTTTTGTCAGGCATCGGGGCAGTCTGGCTTTCCAGCTGCTCATGTTATTTTTTGGCGCAAATGTTTCTTTTATGCAACCTGATGTGGAGTTGGGACTGACATTTGATTTATAGGTGGCATGGGGGCAGGCCACACTAGATAAATAACAGGCTACCAGGGACTGCTGGCCTGGCGTTCGGGGCCGGCAGCCGGGGCAGGTGGCAGAGGAGCAAGGGTCAGAGCAGGTTGCTTGTAATCCAAGGTCTCTAAGCAAGGGGCTCCTTCTCAAACAGCGCCTGGCACATTGCGCTTCTGAGAAGCCGCTTTCTGCCAACTGCCGAACGGGCGTGCCTGAGCAGAGCTTGGGCAAGCCACGGGCCGCTTCCGCCGCGGCTCCGCAGCACAGACCAAGCGGCAGTTCTCCGGTAGGGCAAAGCACTTCTTTGCGCCCCCTTGACTTGAATCGGTCAGAAGAACCACAAATGGCATTGTAAAGTGACAGATGTTCCTTTACAGATGCGGTATTGTTACCAAATCCCCAAAACCGGACTCGAGTGCCCGCTGCTGCACAGTAAGCCAATTTCTGAGTCCCCGGATTTGAAGCAGACAGAGCTTTCTTATCAGACAGGCAGCCCAATGAGAAGGCAGGGGGCCTTTCTCCAGTGTGCCTTACCTCATCACTGAGGGATGGCTTATATACTGTTGGCCTAGGAAAGTGGGGGTCGGGGCAGAAACGAGGGCCTTGAAACTTCTCAGAATTCCGCACTCTCCCATCCTCCTGTGCTGCCTGCAGGGTCCCCTCATGGCTCATGTTGACTCCACATCTGGTATCAGCTCCCCCTGGCCCGTCCTGTAACCAGCTTCAAGGAAGAGGACAGACATCCAGACAAGGTTAATGATCCTTGCAAGGTCGTGCAGTGGGTAAGGTTACCATTGCAGGAGGGGCAGCCTCATGAAGGTATAAGCCAGGAAAGAAATAGTTGTCTGGGTACAGTATTAATTTCGGAATCAGAATCTTGCACTTCCGTATTTGGGGTTGCTGCAGACGTGAGGGTTGACCCTATAAGTCAGTTGGGTTGGTTTGTAATTCAGCAGTGCCTAGGGATAATTCACGTAATTCACAGAATGCTTTCCCCGTTCTGATCTGCACACATTGTCCTCTGAAGTCCCTGCAGTGTGGACACTGAGTTGACCAGGCCAAAAGCCTTGAGGCTGAAGGCCTGAGCCTCATTAACTGATGAGATGCCAAATACTTTTCACTTTGTGAAGGTTAGTAAAATCCCTTGCGGAATCACAGTTGTTGCCTCTTTTGCTGATCCCCCAGTTACTTCAAATAGCAAATTGGTGATCTTTATTTTGCCTTGGATAAATGGTGGCCGGGTATTGGGTATCTTGGGGATCCCCCCTCACCCCAGACTAGGTGGGGAGGGGAAGTAGGGGGGTGGCTCATGGACCTTCCTGACTTTTAATCCCAAACCCGTCCTCCACCAAGCCTTCCGTTGGGATGGCCACGGGTGTCCAGGCAAGGTAAGAAGGCTCGGGGGTGCTCTTTGCCATGGGATAAAGGAGGAGGGAAGAGGAGACATCAGGGCAGATCCCAAACCGGCCCAAAGGTGGGCAGGCAGACAGGCAGGGCCCACTACACATGCCAAGACACCAGGGCCAGCTAGGAGAACCAAAGGCGGGCTTTCAACATGCTAGGGGAGGCCAAGAGGAGCAGCCCAGCCTCCCTGGGTGCCAGGGGCACTGGGAAGCCTCTGAAGGAAGACAGAAATGGCTGCTGCAGAAATCCAAGGTGAAGCAAGCCGGCCCAGCTGATTTTGGTCTTAAGTATGACGAAAGTGATGCCGGTGTTCTTGTTTGCAGAGTCGAAGAATGAATTTTGCAAACACCCAAGGTAGGAGAGCCAGGGAGAGGCTTTTATTGAGAGATGTAGTGAGAGGACAGAGCTCCTGGCTCGTGCCAGGAGGGGTAAGAGAGCCCGTAGTGGTGTGTTGTCTAGGGGTTTTACAGGCAGTTGAGGATTTTTGGGAACCAGATAAAGGCTTAGGGGTGTGGACTTGTTAAGTGGTCCCCAAATATTTAGAATTAGCTTAACAGAAGCAACTTCCTGCTCTGATGATTTCTCCCTGAAATACCAGCAGCTTGGCCTGGGAGCATATCAAACAAGGCCACCTGCCCAGTCCCTAAGGTGGGCTGAGGTATTGTCTGTTGGCTAAAAAGTTAAGAATCTTACTTCTTAAACTTCCTGGGTATTAAAAGGCAATCTTATCTTTAAGGTGGGATCTTTCCTGCCTTTTACTATGTTGTTTACAGCTGGGTTGCATGCTGAATTAGTTGCCCAGTTTGCAAATCACCTCATCAGATCTGAAGTAGGAAAGACAGCACATAGGCCTGGGCCTTTTAGCATGCTAAAGTGAATCTTACACATGATTACAAATGATTAGCGTAATAAAAACATTTGCTACTCTTCTTTGGGGTATATTAACTGATCTCACTGAAGAATGACTCTAGAGCTGAATGTTTAACACAGAGTTTTGGTAGGGGGCTTCCTTGCATGTAGTTACATTGCTCTGACTGCAGATATCCTGCCCTGCTTTTTCCAGAGGCCTTCATCCTATTCTTTCTAAGCCCACGGTCCCTCTCTCAAAAGGAGAAATGGACCCTGGAATTTTCTTGTGCTTTTTCCTCCTATCTTAGACTGCCAAAGGGATCATAAACCATGTGAGAAACTAACAAATGCAGTCAAGGCTAGTGTGCTTTATTCTGTCCAAGGTATTCATGTCCTCCTTTGGATGTTTATCCCCAAGGTCCCCTCATGTTATATTGGTGGAGGTCTTGGAACTGATCTGCACAGAACCTCACGGCTGCGAGCCAGAGTGGTGTCATCTCTGGAGCCTCTTATATTTCTAGTATGTTCTGTTGGGGAGTCAGGTGTGGTAGGTGAGAGGTCACATACATGTGCATAGTGTTAGAATTTTCCAAAAGAAATAAGAATACCATTCCAATTATTGGTGTACTTAATTCGACAACCCATTTCCCCCATTTTCAATATGGACCTCAACAAGAAAGATCTGTCTTTGCCCTCACACGACTCAGTCTCAGTAGATTAGACCTGTCAAAGTGACATTTTCAGCACTACAGGGCTTGCTGTATTTTTGACCCCTGTTTTGTGAGGGGACTGGTATGTAAATACCTGGAAAAGCCAGTCCTAAGGTGAGCTGGGAATCAAGGCTGCCAGGTGGCATTTCGCTCTGTGAACAGAGGGTTTCTTACGCAGGTTGGAGCCTTGATTCTCCGTACGCCTCTGGCAGCCAGCCCCGCTGCCTTGTCCCAGGTGGGACCCCAATTACCTCTTGTCTCTTCCACCACTCCAACCTCCCCGCTGGTCTCCCTGTGTTCAGGCTGGCACTTAGATAAAAAGGTTCCATGAGCCCACATCTGCCTGTGTTACTTCCCTGCCTCAAACCCTTCCATGGCTTCCACGACTTAGGTGATAAAGGCCAAACCTGCCCCAGGGGGTCTTCCGTGCTCCAGTTCCAACTGGCTTGTCTGGTCACACCGCCAGCAGGGGTGCCTCGGCCACAGCCACTCACAGGGCTGGCTCCGCTGAGCGCCGCCTCTCACCCAGCACCCCACTGGGGCACACAGACCATGACCGTTCTCCATCCAGAGCCCGATCAGGTCACAACAGGCTAGTAACCCCTCTATTGCCATTGCCATTTTCCTTAGAAGTGTGTGATGGTCCCCAAGTAGTGGGTATATGAAAAAGAGTCCTGGTGTACAAGTCAAAAATCCTGGGGTCTACTCCCTACTCTGCAATTAACTCCTGAGGAGTCGGGCTGGGGGTGCCAAAGAGGTCAAGTTAGTGCCCTTCTCTGTGCCTCTGTTTCCTCCTCTGTAAAATGGGAATGCAGTAATGGTACTTGACCTACAGGGGCTGTTGCCCTCTCCTCCTACTGGACAGGTTTGGTTGAATAATCACTGAGGCTCAGGGATTTTTTTCATTCACTTTATATGACGTTTTTGTTCATTCAAGTTCTGCCTGAGTACACAGTCAGACCGCCCTGTCTCACTGCACTTGATGGCCTGGACCATGGGGATGGCTGGGTGTGTGAGGTCTCCTAGAACAGCCCAGGCACTGTGTGAATACGGCTTGCTCTCTTCCCTCTCCTGCCTCTCTGGCACCCTTGGCAGGGTCTTCCTAAGCAATGCAGGACTGAGCAGGGGAGACAAACCCAGCCTGCTGGGTGCAACCTTCCCAGGTGGGGCTCAGATTCAACTGTGCTGGGTCCATGGACTTTGGACTCCTCCCTCCCCTTGTCTTGAGTCCCGCCCTCCTGCCCAGAGGGCGCAACCCTACCCTGCTTGCTCTGCCCTCCTCAGCGTGTCTCACCTCCTCATATTATCTCCCTTGGTCTAGTGTGCCGAGCCAGCTCAGGTGGGAGCTGCTGGCCTCATGGGGGAGGGAGGGTACAGCAATGGAAAGGGGGAGCCACGGAACCCCAGGGAAGCCTTCATTGGTAGAATAGATAATACACACATGCACACAAATGTGCACATGTTCACGTATGTGCAAGCATGCATGTGCTCACATATGTACACATGCTCAGATGTGTGCACACTCTCACACCCATGAGCTTTCCCCATGCACGCATATGAGCAGGTACACATGCTCCTGCACACAGCCGTTCTTGTCTCTGCATCACTGGCCCCTGGGGCCTGGCAGCTGCCGCTCTCCCACCCTGCAGCTCACCGCCCTCTGCCGCAGCCCCCTGGTCTGCACGTGAGATTAGTGCTGTGGCCTCCTCCACCTCTTTGCAGGCCCAGTCCAAAACAGCCTGGCCTTGGGCTTCATTACTTCCTGCTTTCTCTTTGATCATTTATATTGTTCCACTTTAGCCACTGCAGGCTGATCAGTCAGTCAGGAGGCTGCTTGGGTGGGCTGACAGCATCCGCGGCTTCACTGGGCCCTCAGCTCTTGGTACTTCATCATTAGCGCCACCTTGGAGCCTGGGCCCGAGGGCTCTGCTGGAGGGGCTCAGGGCTGCGCACCCAGCCTTGTCACTTGTTGCCCAGGCAATTGGCTGCAAATGGCGGCTGCTTCCCCCTCACTGTTGCCTGCCAAGGGAAGCCAAGGAGAGGAACAGTCCAGTCACCCCTAAGCCATTGTGTCACTCTTGGAAATGTAGTCAACATGCCCATTTGAACCCCCAACTCTTGGTCTTTTCCTTTTCGTAGCTTGGAAAAACGTTTTGGTTTCCAAGCCAAACATTTCTCCTACAGCCATCTTTGTGAAGCACACATGGGCTTGAGATTTTTGGTTTTGCTGTGATGAGTTTTTTCTCGGATTTTTTTTTCAGCCCCACAGCAACCTCCTTCACTTTTCTGTGGCTTTGGTGGAAGTGTCACTGACAGCCTGAGCATCATGGAAAGGACTGAGTTTGAATTCTGATCCTGCCACATACTGTGTGCTCTTAGGCAAGCCAGTGAGCAGACAGGAACCACCTGGGGGCTCCTGGAGCACTGGGCAGCATCAGCGCCAGCGATGCTATCAACTGTGAGTGAGCACCTGGTTTTCAGTTGCTCTCCCTGTTCATCATAGTGCCCGCTCTGTCTGGGGCCTGGCCTTTTGGCATCCATCAGGATAAGCCTTCCTCTGCCCTAGTGCAGAAAGGGGCGGTGACTCATCGTGGGCTGTTGGCTCAGTGGAGTGGGCTGGATGCCTGGGCACAACACCCTGACTTCCCAAACTTGAGACTGTTTTTGCAGGGTGCAGTGAGAAGCCGAGTCCCACTCCAGTGCACCTAGCCAGCTCCCATCCACATACGCAGGATCCTCATGGGGCTTTGTGGGGGGATCTGGGAGGCCTGCTAAAACCGCAGAGCCCCAGGCCCACCCCGGCAACCATTGGAGAAGGACTGGCTTTGTTTGCCCCGTGCAGCTCTGACTCTAAGGGCTGAGTTCCCGCCATGAGATTTTGTTCTGTTCTGCTTTTGTGCTGGTTTCTCCTCAGCCTCAGCCCTATCCCCTGCGGGCCAGCGGGGCTCTCACCAGGAACGCAGGGGCTCTGCTCCCATTCCTTGCCTGCCTTGGCCTTCAATCCAGCTTGCCACATGCCTCAGGGGTAGACACCTCTCATTTTGCCTTATTTCTTGTTTAAAAAGAGCAACAAATGGTTTTAGATGCCTTTTAGAAGAGATTATAGGAGGAGAATTAGGTTCCTACTGTATTATTATGTATTTGAGAGGCATTGAACATTGTTTCCAGAAAATTCCTTTGGATGTTTAATACCCATCACCTGGTTGTCATAGCAAGGTGTCTGTATGTTTGCTAGGGCTGCTGTAACAAAGCCCCACAAGCTGGGAGGCTTAGAACAGAAATGTATTGTCTCCCAGTTCTGGAGGCCAAAAGTCCAAGATGAAGGTGTGGCCAGGGTTGGGTCCTTCAGAGACCTGTGAGGGAAGGTTCTGCTCCAGGACTCTCTCCTTGGCTTGGAGATGGCTGTCTTCTTCCTCTATCTTCACATGGTCTTCCCCTATACGTATTTGTGGCCTGATCCCTTCTTCTCAGGACACCAGTCAGACTAGAGTAGGGTCTCCCCTAATGACCTCACTTTAACTTGATCACCTCTGTAAAGACCCTGTCTCCAAATCCAGTCACATTCTGAGGTACTGGGGGTTAGGACTCCAATAGGTCTCTTTGGAGGAGAAGAGTGGGATGCAACTGAACCCACAACAGTTACTCTCAGAGCCTGGCATCCTTAGCCCACATGGGTCTGCCCTAGCTTAGGGATGAGAGGCTCACTCTCTCCTCAGAGTGGCTGTGGTGTCTATTTGAGACGCCACTCCAGAAAAGAGAAGGGCATTACTGTCCTCTAGGCCCAAGAGGAGGCTTAGGAAAGCCCAGAAGTTGGACAAGGGGCTGATGCCTCAGATGGAGGGGCCCTCCATCTCATCTTAGGGACCAGGGAGTGGCTTTGAGTAAGTACAAAGGGCAGGAACTCAGTCCATGATTGGTCCAAGAAGGAGCCTGAAACCAAGAGAAAGAGGGGGGAAATTGTGAAAAATGAAAATTGGGGATGCTACTGCTTTTTATCACACAGTTGCCCAAGGTGAGACTACAAAGAGAGCTTAAATGTCATCCCTTCAGATCCAAAGGCCTTGCACACATTTGAAAGCAAGCTCCCAATGGCTTGCCAGCCATCCTGTGCTGTGGCCAAGGAGGATGGATTTGGCTTGAGAGCAGACTAGCCGGGCTGGGTGAGATGCTCGGGGTGGTATCTCCCTGTTGGGAACAGTCTGAGGCAGATTCTTGGAGGTGCTGCACCTTTGGTGTGGCACACCTGATACCTGGCCTGTTTCCCAGACAAGGAGAAGGAGCTGTCTATGGGCTCCCAGTGATAGAGAGAAACCAGAGACACAGTTCTCTGAGAGGGGCCCAGGCATAGCTAGCCCTACTTCCTGGGAGAAAGTGGCTTTTTCGGGGGACTTGAGCTCTTCTGAGTTAAGTCAATAATGTGGCTAGATCTGAATACCCATGTGATGGTGCCCAAACCACAGTTGTGGCAGCAGAGAAATGTGTTTTTTGTTTACTGCAAACAGATTTGAAATATATTGAAAATGGTTCTCCCAAACCACCCCACAGTGGTTGTAATGATGGTATTTTGTCTTTTCCCTTCACCAATAATCATGCTAGGATCTCATTGGCAAGAATATGGTCTAAATTGAGAAGGTAGCTAGTCTCAGCAACAGTTCAGCTCTCACTTTAATGTTTCCCATGTTTTTGTTGCTCTTCTCTCTGGGAATGATGCATGAGGAAACTCTCTGTGTCCTCTCAGGAGTGGGGCTCAGTTTGCTCTGGCCCTTTCGCTGCTGACCCATCTGGCCACTTGGCACTGCATAGGATGAGCAAGGCCCCTACACAGTCCCTCAAAACCAAACCAGCAAGTATAGTCTCTCAGTGTGGGAGAAATGGAAGCTCCTATGGCCAGGATCCTCACCTGACCCTAAACTACTTGATGATGTGACTGCCCTACTGCAAGGCTACTGCTTCCACACCCACAGGCAATGAGCTATAATTGACTGAATCACTATATAAACAGCTCAGCTCAGGGCTCTGGACAGAGACAGAGGTGGATTATGGGTCTGCAGTCTGCTAGATGCAGACTTGACCCTAGTGGTCCACCTACCACCGTGAGAAAAAGCCAGGTATGAACCCTTTTACCCCAAGAACGTTCCATTGTCATTTCTCGGTCTTATCGAATCCATAGTGCACTTGCCCAGGCCTGAAACCCTCAGGCAAGACACTCAGTAACAAAGGTATGGCTCCAGATGGGGATCTATGGGACATCTTTGGCAAAACACCAGCTTTAGTGTGCCTTTGCATCTGGCTGAGGTGGGGTGGCCCTACACCCTTCAAAGCACAAACACAAACTGCACACTCCAGGAGTGGACATAGGCCACAGCGGCCCAATACCTAGCTAATGTGGACAGAAGGCCCAACTACCTAGCTAATGTGGACACTGGCTTTTCAATCGTTAGCCAGGGAGATCTGGCAAGAGGCTAGTGTGGGCCAAGAAGCAGCCATGTCTGAGGTGGACAGGTATTTCCCAGGTACTCCAGGTGCCTTAGAGATTGCAACACAAGGGTGAGATAAATGTGCTCATCCTCCCAAAATTTCATACTGCTTGCAGGTTAGCCTTGACACTGACCAGAGTCTGGGCCTTGGGCACAGCTGGGTGGGATCTTGTTATCATCAGCATGCCACCATACATTCTTAACTCAGGCTTGTTTGGCACCTCCTTTTCAGTGCAGATGCTTCTATTTTCATCAGACCCCACCACAGCCTGGCCGTTCTTGTGGCAAGCTACTGAGTCACCCTGCCAATGATGCCAGGGTTCTTGTCGGTGGAGCTGAAGAATGAACTTCACAAACAGTCAAGGTAGGAGAGCAAGGCAGAGGCTTTTGTTTAGAAATAAAGCGAGAGGACAGAGCTCCTGGCTCAGGCCAGGAGGGAACAGGAGAGTCTCGGTGGTGTGTTATTTACAGGTTTTATGGGTGGTTGAGAGACAAAGGGCTAGGATGTACACCTACTAAGTGGTCCCAAAATGTTTATCTTTGAGGAGACATTAAGTTTCTTATTAGTCTTCCTGGTTACTTATAAGAAATTTACTGCTCTGATTTCCTCCCAGGATAGCAGCTTCCTGGTCTGGGAGCATATCACTCAAGACTGCCTGCTTTGCTCCCAAGGTGGGCTGAGTTATTGTCTGTTTGTTAAAGAGGATGTTAAGAAACTTACTTTTTAACTAATTGGGTTTTAAAATGCAATCTTACCTTCAAGATAGAATCCTTCATGTTTGTTTGGGCTTGCTTGTTAAAGTGCCCAGGTGGCAAATCACTTGACTAGGGCTGCAGGAAGAAAGGCAGCACCTGGGTAACGTCAGAAAAACAAGCTGGGCCCCCCAGCAGGCCAGAGCAAGTCTCACAATGGATTATCTTGCTTTGTTTTTTCCAGAGGCCCTCACCCTACTCTGTCTAAACCCATGGTCCCTGTCTCACCAGGAGCCTCATTAGTTCACTCACACTTGGCCTATGGAATGAACTCCGACCTCTGGGCAGACTCCACCCAGCTGGAGCTAGTGTGCTGTTTAAATGGGCTAAACTAATCTGCTACAGCTTTGCTGTGACTGAACATGTGTGTTTTCAATAAGATTTCATTTAAATTTCAATCTCATTTGTAATGTCTCCCGGGTAAGGCTTTCCAAACAAGAGGAGCTAAGTGAGGTGGCTCATACCCTGTGAGAGGCACAGAGTTGCTGTTTTGAGCGGGGCATCTTGGTGCGGGGCTGGGGGTGGGAGGTTTGCTGAAGGTGGCTGTCCCTGGGTGGTTGCTTTGTTTGGTTTTCATCTATTTTCTGTAGCAGAGTGGGGAGAAGTTCCTCCTGATGAAAAATATTTGTTAAGAGCGAATTGCTTGTGTTACCACTCTACGCCCCGCCTCCACCTGGTTGCCACGAGAGCACCAGTGGCCATGAAGGGCCGTACAGGTTCAGGGGAATCAAGACAAGGGGGATCCCCAGGGGGTCCTCCCAGCTCTGTGTGAGACAAAGGTTAGTTACTGGGTTTCTACACTTGAAACCAATATAATATTGTATATCAACTATATGTCTATTGAAAAATAAGAGGTCAGTTAGTGGGAGAAAATATTTGCAAATCATATATTTGATAGGAACTTGTGTCCAGAATATATAAAGGACCGAACAATAAAAAGATAAAAGATAAATAACCCAATTAAAAATGGGCAAATATCAGAATAGGCATTTCTCCAAGAAAGGTGATACACATGGCCAGTGACCACACCAAGAGATGTTCAACATGACTACTCATAGGGCAAGTGCAAATCAAATCAAAACCACAAGGAGAGAATACTTCATGTCTCCAGGATGGCTAGACTTTTTTTAAAAATAGGAAAAGAAGTAGTATGAGAAGGTAGAGAAATTGGAACCCTCATATATTGCTGGTGGGAATGTGAAATGGCATAGTCACATTGGAAAATAGTCTGGTGGTCCCTCAAAAAAGGTAAACATAGAGGGACTACTCTATGCAATTCCTTTCCTAGTATAGACCCAAAGGAACTGAAAAGATATGTCCATGTAAAGACTTGTACACACATGTTCACAGCAGCCTTATTCATAATTGCAAAAAGTGGAAGCAACTGAAATGTCCATCGATGAATGGATAAAGAAAATGGGGCCTCTCCCTATTATAGAATATTAATCGGCTGTGAAAAGAATGAAGTGCTGACACAGGCCACAAGATGGATGAACCTGAAATACATTAAGTGAAAGAAGCTCGTCACAAAAGGCCACATATTGTGTGACTTCATTTATATGAGATGGCAAAAACAGGTACATGCAGAGACAAACAGCAGATTGGTGGGTGATGGGCTGGGGGGAAGGGGCAACAAGGAGTATCTGCTAATAGACTTTGGGGTGATGGCAATGTTCTGGCATTAACTATTTGTGATGGTTGCAACCTTGTGAATATGCTAAAAATTGTACGCTTTGAAAGGATGAATTTAATGGTATATGAATGATATCTCAATTTTAAAAACTACAATAAACCTAGTAAAAAAAAGATCTGTTAGGGCTCCTAACTGCCTACCAGAGAAATGCATGTTTGGTATTAACCTTGGTGAGATCCGGGGATCTATGTCCCTGGCCTCTGTTCTTTTCCAGCTTCTAAAACATGCTTTCTAAGGCTGCTTTGACCTTGATCGGTGATAATCTGGGAGTGAGGGCAGGGATCACACAGGATGGGGCCTCAATTCTCCATTCACATGGAGACACAGTGCTGAGGGAAGTATGTCTCTAAGGAATTCCAGAGAGGTTGCCTGAGGTCATGGTTAAGAATACATGTTCTTGAGCCAAACAGCCTGGCATTGGAATTCCAGCGTCCCACTTCAAGACTGTGTGACTTGGGCATGTCACTTAAAATCTCAGCCACCACATCCTTTTGTGTGAAATCGGGGTAAGCCCAGCACCCACCTTTCCAGTATTGTGAGGATTAAATACAAATAAATTCCTTTGCACAGTGCCTGACATATGATTAGTACTTAATAAATGGTCGCCTCAAGATGGCTGGGTTGGGGGGAGGGTGCCACAGTGGTCAGCAAACCACAGCACTTGACTTTGGCTTCCAGTCCTTTCTCTGTCACTAGCTGTGACCTTAGGCAGTCTCCTAGCCTCACTGTCCCTCAGTTCCTCATCTGTCAAACTGGAAACTCATCCTGCTTTTCGCCCATGTGAGCCTCCCTCTGGAGCCTTTAGAGTGAGGAAAATGGGTCTGTGTGGTGTGTGTGTGGGGGGTTCTGTTTCAGAGAACTTGGTTCCACATAAAATGGTACCTCAGGGGCCAGCATCTGCCCTCTTTTGTAGCTATGGTCTGTTCCAATGGACCAAATGCCCAAAGAAGGCACTCTACCCAGCAGGCCTGTAGCCAGTGGTGTAGACCAGGGTTCCAGTCCGGACTCTGCCACAGACTGATCTTGGGCATGGTCTCTGCTTTCCCATCTGGTCGGAGGGGATGCTGTGTCTAGGGCCTGTGCAGCTCACACTTCAGCAGCCCCTCTCTGGCGTGCCCCCATTCCCTCCTGCCTCCCCGCCCCCCCCCCCCACCGGTGTGGAGAGCAGGCTGCGGGCTGGGGGCGAGTGTCTCTCTGGGCCGGCCCTGCTGTTTGCTCTGACTCCCGGTCTGGTGGAGGAGCCCCCTTGTGTGTCTCTCATCCGAGCACTCACGATCTCCCCCAGCTCTGAAGCGCTGAAGCCTCTACGCCACCGCCCAAGAGTGTTTTCTGGCCCTGCTCAAAGTGCTTTCAGAAAAAAGTGGTCCCTAGCTGAAGTGAGCATGATGAGGGGTTGGCCTACATAGGATCTGATTTGCGTGTCCCTCCTTCTTGCCTGCAGGCAGAGCCAAGTGGGGCTCTTTCTTTAAATTTTTTTATTGTGGTAAAAATATACAAAACATAACGTTTACCATTTTAACCATTTTAAGTGTGCAGTTCAGTGCCATTCACTGCGTTCACACTGCTGTGCAGCCATCCCCACTGTCCATCCCCAAACCTCTTTTCCTCGCCCCCATGGGGACTCTGTCCCCAGCAAACTGCAGCCCCTGTTTTTCCTCTGCTGCCAGCCCCTGGCTCCTGCCACCTTCCTTTCCTTGTCATTTCAAAGTTGTCTCCTCCAGTGACCTCATGTAAGTGGAATCATTTGGTATATGTCGTTTTGTGACTGCTTATTTCACTGAACATGAAGTCGTCAATGTTCATCCACATGGTAGCCTGTGTCAGAATTCCATCCTTTTGGAAGGCCCACAGCATTCCGCTGTATATGTGTATCATGTTTTGTTTACCCGTTCATCAGTCAGTGGACATTTGGGTTGTTTCCCAAGTGGGGTGCTTTTATACAAGGCGTCCAGTGGTAGGAGGAGAGAGGGGAAGACCTAGGCAAGGGAGAGGGCAGAAATGGGGCTCAGCTGACCCCGGGATTATCCCCCACCCCTGCCTCTCAGTCTCCTTGCAAAGCTTGGCCTTGCTTGAGGAGGAAGGAAAATGGAAGGGCTCTTGGGAGGGAGGGATGCTGAGCGAAGAGGTGGGGGCCTCCTGTCTTGCCCCTGCAGGGAGCAGTAACACAGATGCACCTCCCGCCAGAAGCCTTACTGAAAAGGGCTGCTGTGATCCTCCCCATTCCAGAAACAACCCCACCGAAACCACCTGTCCACCCTTGATCTGGAAGCATCAAGGAGAGTGGCCTGCCTGCCTGCCAGTCAGACAGCCGCTTGGGAGGACAGGAAGGCTTCCATGTGCACCTGGCTTTATGAACGTCTTTAGTGCTAGCGTGTTTCGAGACTGACATTGAGGTCAAAAGTACACAAATGATGGTTCTCGGCCCATGCATGTCAAATACATCACAGCCATGGCACAATTTGCAACGGACTTCCAAGGTAGCCTACTGGCCAAATGGGAAATACCTGCTTAAATCTACCTTTGTTAAAGGGCAACCTCCTCTAAAACCATTTGCCCAGAATCTTGATTGTACATGTATTTGTGGACTCATAAACCTCCCCTCCCTTCTTATTCCCCTGTCCCTGTCCAGCACAACACCCTGATGCCCACAGCCTCATTCATCACTGATGGGCTCCCTGAAGCATTTGCTGATGCTGCCTGAACTGAAGGAGTATGCCCTCGGTACGTCTGGCTTGTATCCTCTGTGCCCTTCCCCACATTCAAGACACACGGGGGAGTGGGGGTTCCAAGTTCCCAGAGCATAGCCCGGATTTTCATTAAGCAGTTACTCTACCTTGGGGGAGTTCAGTTCATCTGGGAAGACCGCCTATCATGGCCTGCATGTGGCACAAGCCTTCTGCCTGATGGGCCCAAATCCGTTCACGAGCTGCTAATTTTCTGATGAAACCGTCAGTGTTGAGAGCTCTCTTAGCTCTCTGAGCCCTGAATGGAGTTCCTTAAGCTAACTGTGCTTGAGAAAGAGGGTTCAAAACACCTATTTGACAAGTTCGGCAGGGCTGGACCTCTGGGTAACACAAGCAAAGTCCTTCTCTTCTTTGGAGAAGATGTTGAAGGGCATGCCTGTCTGCTGCTCCCATGGCCCGTGGCTCAGACGGCTCAGTCTCCTCCAGGGAAGGACCCAGAGGGGAGAGGCATTCAGGACCCGGTAGCAGAGGGGCCAGGTCTCAGGATATGCCCCACAAGGAGGCGGGCGATTTAGCCCGACAGTATTTCCTGGGCCCAGTGCCCTGGTGGAAGTGCAGGAGACCAGGTCCCGTGGCAGATGAAGACTGGGAAGCAGACTGAAAGGTGAGTAACTGAGGCAGGCACCCCCATGCTGTAAGGAGCCAGGGACTCTGAAAATGGCCCTGGACATCCCAAAGGTGGAGGCGGGAGCCCCGGAGATTTGATTCAGCCTTGCCCTTTGAGGCCAGCCACTTTTATTGTTCCTGGCCCAGTGCCAGCCCAGGACAGGGTAGGGTGACATGACTGTGGCCTGCTGTTGGGAGTCTCCTCGGGAGACAGGGGAGCCTAACCCCCATTCCATGGCTCACCTTTTCTCCCTTACCTCCTGCTGGGGACTCTTTTTGTGGGAGCCAGAAATGAGATGGCATCTGACAGCAAGGCTACTAAGTGGGCTGTCTCCCCGGCCAGTCTCTGGGGAGGCTGCGGAGAAAGGGAAGAGGAAATGCAATCGCGATGGCCCCTTAGAGTCTCTTAAGACATTTGAAGGAACTCTTGAGGAGTGCTGGGGAGGGGCTCGTGACGAAAGGAGCAGGCAGGTAAGGGGACCCCCTAGAAGGAGTAAAAACCACCCTATCCGGCTGAAGTGTAAATGCAAGCCTTTGCATTAATAAAACACCCAATAAAATGAATAATTTAGTCTAGCCATGCCTTTTGTTTTGATCGTAAGTGGGAAGACTGTGGCAGCTCTTAACAAATGGCCCTCAGTGACTTCCACTGTGGCCAGGACATGCCTCGAGTGGTAGACTCGGCCCCCACCCAAGCCTACTGCATTCCCAATTAACAGTTTCAAAATGAAATTTAGGGTGCTTTTTCCTTCTTCCTAATGAGGTTTCTTCCTTCCCTGCTGTCTTGCTACAAAGCTTGATGCTGTCTGAGTGTGTTCATATGGTGCTCGAGTGCGTTATCTGACCTTGATTGGTGTTTGGGGAGCCGGTTAAATAGATTACATGGGGGTTACCTTGGCAACTGTCTTCGCTGATTTAGCAATGCGGTTCATTCTTGGACACAGGACTCTCGGCGACTCTGCGAGCCCACTGCTGAGCGTTAATCATTAACACCGAGTTGGACATCAGCTCTGCCAGGCAGCAGCCAGGAGGAGACTGGGGAAGGGCTGGGCGGTCTTTTGAGCTACGAATGAGGTGGGCATGATGGGGGCCCTAAATGTGGTGCCACAGGAGAAGGAGGTAGCCAGGAGCCGTCCTGAGATCTGCTGGTCCCTTTGCCCACCGTCCTCCACAGTGTTGAGAAAGGTCCCATAGCTTGGCCCACGGGGCTCCAGCTGTGCTCGTCGTGCAGATGCTGCCCATGCCACTTCCTCCCTCAGCCGGCAGGGAAGCCGTGCTGGCTGTGACCCTTGGCAGTCTGCCCTGGTCCTGTGGGGCTGCATGGAAGCAGGGACTGCGGCTCTGTGGTGTGGAGGCTCTGGTGCTTCTCTACGCCTCCCTTATGGTGTGACTTCGGGCAAGTCACCTTACTTCCTGGAGCCTTGGTTTCCTTCCATATGTAACTCAGGGCAGTGGCAGTGCCTCCTCCCTGGCACTGACGAGGACTCTGAGAACACCTGGCACCAACCAGTGCTACTGGCTATTACTACCTGGCTCCATGGCTAGCAGACTGTGTGTCTACTCATATGCTGAAATAGTTTTAATTTTTTAACCTGAAGCTAAAACTCGCCCTGTGCCAAAATAATTATTGTCTATTCTATGGAAGAGGCTGAGGCTCTGAGTGGCCAACTAGTCTGGACTGCACTGCTAAAAGACAGCTGGGATGAGAACTCCAGCCAGCCTGATCCCCATCTCGGCCCCAGAGGGGCGTGTGCCTGAGAGCGGTCAGGCTGCAGGGCCAGAGGCGCCCACTGAGCCCCTGGAGTGTGCATCAGGGGAGGGCCCCCTATCTGAGCTGGTGGTTTGAGGCCCAGGGCAGAAAGCAGCAGCAGAATTAGCCCACCAGGCGCAGGTCCTGCCTAAGGTGACAAATGTCGGATGAGAAGGGTCAAGGTTACCACATAGCCAGACCTGCACCAGCCCAGGGTCTTCAGCTCTCTGGCTGTAGGGGGACTATTCCTTGTCTGCTCAACACCAACAGGAAAGCAAGAGGCTCATGCCTAGTAAACCCACATACCCAGAAAGCACTTCATGCTTTGCAAGCATGTTCATGTCCACTTTTCCCTTGACTGATCGAATAGCCCAGGGAGGGGATGGGGCAGGGAATTGCTAACAAGGAGCTGAGGGCTAGAGAAGTACCCCTTTGGCTGCATGTTCTGTACTTGCACTCACATTTCATTCTGAACAGCTGATACCTTGATATTAGTGGAGCTGAAAATGGGCCTCCAGGGGGACAAGTAGGCAGACAAATGGGCTCCGAAGTCTTGGAGTCTGCAACCACCGCAGCTGGAAGCACCTGCAGAGAACCTGTCCTAAGCTCTGGTTCTTGTCCTGTTTGCCTGCATGTCAGGCTGCTGGGGTGCGAGGTGGCTGGAGTGCAGCCTAGGGAAGAGCTTGCATTGCTCTGCAGACCTCACCCACCCATGTGCTGTGGGGAGAGAGCATGGGCTTTAGAGCCAAGCAGATCTGAATTCAAGCCCTACCTTCGCTGTGCGCTCACTTTATTCTTTCCTCCCGGGGTGGGACTTCATGCTGGGGTGGGGAGCACTGGGGCAGAGGCAGGCTTGAGGAAGGGGCAGGGAGACGGTGAGTTCTGTGTGGGACAAGTTGGTTTGAAGAATCCATGGGGCATCCAGGGAAGATGTCTAGGGGGAAACTGGTCCAGCTCTTAAAGCTCAGAGCTGGAGCTGAAGATGTCGGAGCCATGGGCAGAGGAATGCTCATTGAACATGGGACTGGATGAAATGACTCGGGGAAAATGAGAGCCAAGAGGAGCACCAGAGTAACGTAGGCCAGGGAGTAACATGGTTGTGTGTGCAAGTGCAAAAGGTCCCACCATGAAATGTGGAGGATGGCTCACGGGGGAGAGGGACCACAGGCAGGGCACCAGGCAGGAGTTTACTGTAGGCCAGAGATGGTGGTGGCAGTAGGCCTGAGGCTGAAGAGACAGCTCCCGGACAGGGAGGAGGAGAATGGGCCAGGCCTGGTGACTGGCTGGCTGTAGGGAATGAGGGAGGCAGAGGGGTCTAGGATGACTTGGTGGCGATGTGCCCTTGGGCGCTGGGGCAAGGAGGGGCCACTTATTGAGAAGATGAGTACTGGAGGAGGAGCAGTCTCAGGGGACATTGCCAAGCCTGAGGGGCCTGTGGGAGCTCCTAGAGGAAACGGCCGTAGCCAACACCCAGTGTGCAGGAGAGGAGGCAGATGGCAGGGTAGAGGGCAGCCTGCAGCACCAGCTGTCCGCTGGGGACCGAGCAACGAGCTGCCACAAAGAGAGAGGCCCTCCAGTGAGGTTGGCAGCATGCAGCCCATGCGTGGGTCAGAAGAGCCCTCCAGTGACCCAGAGGCTTTGCCATCTCGAAACCCCAGTTCCCCTGCTGAGCAGGGGAAGTCCACATCAGGTCCTGGGCAAGGGCCAGGTGAACTGACGGGCCAGTTACCACCAGTGAGGGTGTGAGGGGTGTGGCGCCCTGCTCTAGGTGGTGGGGGAGGCTGGGGAAGCTGAGCCTGAGTCCTGCTTTCCTCATGGCAAGAGGCATCCACTATGATCAGAAACAGCTCATCTCAATTTCCGGTGTGTTCTGAGGCCTGCACGGCCTGGTGGCTTGTGGTTGCCTCCCAGAGTATCTGTGTTTTGAATATTGGGGCACCCAGCAAATACCCTGAAGGAATGTGGCTGGTATGTGAGTAATACAATTTGCCACATACAAATGTGGGCAGGTTAAAGAAAGGACACAGGGCCCCCAGTGCGGAAGTGAACGGAAAGGAAGAAGCTCCCCCATGTGCAGAGCACCTTGGGTTTCCTTCCACTTCCTTGGCCATTGGCAAAGACTGCTCTCACCACCTGGCAGCTGGGGAAATTGAGGCTCCAGGTAGGGACTGTGAGTTCACAATGATAATCCAGTTCCACAGAACTGGTCCAAGACCCGGAAATCCTGCCTCCCAGCCTGGTGCAGGTTCCAGTTCCGTGATTGGCCACAGACAATGGTGTGCTGGAGGTGGTCTGTCCCTGTTCTCAAAGATGACCATTCAATGTTCAGAAATTCGGGAGTCAGCTGACAACTGACATCATGTTAGTCGTTTGGAATCAGCCGTGATATGACCATTCACATCATGGGAGCTGACAACTGCTACCGGTACGTCACTGGCCCCAGGTCACTGCACACCCCTCTTCCAGCTCCTAAGGCTGTGCCCACCCTAAGGCTCCTAAGGGAACTGTGCATTATGGTTTGGTGGCTGTGTGTGAAGAGCTACAGGGCAAAGGGACTTGGGGGCCAGCGCTCAGGCTTGGGCCTGATAAAGTGTTTCTAGCACCTGCCCTGGGGACCCTCAACAGGTCATGCTGATCTACCACTGAGATCAACAACCCAAAGAGAATTTCCACTTCCCTCACCTGCCACAGGAAGTCTTAAATTATGAGTAAGAGCAAAGGGAACTCTGGCATGGGGTCTTATTTAATAACTTCCTCTATATTAGTTTAGATATGGGACACATCTGTCTTGGCCTTTTAGCCTGGCTTAGATCATTATGGAAAAGGGGAAACATGTCAACACCAAATCCCATGGAGGAAGGTTCAGGGATGTCAGAATCCCAAGTGATGAAAGACATCATTTAAGAAGGAAATCAGAGCGCCACTAAAATAGGTATATAATTAGCCATACATCATCTTATTTTATATGTAGAAGCAAAATGAATTGCAGAGTTTTCAGGGTCTTGGAGTGAAAGGAATTACAGAGGAGACAGTTTCTGCTGTTCACCCTTAAATAAATAGCTGCTGTTCTTGCTTGTTAAAATGTAAAATTTGCAGATCTAAATGTCAGAGAATTCTAGGAAAAATTGCAAAACTATTACTTCATAAACATGTAATTGTGCTATTACTGCTAAATGTGATGACATTCTATAAATATCACAGTTCAGGCCTCATAATCTATAAATAGACCCAGTTAATCACCGGAAATATATTTTATTTCTTGAATTATAATGGAGTAAATTACAGAGTCTCCGTTTTCCAGTGGCAGAGCCCACTCCCAGTTTTGGTCGCATCTTTCCCATTGCTTGAGCTCCTCCGCGAGCTATAAATATTCTGCAGCCAGTATTAGGACAAGGACAATGGGGGGAGGAGATGGGTCCCACTTGCCAGAGCCCCAGTCTAGAACCCCGGGAAGTGTTTAGACTACACTGCTGAGGCCTGTCGCCCAACACTAGGACAGATGGGGGCTGGCACGGCTGACTGCATCGCTCAGGGTGCCACCGGTAGGGTGCACGGCAGCTGATTAGATAAGTGTGAGCTGCCATGGACTGAGAAGTGGACGGAAGGGCAATCTGGAACGGCTTCTCTTCAGCAGGCTTGAGGGCTGACTCAGGCAGTCGTTCCTAAATGGTTGAAGCAAAAGGCTCCAAATCTGTTGTTGCTTTTCCAGAATCCCCTGCTTGCATCTGTCTGCTATCAACACCTCACTAGGCCACAGATTTGGCTATTTTGTAGTTTAAATAGTGCCTCCACTCATACAGTGGAGACCTGTGCATGCTTCACTACAGAACAGTATACACATTAGTGCCACAATGGGCTTAGGGTGAGAACTTGGACATCCTCTGTGGTCTCAGGGATACTGTGGCCAAGGAAGTTAGCAGCAGCAACTTGCTCTTTCTGGGCTTTTGTAAAAATGGAGGGCAAGAGGGCTGCGGTGAGATAGAGTGGGAACTGAGTTAGGAAAATTGCATTCCAGCTCTGACATCACCTTAGGCCATGACCTTGGGCAAGTCTTCTCCCTCCTCTTGGGCTCAGTTTCCCCAACCGTACTATGGAAAGGAAGAGGGAGAATCATGGCAATTTAGCCAATGCTGCAGGCCTACACAGTGGCTCAGTCAGTCAACTCCCTCTTCTAAGGGGCCTTCCTGGAATCCTACCCTCTGACCACACAGCTGGGTTGTGGCAATTGCTCTAGAAAGTTTCCTGAAAGTGTGATTTATGTATTCCTACCCTGACTCTATAAAGGACTAGGGGGTAGGGTGGGCATTGTCCTACGTTAATAAAATAGGAACGTGAGAACAAATAAAGAACTAGGGGGAAAAGGTAGAAACAAACCTGACACTTCTGAGGATTAACATAATTTGGGGATGAAACAAAACTGAGCCAGGAACTTACTGGCAGCCAGAGCAAAAAAGAAAAACAAAACAAAACATGGAGAACCCCAGAGTTTTCATCATCAGAAAGAAGAAAGATTTTTAAAGATTTTCAGAGTGTCCATTTTCCCCCAGTAATCCCAAATTCAGAAAGAGAGGCTTTTTTTTTAAACCCAGGGGTTCAGAATTAAGAAAATCAGTGGAACACTAATAAACAATTTCAAAGTAAATTCAGAAGACATTCGTAAGGCTGTCTCTAAGAACAATTTTGAACCAAGCCCCGGGCTCATTATTCAAGCAGGGCTTCCTGGGCACAATTCTGCCAGGGCGAGAGCTGGCTGGTGTCCCAGCCTTTCTGGCATGGGGTCAGGTATGTTGTGATACAACTGTCTTTGTCATGCCCCCAAATAGCGTCATTATTTCCTCTTGACAACTCTGTCCCCTTCCCTTTGAGTTGGTAGCTGGTGGCAATTAGTTTCAATGGCTGGAGTCAGTCTGCGTTTGAAAGGTCAGCACCTGGTCAGGTCCTACAGGCTGAGAGGGAAAAAGACACGGAAGTAGGCCTCGAGGGGGTTGTACTCAGGGCAAGAAAGAAGACTTCTCCCAGGAAGCTGTCCGATGGTGTCCCAGAGGTGCCAGCCCTCTTGGGAAAAGGACCTGCTTCATCACTACTCAATGGTGACCAAGCCAGAGGGCAAAGGACAGGCTGGCAGAAGTGTCAGCAGCACTCAGGCTCCACCCAGCATGTCGGGGAGCAAGGACTTGGCAGTGGGGACAGTGCTGGGTGTCCACAAGGCTTCACTCAGGCCGCCTTTGGGGCTGGCTCCTTCTTGCAGGGCACCATAGCAGGCCCCTTGCACAGGACATTCAGAGGGCCCAGGGAGTCCAAGCTCTAGGGGGTCTTAATTTCGTGGTGTAGTGAGGTCCTGAGCCCACTGGGTGATGTGAACAGCAGGCCCTTCTTGACATGGGCCTGTAATAAGCTCTTTTTCTATGTCATTTGATCTGTGTCTGTCCAGAAACAGGGTCCCTGAGATCCATTCCTCAAAACTCTTCTGAGTACCTACTCCATCTCTGGGCCAAGGCAAAGAGGGGTCTGTGCATAAATGAAGCCAGTCACTGCCAGGAGACTTCACGGTCTAATGGGGGAGACAGCCACTGGAACAGAGTATCCCAACAGTCTGGAGGGAAACATGAGGAGAATCCTAAAGAAAGAGTGGGCGGCAGGTGACGAGGGGGCTGGGCAGCCAAGTAGTAGCAGGCCATGAGGGCCAAGTTGTTGTAAGGCCAGGGCCCGGCAGGCTGCTCTAAGGGACTCGGAATTTATCCTGAGGACAAGGGAATCCATGGAAAGGTTTGAAGCAGAGAAGAGACATGGTCAGGACTATGTGTGGGGCACACACCTTGGCTGCAGTGTGCAGGCCAAGCTGGAGGACTGAGCCATCCCGAGGAGGAAGTATTGGTGTGGATCTTAAGAGGTCCTGCAGGGGGCGTGGCTCCTCCCTTGGTTGCGAGGGTAGGCCTGGCCTTGGGTGGACCTGCGCAGTACTTTGCTGTCTCCGCTTAGGCAGCCATACCCGGCCGTACAGCTCCTTATTCCACGGGCACAGCCCTTGAGGCTCTGGCAGTGTGTCACCAGTCCCTGGCCGCCTCCTTACCAAAGCCCTGCCACAGGCCCCCAGCCAATCAGGACAGGGCGGCGGCGGAGCCGGGAGCCAGGGTTCGCTTCCAGGTCCTCAGACAGCCCAGCCAGGTCTCTGAGCCACTTTGCCCTGCCACTAGGTGTCAGCCCCCTCCTCATGGATGTGCCTGTGCATGTGAGCCCAGAAAAGCTGGGGAGAAATTAGTTAGAAAATAATTACAAAAGAAACCATTCTTAAGGGCCAGGAGCGAGGGGCACCCACCGCTGGCCCTGACCTCCCTGCTGGGCTGTAGCTGCCCTGCACCATCTGGCCCTTCGTGCCTCACTTGCTCACAGAGCGTGATGCGTGTGTGTCATTTCACTCTTCTCCAACCTGATGCATTTTTCAGTTAGAAAATATGAGTGTCCCTTGAGGCACATCTGGCTCTTTGTTCTCTTTGTTTGGAAATTAGTTTAGAGATATCAGCTAGCAGATTAAAAAGCCCATATCAGATCTGCTAAAATCTCTTCCCTTCCAGATATCATTTCTGCTTCTTCAGGAAATTTCTGCTGTTCTTTTAGAATGATAGATTTTCTTCCTGTTCAACTCTGGGAGAAGATGGGCTCTTCTCAGAGAGGGTCTGGCGAGACTCTGTGGCGGGGGCTGGCTAGGGGGCTGTGGCAGGACTGCCTTGTTGTTCAGGTCGGGGACCTAAGGCCTCATCTCTGAGGTGCTGCAGCCCCTCCTGCCCACTCCATTTCCCCCCACCCCCTTCCCAGTGAGCCCTGCTTCCCAGCAAGCCTGTCCCAGGCAGCAGCCCCTTCTGCCCACCCTCCGTGGGTGGTACAGGGGCTCCATGCCTTTGCCCTGGGGATCTGGACCCCTGCTGGGTGCACCAGCTGCAGTGCCTGAGGCAGGAAACAGGTAGGCATGTAGCATGCTGCTCTCTAGGCCTTTAAGCAAACTCACTTCATAGTACCCCCAGCACACACAGGAGTGTCCACTAGCCGGACTATCATAAGCATTTAATATGGGCTTGTTGTTCTTAGTCATGTCATTACTTTAACAAAATATAGGGACTTCCAGGTCTGCCTAGATAGAGTAAGCCGCATTTCCTCCCAGGTCCTTGTGACGACTCATGAGCCCTGGATATAATGCAAGAAAGAAACATAGCAAGACTCCAAAAGGTGGAAAGAAGAAAGAGGACTGTCGAGGGAACTTGAGACTTGAGAATGACATGGTGGTGAGTTCCCTGGGGTTCCTTACTGCCTCCGGATATCCCTGGCAGGGTGCTGTAGATACCTCCAACCTGCAACTGTCATCAGCTGCAGACTGAACAACTCAAGCCAAAGAGCTGGGAAAAAGGTGACCTGCCAGGATAGAAACATTTATGATGTTAGCTGTCGTAAGAAAGGAATACTACTCCCTCCCCGCACTGTCAGCAAGGTCAAGTGGGGAGCAGAATTTCTGGACCCACCCCAGTAGCAAGGACATGCAATAAGACAGTGAGAGGTGGTGCTAGCTGGCAGCCCACTGTCCCAGCCATGGTCGTTCAGTGGGGTCCAGCAGGAAGGTGAACTCCTGCCTCCACCCCTGGACCCGACGGCAACAATGCAAGGTGGTGTGAGCTGGCACTCCGCTTCTGCAGGGCTGGTATTGTCAGGGTCCAGTGGGGAGCAGAGCAGCCACTGCCACCTGGACCTGCATACTATGCCTCCACACGGTGACTGCCTGCAAAATGAAGATTAAACAGGATCTTAAACCTCATGTGATGCCCCAAATGTCCCAGATATACCTGAAAACAACATGTTATACCTACCATGAGAAAAATTATAGTCTGAATGAGAAAAGACAACAGATGTCAACACCTAGATGACAGAGGTGTTGGAATTATCTGACAAGGATTTTAGAACCACTGTAGTAAAAGTGCTTCAGGGAGGAATTATGGGTATTCTTGAAATAAAGAAAGAAATAGAAAGTCTCAGTAAAGAAATAAAAGACTTATCTTTTAAGAACAAATTAAAGTTTTAGAACTGCAAAATATAGTAACTGAACTAAAAAAAACTCTAGATGGGCTTAACAGAAGAATGGTGGAGACAGAGGAAAGAATCAGTGATTGTGAAGAGAGAACAATAGAAATGACCTACTCTGAACTGCAGAGAGAAATAGATTGGGGGGAAAATGAAAGCCTCAGGGACATGTGGGACTACAAAAAGATCTAACATGCATATCATCAAAGTGCCAGAAGGGGAGGGGAGAGAAAGAGTGGGGCTGCAAGTACTAGAAGAAATAATGGATGAAAAAATCCCCAAATGTGAAAGATATAAACCTCCAGATTCAAGGAACTGGGCAAAACCCAAGCAAGACGAGCTCAGAGGCCTCCATGCCAACACATCATAGTCAAACTTCAGAAAACTAAAGACAAAGGAAAAAGAAGCTTAAAAATAACTAAAGAGAAACAGCTCATTATGTCATTTATTATGTCACAATAAAGGTATGTCTTATCTCAGGCTGCTATAACAGAATACTATACAGTGGGGGGCTTAAACAACAGACATTTATTTCTCACAGTTCTGGAGCCTGGGAAATGCGAGATCAGGGTGCCAGGGATTGGGTTCTGGTGAGACTCCTCTTTTTTGGTTTGCAGATGACTGTGTCCTTGCTATGTTCTCACCAGGTGAAGAGGATCATTGCTCTTACATCTCTTCTTCTAAGGACACTGATCCCATTCATGAGGGTTCCAACCTCATGACCTAAGTATCTCCTAAAGGCCCCATCTCCAAATCCCATCATATTGGGGATCAGAATTTCAACATACGAATTTGTTGGTGGGGAGGGGGAACACACATATACTTTCAGTCCATAGCAAGGTCCAGTGATTTGAATGACAGTGTATTTCTCTTCAGAATCATGGAGGCGAGAAGGAGGTGGCACAACATTTTCCAAATGCTTAATGAAAAGAACTGTCAATCTAGAATTTCATGCTCAGAGAAAATAACCTTAATGAATGAAGGTGAAATGAACAAATTCTCAGATGAAAGTAGGAGACTATGTCACCAGCTCACTTACCTTAAAAAATGGCTAAAGGACATTCTCTAAACAGGAAGTAGGTAATAAAATAAAACAACCTGGAACATCAGGAATAAGAGCAGAAAAAATAATACTACAGGTAAAAAATAATAAACTCTTTTCCTCTGAACTTTTCTAAATTAGATGGTTGAAGTAAAAGTTATAACATAGTCTGATGGGATTCTAAACATATATAGAGAAAATACATAAGACAATTATACTACAAAGGGAAGGGAGGCAAAGGACATAAACAGAGGTAAGGTTTCTATGTTTTACTCAAACTGGTAAAGTGTTAATACCAGTAGACTGCAATACAACCACTAAGAAGAGTATACAAATAGATAAACTAAAAAACACAACAGATAAAATAGAATTCTAAAAAGACAAAGACAGAGAGGATTATAAAACATGATCCAACTATATGATGTCTACAAGAAACTCATTTCAATATAATGATATAGTCAGGTATATAGGTAAAAATAAAAGGACAGAAAAACAATATTATGCAAACATCAAAGGAAAGCAGGAGTGACTATGTTAATATCAGATAAAGTAAATTTCAGAGCAAAATTATCAGAGATAGAGAGGAGTGTTATATAACAACAAAAGCATCATCAATCTACCAAAAAGACTTTGAAATCTTAAATGTACACATACTAAACAACAGCACTGCCAAATATACAAAGCAAAAATGGCTAGAACCATGAAGAGAAACATACAAATCCACACTTACAGCTAGAGACTTCAACAGCTCCTCTCAATAACTGTTAGAGCAACTAGACAGAAAAAGAGTGAAGATGTAGAAGAACTCAACAACGTCATCCTCCAACAGGATCTAATTTACAATTATAGAACACTTCACCCAGCAAGAGCAGAATAGGCATTCTTTTCAAGTGCCTACAGAAGATTCACCAATATAGACTGTATTCTGGGCTATAAAACAAACCTAAACAAATTTTAAAGAGTTGAAAATATACAGAACGTGTCCTGTGACCACAGTGGTGTCAAAATAGAAATCAAAATACAACATATCAAAATTTGTGAGACACAGCTAAAACAGTGTTCAGAAGTTAATTTACAGCACTAAATGCATACATTAGAGATAACAAGAGTCTGAAATAGTCTAAGTTCTACCCTAGGAACATAAAAAAGAAGAACACAATAAAACCAAAGAAAGCAGAAGGGAGAAATACTAACAGAAATAAATGAAATTGAAAACAGATAACAAGACACAATCAATGAAATAAAAAACTAATTTTCTGAAAAGATCCCTAAGGTTGACAAACATCTAGCAAGACTGACAAAGAAAAAGGCAAGACATGATTTACCAGTATCACGAATGAAACAGGGGATATCACAACAGACCCCACAGTCCTCAAAATAATAACAAGGGAATATTATGAACAACTCTACTCATGTGAATTTGACAACTTAGATATAATGGATCAAGTCTTAGAAAAGCACAAACTCCTAAAAGTTACTTAATATGAAAAAGGTAATATGAATAGCCATATGACCATTAAAGAAATTGAATCCATAGTTTAAAAAACTCCTGAGAAAGAAATCTCCAGGACCAGATGGTTTCATTAGCACCTTCTACCAAAGGTTTAAAGAAGAATTAACCCAAAGATTACACAATCTCTTCTAGAAAAATAAAAGCTATAAGAAACTCCATACTCATATTTTACAAGGGCAGTCTTACCTTGATACCAAAGCCAAAGCTAGAACAAAGAAAAAAAGCTACACACCAATATCCCTCATGAATATAGTTACAAACATGAAAATATATTAGCAATAGAATTCAGCAATACATGAGAATTATACACTATGACTAAGTGGGGTTTATTCCAGGTATGCAAAGCTAGTCCAATATTTGCAATCAGTCTGATCCATTATATCAATAGGCTAAAGAATAAAAATCACATTGATCAATGCAAAGAGGCATATCACAAAATCCAACAGCCATTTGTGATTTTTAAAAAAACTCAGTAATTTAGGAATAAAGGGTGTTATGGACGGAATTATGTCCTCCTAAAATTCCTATGTTAAAGTCCTAATACCCCAATGTGACTGTATTTAGAAATAGGGCCTTTAAAGAGAGGTTAAATGAGGTCATAAGGGTGGGACTCTAATCCAATAGGACAAGTGCCCTTATAAAAGGAGAATGAAATACAAGATTTCTTTCTTGCTCTGGCTTATGCTCACTCACTCACTCTCCCTTCCCTTCATGTGCACAGAAGAAAGTCCAAGTGAAGACACAGAAAGACAGTGGCATTTGCACCCCAAGAAGAGAGCTCTCACCAGACACTAACTTTTCTGGCACCTTGATCTTTGACTTCTAGTCTCTAGAACTGTGAGGAAATAAATGGCTGTTGTTCAGCCCCCAAGACTGTAGTATTCTGTTATGGCAGTTTAAGTAGACTAAGACAGAGGGGGAACTTCCTCAGCTTGATAAAGAACAGCAACAAAAGCCTATAATTAATATCAATACTTAATGGTGAAAGAATGAATATTTCCCCTCTAAGTTCAAGAACCAATCAGTTCTTATTCAACATGGTATTGGATGTCCTAGCCAGCTCAATAAGGCAAGAAAAGGAATATAGATAGGAAAGGAAGAAATAAAACTGTCCCTATTTGCAGATGGCTTGATTACCTATGTTGAAAATCCCAAGGCATCTACAAAATGAGTTAATGAGTTCAGCAAGGTTGCAGGACACAAGATCAACACACAAAAATCAACCCTATTTTTATATACTAGCAACAAACATGTGGAAACTAATTGAAAAAAAAGTGTTATTTACTAACACTCGAGAAAAAGAAATATTTAGCTATAAATCTAACAGCACAAGTACAGTCCTTTTTTAAATTTTGCTATCATTAATGTACAATTACATGAACATTATGGTTACTAGACTCCCCCTATTGTCAAGTCCCCACCACATACCCCATTACAGTCACTGTCCATCAGCATAGTAAGATGCTATAGAATCACTACTTGTCTTCTCTGTGTTATACTGCCTTCCCCGTGTCTCCCCCCACTAGATTATATATGCTAATCCTAATGCCCCTTTTCCCCCCAATCCCTCCCTTCCCACCCATCCTCCCCAGTCCCTTTCCCTTTGGTACCTGTCAGTCCATTCTTGGGTTCTGTGAGTCTGCTGCTGTTTTGTTCCTTCAGTTTTTTCTTTGTTCTTATACTCTATAGATGAGTGAAATCATTTGATACTTGTCTTTTTCCACCTGGTTTATTTCACTGAGCATAATACCCGCTAGCTCCATTCATGTTGTTGCAAATGGTAGGACTTGTTTTCTTCTTATGGCTGAATAATATTCCATTGGGATATGTACCACCTCTTCTTTATCCATTCATGTACTGATGGACACTTAGGTTGCTTCAATATCTTGGCTATTGTAAATAGTGCAGCGATAAACATAGGGGTGCATCTGTCTTTTTCAAACTGGAGTGCTGCATTCTTAGGGTAAATTCCTAGAAGTGGAATTCCTGGGTCAAATGGTATTTCTATTTTGAGCATTTTGAGGAACCTCCATACTGCTTTCCACAATGGTTGAACTATTTTACATTCCCACCAGCAGTGTGGGAGGGTTCTCCTCTCTCCACATCCTTGCCAACATTTGCTGTTGTTTGTCTTTTGGATGTTGGCCATCCTAACTGGTGTGAGGTGATATCTCATTGTGGTTTTAATTTGCATTTCTCTGATGATTCACGACATGGAGTATCTTTTCATGTGTCTGTTGGCCATCTGAAGTTCTTCTTTGGAGAACAGTCTGTTCAGCAACTCTGCCCATTTTTAATTGGCTTATTTGCTTTCTGTTTGTTGAGGTGCATGAGCTCTTTATGTAATTTGGATGTCGACCCCTTATCAGATATGTCATTTATGAATGTATTCTCCCATACTGTAGGATGTCTTTTTGTTTTACTGATGGTGTCCTTTGCTGTACAGAAGCTTTTTAGTTTGATATAGTCCTACTTGTTCATTTTTGCTTTTGTTTCCCTTGCCCAGGGAGATATGTTCATGAAGAAGTTGCTCATGTTTACATTCAGGAGATTTTTGCCTATGTTATCTTCTAAGAGTTTTATGATTTCATGACTTACATTCAGGTCTTTGATCCATTTTGAGTTTACTTTTGTGTATGGAGATAGACAATAACCCGGCTTCATTCTCTTGCATGCAGCTGTCCAGTTTTGCCAACACCAGCTGTTGAAGAGGCTGTCATTTCCACATTGTATGTCCATGGCTCCTTTATTATATATTAATTGACCGTATATGCTTGGGTTTATATCTGGGCTCTCTTGTCTGTTCCACTGGTCTATGGGTCTGTTCTTGTGCCAGTACCAAATTTTCTTGATTACTGTGGCTTTGTAGTAGAGCTTGAAGTCAGGGAGCATAATTCCCGCCCCCCCCCTTTATTCTTCCTTCTCAGGATTGCTTTGGCCATTTCGGATCTTTTGTGGTTCCATATGAATTTTAGAACTATTTGCTCTAGTTCATTGAAGAATGCTGTTGGTATTTTGATAGGAATTGCATTGGATCTATAGATTGCTTTAAGCAGGATGGCCATTTTGACAATATTAATTCTTCCTATCCATGAGCATGGGATGTGTTTCAATTTATTGGTATCTTCTTTAATTTCTCTCATTGTCTTGTAGTTTTCAGAGTATAGGTTTCTCACTTCCTTGGTTAGGTTTATTCCTAGGTATTTTATTCTTTTGGATGCAATTGTGAAAGGAATTGTTTTCCTGATTTCTCTTTCTGCTAGTTCATCGTTAGTGTATAGGAATGCAACAAATTTCTGTGTATTAATTTTGTATCCTGCAACTTTGCTGAATTCAGATATTAGATCTAGTAGTTTTTGAGTAGATTCTTTAGGGTTTTTTATGTACAATATCATGTCATCTGCAAACAGGGACAGTTTGACTTCTTCCTTGCCTATCTGGATGCCTTTTATTTCTTTGTGTTGTTTGATTGCCATGGCTAAGACCTCCAGAACTATGTTAAATAAAAGTGGGGAGAGTGGGCATCTTTGTCTTATTCCCAACCTTAGGGGAAAAGCTTTCAGCTTCTCGCTGTTAAGTATAATGTTGGCTGTGGGTTTGTCATATATGGCCTTATTATGTTGAGGTACTTGCCCTCTATACTGATTTTGTTCAGAGTTTTTATCATGAATGGATGTTGAATTTTGTCGAATGCTTTTTCAACATCTATGGAGATAATCATGTGGTTTTTGTCCTTCTTTTTGTTGATGAGATGGATGATGTTGATAGATTTTCAAATGTTGTACCATCCTTGCATCCCTGAGATGAATCCCCTTGATCATGGTGTAGGATCCTCTTGATGTATTTTTGAATTCTGTTTGCTAATATTTTGTTGAGTATTTTTGCTTCTATGTTCATCAGGGATATTGGTCTGTAATTTTTTTGTGTGGGTGTGGTGTCTTTGCCCGGTTTTGGTATTAGAGTGATGTTGGCCTTGTAGAATGAGTTTGGAAGTATTCCCTCCTCTTCTACTTTTTGGAAAACTTTAAGGGGTATGGGTATTAAGTCTTCACTAAATGTTTGATAAAATTCAGCAGTGAAACCATCTGGTCCAGGGATTTTGTTCTTAGGTAGTTTTTTGATTACCAGTTCAATTTCCTTGCTGGTAATTGGTCTATTCAGATTTTCTGTTTCTTCCTGGGTCATCTTTGGAAGGTTGTATTTTTCTAGAAAGTTGTCCATTTCTTCTATGTTATCCATTTTGTTAGCATATAATTTTTCATAGTATTCTCTCATAATTCTTTGTATTTCTGTGGTGTCTGTACTGATTTTTCCTTTCTCATTTCTGATTCTGTTTATTTGTGTAGACTCTCTTTTTTTCTTGATAAGTCTGGCTATGGGTTATATATTTTGTTTATTTTCTCAAAGAACCAGCTCCTGCTTTCATTGATTCTTTCTATTGTTTTATTCTTCTCAATTTTATTTATTTCTGCTCTAATCTTTAAATGTCCCTCCTTCTACTGACCTTGGGCCTCATTTGGTCTTCCTTTTCTAGTTTCATTAATTGTGAGTTTAGACTGTTCATATGGGATTGTTCTTCTTTCCCGAGGTAGGCCTCTATTGCAGTATACTTCCCTCTTAGCACGGCCTTCACTGTGTCCCACAGACTTTGTGCTGTTGAATTATTGTTGTCGTTTGTCTCCATATATTGCTTGATCTCTGTTTTTATTTGGTCATTGATCCATTGATTATTTAGGAGCATGTTTTTAAGAGTCCATGTGTTTGTGGGATTTTTCATTTTCTTTGTGTAATTTATTTCATACCTTTGTGATCTGAGAAGCTGGTTGGTACAATTTCAATATTTTTTAATTTACTGAGCCTCTTTTTGTGGCCTAGTGTATGATCTATTCTTGATCTTGTTCCATGTGCACTTGAGGGGAATGTGTATCCTGTTGCTTTTGGATGGAGTGTTCTGTAGATGTCTGTTAGTTCCATCTGCTCTAATATGTTGTTCAGTGCCTCTGTCTCTTTACTTATTTTCTGTCTGGTTGATCTGTCCTTTGGAGTGAGTGGTGTGTTGAAGTCTCCTAAAATGAATGCATTGCATTCTATTTTCCCCTTTAATTCTGATAGTATTTGTTTCACATATATAGGTGATCCTGTGTTGGGTGCATAGATATTTATAATGGTTATATCCTCTTCTTCAACTGACCCCTTTATCATTATGTTATGTCCTTTGTCCGTTGTTACTTTCTTTGTTTTGAAGTATAATTTGATTGATAGAAGTACTGCAACTCCTGTTTTTTTTGTCCCTATTAGTTGCATGAAATAACTTTTACCATCCCTTTACTTTTTGTCTGTTTATGTCTTTGGGTTTGAAGTGAGTCTCTTATAGGCAGCATATAGATGGGTCTTGTTTTTTTATCCATTCAGTGACTCTATGTCTATGTCTTTTGATTGGTGTATTCAGACCGTTTACATTTAGGGTGATTCTTGATAGGTATATACTTATTGCCATTGCAGGCTTTAGATTTGTGGTTACCAAAGGTTCAAGGGTAATTCCCTTACTATCTAACAGTCTAATTTAACTCACTTTATAGGCTATTACAAACACAACCTAAAAATTCTTTTTTTCCCTCTTTTTCTTCCTCCTCAATTCTTTATATGTTAGGTATCATATTCTGTACTCTTCGTCTATCCCTTGATTGATTTTGGGGATAGTTGATTTGATTTTACATCTGCTTAGTAATTAATTGTCCTACTTTGCTGTAGTTTTATTTCCCCGGTGACAGCTATTTAGCCTTAGGAATACCTCCACCTATAGCAGTCCCTCCAAAATGCACTGTAGAGGTGCTTTTGCTTATCTGAAAGTTGTTTAATCCCTCCTTCAAATTTAAATGATAACCTTGCCAGGTAGAGTGTTCTTGGTTCAAGGCCCTTCTGCTTCTTTGAATTAAATATATCATGCCACTCCCTTCTGGCCTGTAAGGTTTCTGTTGAGAAATCTGATGATAGCCTGATGGGTTTTCCTTTGTATGTGATATTTTTTCTTTCTCTAGCTGCTTTTAAAAGTCTGTCTTTATCCTTGATCTTTGCCATTTTAATTATTATATGTCTTGATATTGGGTCTCTTGTGTTGGGAATCTTTGGTCTCTTGTGTTGGGAGATCTGTGCAACTTCATGGCTTGAGAGACTATCTCCTTCCCCAGATTGGGGAAGTTTTCAGCAGTTACCTCATCAATAACACTTTCTATCCCATTTTCTCTCTCTTCTTCTTCTGGTACCCCTACAATGTGGATATTGTTCTGTTTGGATTGGTCACACAGTTCTCTCAATATGCTTTCATTCTTAGAGATCCTTTTTTCTCTGTGCCTCAGCTTCTTTGTATTCCTCTTTAATTTCTATTCCATTTACCGTCTCTTCTACTACAGCTAATCTGATTTTAAATCCCTCCATTGTACATTTCATTTCAGATATGGAATTTCTTAATGATTGAATCTCCATCTTAAATTCATCCCTGAGTTCTTGAATATTTTTCTGTACCTCCATGAGCATGTTTATGATTTTTATTTTAAACTCTCTTTCAGGAAGATTGGTGAGTTCATTTTCATTTGGCCCTTTTTCTGGGGTTTGTGAGATTTTGGTCTGAATCAGTTTCCTTTGACGTTTCATAATTCTATGTGGTGCCTTCTAGTGCCCAGAAGCTCCAGTCTCTGGAGCTGCTCAACCCCTAGAGTGAGGTTGGGGGTCATAGAGGAGCAGCACTGGTGCCTGGGGGAAGGAAAGAGCTGTTTCCTGATTCCTGGCTGTGGTGCCTGTCTCCAGTATCAGAGCCAGTGGGCCGAGCACACAGGTGTAAGCCTCTGTGCTTGGCATCTCTAGCTGTTGCAGGTGGGGCATCCCTCTGGCTGGCCTATAATTAATATCAGTACTTAATGGTGAATAATGAATATTTCCCCTCTAAGTTCAAGAACCAGTCAGTTCTTATTCAACATGGTATTCAATGCCATAGCCTGCTCAATAAGGCAAGAAAAGGTATATAGATAGGAAAGGAAGAAATAAAACTGTCCCTATTTTCAGATGGCATGATTGTCTATGTTGAAAATCCCAAGGCATCTACAAGATGAGTTAATGAGTTCAGCAGGGTTGCAGGACACAAATCAACACACAAAAATCAACCCTATTTTTATATACTAGCAACAAACATGTGAAAACTAATTGAAAAAAAGTGTTATTTACTAACAAACACTCAAGGAAAAGAAATACTTAGCTATAAATCTAACAGCACAAGTACAGTACTTTTATGCTGAAAACTACATAATGCTGATGGCAGAAATAAAAAATCTGAAGAAATGGAGAGACATACATTTTCAGGGATTAAAAGACTCAACATAGTAAAGATGTCAGTTCTTTCCAAATTGATACACAGGTCAAATGTAAGTCTTAACAAAATCTCAGCAGGATTTTTTTGTAAATATGGGCAATATGATCCTTAAATTTAAATGGAAAAACAAAGGGACTAGAATAATTAAAATAAATTTGAATAAGAAAAATAAAGTAGGAGGAATTGCTCTACTTGATACTAAGGCGTATTGTATAACTGCAGTAATTAGGGCAGTATGGTTTAGGCAAAAGGATACACAGATCAATGGAACAGAACAAGGAACCTAGAAATAGATGCACACAAATATACCCAACAGATTTTGATAAAGTTGCAAAAGAAATTTAGTGGAGGAAAGACAGCCTTTCAAAAAATGGTGCCAGAGCAATTGGACATCCATAGGCAAATAAAAAGAAGAGGAGGAAAGAAAGGGAGGAAGGGAGGGAGGAGGAAGGAAGTCTAGACCTAATCTCCATACCTTATACAAAAATGAACTCCAAATAGATCACAGACTTAAATGTAAAACATGTAACTGTGTAACTTTCAGAAGAGAACATAGAAGAAAATCTTTGGGACCAAGAGCTTGTTGAAGAAGCCTTAGCCTTGATACCAAAACCACAACCCCTAAAAGAAAAAAAAAGATTAACTGAATTGCATCAAACTAAATACTTTGCATGTGCAAGACCCTGTTAAGAGGATGAAAAGTCAAGCTACAGATGGGGAAAAAATATTTATAAACCACATATCTGGCAAAGGGCTTGTATCTAGAATATATAAAGAGATCTCAAATATCAACAGACAAAAAGCACTCCCATTAAAAAATAGTCAAAAGACATGAAGAGACATTTCATGGAAGAGAATCCACAAATGACAAATAAACACATGAAAAGATGATCAATATCATTAGCCATTCAGGGAATGCAAGTTAAGAACCACAATGAGATGATTGCACACCTATCAGAATGGCTAAAATAAAAAATACTAAATTAAATGCTGGAGAGGATACTGAGAAATGGGATCACTCACACAGTGCTGGTAGGAATATAAAATGGCACAGGCCCTTTGGAAAAAAGCTCGGCAGTTTCTTATAAAACTAAACATGCCCTACTGCATAGTCCAGCAATTGCTCTTTAGGGCATTTGTCCTAGAGAAATGAAAACTTAGTTTCATAAAGAAAAAAAAATCGAAACACAAATATTCATAGCAGCTTTATTTGTAAGAGCCCCAAACTGGAAACAACCCAGCTAACCCTTCAGTGGGTAAATGGTTAAACAAGTCTGTCTATCCGCACTATGGAGGATTGCTCAGCAGTGAGCAGAACTGGATTAATGATACATGCAACAACTTGGATGGATCTCAAGGTCATTATTCTGAGTGAAAAAAAATCTATTTACATACCATTCTCAAAATGAAAAATTATGGAGATGGCAGACAGATTAGGGGTTGCCAGGGGTTAGGGATGGTGGGAGGGAGGGAGAGATGAGGAGCACCTGCTAGGATGAAATGGGTCTGCACCTGGGGTGCCAGGTAGCTTGCAGGGGTCTCCCCGTGTGAGAAACTGACACACACACCAGCTGTACATGAGTTGTACCGACATCAGTGTCCCAATTTTGTTACTGTAATTACATGAAATGTCACCCATGGGGGAAGCTGGGGGAAGGTACACAGGACTTCTCTGTGGTGTCTTTGCAATGTCCCATGAATTGTTAATGGTTTCCAAGTGAAAAAGGAAAAGCTAGGCTCCAAGTTGTGCTATGATGGGTTTAAAGCCTGTCTTGACTTCTTACTAGCTGGGTGTGAACTTGAGTAATAAGTTTCTCTATTTCTTGAGCCTTGGTTTCCTGCTCTGTAAAATGGCATAAATAATAGGGCCTATTCTACAGCCTTTGGAGAGGATCCCAATGGGTATGAAAGGGCTCATGGCCTGGCCCTAATGGTAGCCTGACTTATTGTGACTTGGCACTTGTTTCATTTGTCCTGGTATGAAAGAGATTGGGCGGCCGGGTCACTTATTGGCACCAGACAAAAAGCACCTTGGGTGTGAAGTGCACATCATTTGGTTTTGCGCACTGCCCCCCAGGCCATAGCCCTGCCCCTGCCCCATGGCCTGTCCAACAGGTGGACTGAGATACTGCCCAGGACGGCGCCCCGTTCCCGTGCATGGGCCACTTGTGGATGAGTTGAGGAGCTCTGGGACTAGGAGGTGTGGGGCACTCCAAGATATGGGCACAGCCTAGAGTGAAATGTCTGCTTTTACCAGTCCTCTGGGGAACCTGCACCCCACTACTCAGTTGGGCCCATTAATCATGGCAGGGCTTCAAATCACTTCTCTGATATGCATCATGATAACAGATATTATCAAGGTCGTCTCCTGAGAGTTGGAGGGGAGCCGAACGTCGTCCCGCCATTTGCTTACTCTGGTGATGCTGCTCTCCCCTCCGCATTTGTTCACAAAGGCCACTTTTCCCTTGACCTTGCAGGTCTTCCCCATCGGGCCTCCAGCCTCCCTCCCTCTATCCCCCACTACATCCCTTCTCATGCACCTGTTGTACCCTCTGGACAAAAGCGACTCCTTTCCCGCACTTTCCCCTGCAGGCCTTTGTGCCGCCTGGTCCCCTGTCCCAGACTGCTTTGCCCATTCCCTCTACTCTTTTGCACAGACCTGAATCCTTCCTCTCCTTCCAGGCTCTCCTGGGCCAGCTCTTCTCCCATCCCCTAACATCTGGCTGGGTGCTGTACCTCCCCAAAGCTTCCCCCGCCAAGCAAGTGGGGCTTGTGGATCCTCACACCGCCCTCAGCCCCGCGCCCTGAGCTGGGTTCCTCCTGGACACCTAGTAGCTTCTCAGTAAACGTTTGAGGAAAATGTGCCCAATGCCCTCGGCTTGCATACAATGAAGAGTGGCCCAAACCCTGGCAGCTACCCACTGTGCTTGCAGTGTCCCCACTTGCGCCGTGGAAGATGGAGACTTTCCAGTTAACATGAAGGGGGAGAAAAGGCTGGAGAGTGTGGACTCTGTCATTGACTTGGCAGCTACCCAGCATGCCCCTGGCCAGGAGGTGGCTGGGCAACCCTGGGCTCACAGACGGCCATTGAGCATGCCTCATAAAGGGGGTCTGTGTCCATAGGCCAGACACATCTGGGCTGGGCGCTTGCAAAGCCAGTTGATATGCTGGGTGGCACAGGCAGTTTCCTGTGAGTTGTTGTGGCCAAAGACCTATTCCTACCACCCCTCTCCCCCCTGCCCTGTAGCCTTGGAGCCTCAGGCCAACTCACAGCTCACAGATCCTCTGTTGCACGGCTGCTGCGGGCTGAGAGGCAGCAGCATAAGAGCACTAGATGGGCAGTCCTAAGATCTAGATTCAGTATGCAGCCCTAGCTGACGCAGACTTTTAGGAAGCACGTGTAGTTTACATATGAAAATACCATGTGACTGAACCACTTCACTCCAGGGCATTTATCCAAGAGACATGAAAGCGTTGGTTCATGAATGTTCATGGCAGTTTTATTTGTAACAGCCAAAACCTGGAGTATCCTGCCATGGGACTGGTTGAACAAGCAGCGGCACATCCGCCCGTATCCTGGACCACCGCTCAGCAACAAAGAGAAACAAACCCCTGATACCCACAGCAGCGCAGATGCCTCTCCGCAGAGTTACGCTGAGTGGAAAGGTCAGTCTCTAAAGGTTGTATACAGTATGATTCCATTCGTGTAACATTTTTGAAATGACAAAATCTTGGAGATGAAGGACAGGTGGTTGCCAGAGGTTAAGGGCAGGTGGGGGGCAGTGGGGGGTAGGACCACTGATATGAGACATCCTTGCTGTGACAGAATTGTTCAATGTCTCAACTGGTGGTGGGTACACCAGCCTACACATGTGATACATTTGAATTTTTCTCACAAATGACTACAGGTAAAAGTGGAGACATAGGAGTAAGCCCAGGGGATTGTATTAGTGTCCCATTTCGTCAGGGGTTGCCGAACAGTGATACTCTGCTCTTCCCAGTCCTTCTTTATTTATAATCTGGAGTACGTTCATAAAAAGAAACTTCCCCCCACCAGCTATTCAGGTGTCCTGAAGTACAGTTTATATAGGAAAGGCAGGAGAAATGTCTCATTCCCTCCCTTTACCAGTTTTCAAGATAAGGAGTTGGTTCCCTCGCACCTTCCAAAGATGAAGACCAATGTCTCTTAAGCTTTTTGGTATCATTAGGCTCTCATAGCTTTAAACATATTTGATATGATCCTTGCTGATGCTCAAATTGGCCTCACTCAGCCACTGGGGGCTTATGCAGACTGGCTCCCAGATCCTTTTGTATGACCCGAATAGTCCTGGACGGCTTCCTTGCTCTCTGGGATTGGCTGGTACACTTCCTGCTATTTCTCCAAGGAGCTCTGACTTCTTTCAGTGGCAAGTGCCATTTAGAAATCAGGGTCTGGGCACTAGGGTAACACTGTCAGTGAGTTTGCCACTTGTTTCTAGACCTTTTCAGAGACAGGTAGGAAACCTTGTTACAACAAAGCAAGGTATGAATTGATGCTAACAAACGCTTCCGGTTCAGATTCAGGACTACAGGGGTTTTCCTGAACCCCTTCCATCCAATGAAACCCACACACTCAGTTGATTGATGCCACAGCACAAACAAGGGTGGGCCCAGAACAGCAAAACTAGCTCTGCCCCCGGCAGCATGATTTTAGGAAGCAGTGTATGAAGCGTTTTCACTGCTCTCTTTCCTTATGATAAGTCCCATCAGAGAGTCTCAAATTACTGTTTTTAAGTCACTTGGAATGGTTTTTTACCCAGTTTCATGTTACTTTTGACTTTTATTTTTCATTTTCCTTTAGATTTTAGGGACTGCTTTTTATATATTTGAAGTTGTTTATAGCTATGTTAGAGATTTACCTGGCTCCAAAGTCCTCACTTAGCAGAGAGACCATTTTCTGCCCATGCTGCCTAACCCTCCCAACCCTTACCCATGTTCCCAAAGCTTCTAAGGAACACCAGTGTGGGCCTGGATGTTTCTCTCAAGAGACCCAGAGACCTTTAAGGAACTAGGACTCGAGATGGTAAATCTGATGTTTTAGAATTTTCAGGGTAGACATGCAGATTATGCCCCCCTCAGTGAACATGCAGCTAATACATAATCATCTTTGCATCGACTCTTGGTTGTTTCTTTGGGGCACATGTTCTGGAGGACAAAGCTCCTTCCACAGGTTTCCCGTATTGATACACACTATTCCATTGGGAGATGGAATTAAGACTGCTTCAATTTTCTGGTTGTGTGTATTTTAGATTTATGTTTGTTTCACATACTAAAGTAGGAAGCCATGAATAGGTCTCCCCAGGCTGTAGTATGGATCCCAGGCTCTGGTTCTATGCTAGGGATAGAAGTAGCATGGTCCAGTCTGCTGGGAAGACTTAAGAATTAGCAGCCAGGAGCCCCTGGCTCAGTGGTCCCATCTGTGCCCCACGGAGGGCAACTGAGGTGGTTTCCTGCTGTCCTGGTGAGACAGGGACAGGGACCGTGGGCTCAGACGGAGGAGGGGGAGGGCCTCTGGAAGAAACAAAGCAAGATAATCCATTGTGAGACTTGCTCTGGCCTGCTGGGGGCCCAGATTCTTTTTCTCACTTTACCCAGGTGCTGCCTTTCTTCCTGCAGCCCTAGTCAAGTGATTTGCCACCTGGGCACTTTAACAAGCAAGCCCAAAACAACGTAGTAAAAACAGGAAGGATTCCATCTTGAAAATAAGGTTGCATTTTAAAACCCAATTAGTTAAAAAGTAAGTTTCTTAACATCCTCTTTAACAAACAGACAGTAACTCAGCCCTCCTTGGGAGCAAAACAGGTAGTCTTGAGTGATATGCTTCCAGACCAGGAAGCTGCTATCCTGGGAGGAAATCAGAGCAGTAAATTTCTTATAAATAACCAGGAAGACTAATAAGAAACTTAATGTCTCTTCAAAGATAAACATTCTGGGTCCACTTAGCAGGTGTACATCCCTAGCCCTTTGTCTCTCAAATGCCTATAAAACCCCTAGACAACGCACCACCCCCGGGACTCTCCTGTCCCCTCCTGGCCTGAGCCAGGAGCTCTGTCCTCTCGCTTTCTCTCTAAATAAAAGCCTCTGCCTTGCTCTCCTACTTTGAGTGTTTGCGAAGTTCATTCTTCAACTCTGTGAACAAGAACCCCGGCATCACTGCCATGCCTCTGTGATCACCTGCTCACTGTTAGGCACTCCCCAAGTGGGAGAAGAAGGCTATTTGGGGGTCTGTCAACAAGGTTCCCCATGCTTTAGCTGGGTGTGGCCTGGACAGCCTGACATGGGTATAAACCATCCCAAAGTTCCTCAAGACCCGCGCTCTTTCTCCAATGCCTTGAACTGCTGAATTCAACTGGTACCCCCCTACCCCCCACCCCAAGGGAAAAGGTATTATTTATCCTGGAAAGTATTCACTTCCCTCCCACAGGGACTGCCCATGTAGGTGTGGAGCTGTCTGCTGGGAAATTAAAATATGCAAATGAAAAATGCAAATGAAAAAAGCTAAGCATTGCTCACCATGGTGTTCCCAGGGTTTTCTTGAATAGCAACAAATTAAAGAAATGCTATGTAATCAAAGTTTATATCAAGCCTTAAGAAAGAAGAACTCCATTATCTCTAAATATAGAGACATGTTTCACTGTGTGCCTTTTCCTCTTGAAATTGTGTATGCCTTGCTGAGCCAGTGCACACACAGAACACTGGGTTTCCTCAGAATGCTGGGGGGTGGGGAGCCTCTCCTTCTACCTCTTTTTTGAATGTAATTAACAGGTTACAATTAGCAGAGAAATGTAATTTGCACTACAAACCCTTTTGGCCCAGATTTGGTCCCAGTTTTTCTCCTGGGCAACTCAGTTTGCCAATTCCCACTTCAAATCACAGTCTGAGCTGGGGCAGGAGCAGGGAGCCAGCTCTCCATGAGCTGGGCCCTCTCTACTTGGTCCTTGCTTGGCAGGGGTGGGTTTATGTGCTGCTTAGACTTCCCCAGGGATTTGCAGATTGTCATGGTTTGGAATTTGCAGATGTTGCATTGAACAAGTCTTGCATTTCACTTCACACCACTGAGGCAAGTTAGTCAAAATTTTCACCTCCAGTATCTTGATAAGAGATGGACCTCTTATCAAAGAACTTGGGCCCCAAAGCCTGAGCTGCAGCATAGCTCAGCTGTGAGTTCATGCCACTTCCCTTGAGGAAAGCATTTGCTTTGGGCATTTGGTAACGGCTGACATAAACAAGGTTGATGTTTTGACTAGGGCGTCAAATGTCAGCAGCCTAGCAGAGGACTTTCAATGCTGCACTGTTAGGAGCAGCTTCGGGCACAGAGGACGGAGAGGGACCCCATGCTTAGGAGGCAGGAAAAGAGCTGGCAACAAAGTTCCCACTTCTAACCGAAGGAAGGCTGAAAAAAATAGGCTGTTTACAAGTGTCTTTCCATTTGCCCAAAATAGACAAGACAGTGCCTCTGAAAGGATTTACACAGCTTTCTGATTTTCAGACTAAACTCGGGTGATCTGTCCGCTGATCAGGAAAGCAAGTATTTTTGCTGTTTGTACAAATCCAAGGTGAAATCCTCAACCCATTTGTTTGTATTTTAGTTAACCAACACTTATTTAGCACTTTGTGTGTGCACGGGGTGGTTCCAAAATCTTTCCAAACATGAACTCACTTCATCCTTGCAACAATCCTATGAGGTGAGCAATATTAATATCTAGATCTGTAGAGGAGGAAGTGGAGACACGGGGGAGGAAGGGCTGAGTGAGTTGCATAGCTGGTCAGTGGGTAAGTGGACACAAACTGTACATCCATCCTGTGGGATACCACTCAGTAAAAAAAAGAACAAACTGTTAATACAATCTTGGTGGACTTCCAGAGAATTATACTGAGTGGAAAAAGCCAATCCCCAAAGGTTACCTGCTGTGTGATTCCATTTGTGTAGTAGTCCTGAGATGGCAAAATGATAGAAGTAGAGAAGAGATTGCCCTGTGCGGTGGCCAGGGGTTAAGGCTAAGGGAGGGGGAGGGTAAGTGGGTGTGGCTACAGAGGGGGACAGGGGGAGCCTTGTGGTGATGGAATGCTCTGTGTCTCCCCTGTATCAATGTCAATTTCCTGCTGGGAACATGGCACCACAGTTTTGTGAGATGTTCTGGTTATAGCAAACAGGGTGAAGGCTACAGGGGAGCTCTGTTACAACCATGTGTGAATCTACAATCATCTCCAAATGCAGTTTAATTTAAAAAATTTATCCATGTGCCGTCCCTTCCATAAATCTTATCCATGAATGCTTGCCCAGCTCACCCCTTACTTAACCCTCACCATGTCCCTCTGTGCTCCAGTGGCCACATCTGTGAAGTGGGGATGTTGGTAGGATCCTCCTCAGACGCAGGGCTGTGGAGCCTCTGTGGGGTAAGGCTTCTTCCTTCCTTGGTGCTGAGAGGTGGAGACAGGGCTGTGGAGCCAGGGGTGGGTTAAGAACCAAGGCGAGAAAGGCCTCACAGCAGATAAGGTCGTGGCTCTGCCCCACTGTAGTGGGACCATGGACAAGCCCCTTTCTCTCTCTGGGTCCCAGGTTCTTTCTCTGTAATGGGAACACAAGAGTGTTGGGTAACCCAAAGCGTGGAAAGGAACTTGCTTCGTGCACAATCAGTGCCTGCCTGTCATACAAGTTATTCTGTTCCTCTACCATCTTGTCCAAAAACCCTTCCCTGGCATTCAAGTCAGCTAAGTCTATGCATTTGGATTGCTTACTGGGCAGAAGAGACTCATAAAGACTACTTATTTTTTATTTTTATCAAAGTAATACTTGGGTATGGCTTGCAGTCAGATAGATCGCCAGGCTTATATAAAACACGGCCCCCCTGCGGCGCCCCTCCGCATTCCAAACCCGCCCCGCCGAGGCAGCTGCTCCCGGCCTTTGCGGCTCTTCAGCTTCTAGTGTGTATTCCCATGTTTCTATACGACACGTTAGACGGCAGTATCTTAATTTTACCATTTTATGAAATCATTTGACTTTCTACAGTGGAAAGTAAGGATTTCTCTCTCTTGGATCATCCCTATATGCTCTACCCTTTCCTTACCCCAAACTCCCCAGATATCCACGTCACCACTCCCACCTGATGCAGGATTGCGGTTTCCATTCGGGGCTGGCCACTCCCCTCCTCCGCGCGCCTCGCACAGTGTCCCCCCTCGTTGGCTTGGAGTCCAAGCAGGGGAGAAGGCTGGAGGGTCTTCTCACCACCAGTTCTGAGGCTTCCACATCATCTGTTTCCAGTAAACTGCTTCACCCCTGTGCTCAGCTGGGCATCTCTCCAGCAAGTCATCCGCGACCTCCCGGCTTCCATCAGGGTGGTCGTGCCCTGGATGAGGGAGGAGATTCCAGCTGTAAAACACTTGAGACACACACTCTGAACTTATCCCCTTGTCCTCCGGCCTGGTTCCCGAGGCACTTTGAGGAGGCCCCTCCTACCCCCAATCCCTGAGGCCCCTCCACGCTGGCTTGTTTCGCTTCTTCCTGGCTGACACACACTCACAGGCGTGGATTTCCACCCTCCTCACTCCGCACATTCAGCCGCCCCTCATCCATCCACTTTCCAGATGCTTCTCTGGCTTGTAGTTGCCCCCTTTCTTCCTTTTTTGCCCCTGTGGGGATAGGCCTTTACTTCTTTAGCGTCTCTGAGTGGGGACTGGGGAGGGAGCAGAAGTAAACATGGCTGTTCAACACTTGTGTTTAACCAGCAATCCTCAAAAGACTCTTGAGGCCAAGAGTTTGGCCAGAAAGGAACAAATGTTACCTTTTGGACTCAGCACCTGCTCTTGCGCCCTCCAGGGCACCCCCTCCAGGCCCAACGTCAGCATTCCCTCATGGTGGAATACAACACAGTCAGATGAGGCTGCTCAGCTAAAGGTGTCCCAGGCCTCTGGGGCCTTCTCGGCCACAAACCTGACTGATCAACGCGGCATTGCCGGGGACCAGCGCGGGCAGCCCCTGAGAGGCTTTCGATCAGAAGCAAAGGTTTCTTTCAATAAAGGGGTATTGATCCTCTTTCAATTCTAAGAAATAACTTTGACCTCTGTTGCTACGGAAGTTGGAGGCCACTGGGGCATCTGCGAAGAGGCATCTTGTTGTGGTGACTCAGTTTTCTTCCTGCAGAAAAGTGCCAGCCTTCTTGCCTGGTGTCATTGTGCCTTTGGGGCCCAGAGCCACTGCTACCATAGCGATAAAAACACAGACCCATCTGGCAGTTTTGGGAGCACAGATTATCAGTAAATAGCTGCTTCCTGCTTGCCTCCAGCACAGAATGAATATGGCTTGGGAAGGGGCACCGGGGCCAAGGGGATCTGCTCTGAGAAGGCCAATGGGAGTTTCAAGTAAAACCTATACCATAGACACCCCCCACTTTCTTGTTCTGGCCATGCACTGCAAGAGCTCTAAACCTATGCCATTACCCACTTCCTGCTGGGCTGGCAGCAACCCACGGGCTGTCCTTGTCCTGGAGTCTAAAGGTTTTAGCTGTTGAGGAGGCAGGCAGAAGTGCTTCCAAAGTGTGAGGGGGCTGCAGCTGTCTACCACAGGGTCTTTCTGCCCCACACTCCTTCAAGGGCAAGCCTCACCAGAGGCAGAGCACCACTGAGGTCCGAGCAGAGTGACATCCTCTACCATCCCAGCCTCCTGCGCACCACGGGTCCCAAGCCCCCACATCTGGGTGGCGTGCAGGTACAGAAAGAATAAACTCTCTGAGATCCCAGACAGGAATCAGACCTGCTCCCTTAAGAAGCTGAGTTAAGTCAGGGATACACATCATGTCTAGAAACCTTGGCCTCCTAGGTGAAAAGACCCAGCTCCCGGATGGCTTCAAGGCTCCTGTCACTCCTAAGTGATGGCAGACGTCTGTTCCCTGGCCAAGCTTGTCTATCTCTGGATGTCTTCCCTTGCAAGAGTATAAGCAAGACTTCTCCATGTCACTTTGTGGCCCCAAGCAGGTCACCGCCAGTTCCCCAGTCTGGTTGGTGGCGGTGGGGGGGGGGTTCCCTCTGAAGCAAAAGTCACGCCCCAGGTGGCATTCCTGCCTGGGTGGTATTTGTCGCTCCTCTTTGGCTGCATGAGGGAGAGTCTGTATGACAAGGATGAGAGTGGCTCCTTGCTGGGGCTCAGAGCTGGACCCGAGGGGGGAAGAGCTGCATCTCGCTTCTCGCATTCTCTGAGGGCAGGTGCAGAGAGGGGTGCTAAGCCTACTCCGCTGGGCAGTCTCGGGCCTTGCTTCCTGCAGCACTGTGTCCATGCCTGCCTCCCCGCAGACAGAACCCTAGAGACCGGGCAGCCTGGCCTGGGTGACAGCTGTAGGCATCAGACCAGCCACACGGCAGTGCCAGCCAGGGAGTCGGCCCCATGCCAGGGGTATGAGCATGCTGGCCAGTCAGGCCACCCAGGCTTCCCCCATCTCAGGAGCCAGGGACATGGCCCAAGAGAGCGTGGGGCTGGACAGCAGGGACCCAAAGGCCAGCCAGAGGCCAAGCACTGGCTCAGGCCCCCAAGGTTTCATTGGTGACACGGCTTTCCTGCAGTGCTCTTGGGGTTCTGGCCCGCAGCTCTTCAGAGCACCCTCTCCTGATCTGGAGACCAGTGTGAAAAGACCCTAGTGGGTCTGTGGCTCACGTGCCCCAGAGGGAGCCCATGCCCAGCCCGAGGCTGGGCACAGGAGAAGCCCCATGCTCCCAAAGGCCCCTAGGCCAGAGCAGCCCCCACCTCTGCCGCTTGGCCAAGCTCTCAGAGGAGCCTGGGCCTGGCCCGGGAGCCGGACTCCATGCCCTCAGGAATCCGGTTAGTTCAGCCTCCTGTAGGCAGATAGGAGTCAGGCCCCAGAAGGAAAGACATTGTCAGCTGGTCAGGCAGGACTCAGGCATTGGGAAAGTGAGGCGGGGCACAGGGCTCCAATTTCTTTTCCATTTCCTGTATGTTCTGCACTGCTTTCAGTGTTTTAATTGATTACATCAACCGTGCTCATTTCCCTGGACAAATTGGTCTTTACACAGAAGAGGCAATTACCTGGGCTTGTTCCATCCCAATCAGCAGAGCAGGCAGGAGCCTCCTTGGGGCCCCACAAGATTATATTATCTGAAAAGACTCTGAGATTCAAAATGAGGGCAATTATTTCAGCCTTATAACTTTTTTTGCTTGCCTTAAAATAACTGGTGCTGGTGTGGGTCCTACAGGGCAGGAGGAGCAGTGGCCTCAGTCTACCTGCTTGAGAGGCTTAGTCTGGTGGCAAAGAGCAGGTGTGGGAGCGGAGGGAGGAGGGTGAAGACCTAGGGCAGAGCGAAGGGCTGGGTTCTGTTCCAGCTGCACCTGCAGGCTACTCAGCCTTGGCCAAGCTGATCACCCTCTCTGAGCTGCCCAGTCTAGGGCAAGGTGCTAAGATTCTCTGCCTGGCCTCCATAAGAGGAGTCTGTAGGACCCCATGAGATCACGGGTGTCAATGTGTTTTGTCGGCTCTCTATACTCTGCCCTTAAGAGGGCAGCCCAGACACCCAGAGGCATCTGTGGGAGCAGGAGGCCCCCAGTCTGATGGAGGAACTCTCAGGACCAACATGGAAGCCACTGGAGCTTGGGTCTGGGGTGGGGACTGGGGAAGGCCAGTGAGACATCTAAAGGGGCCTCACCTCAGTGTTGCACATGTGCAGGGTCAGCAACCAGTAATGGGTGTCTCAAGAAATTTTGCCCCTGACACACCTCACTGACGTCACCCTGGTCCCAGCCCTGCATGGGGCCTTTACTTTCAGCCACTGCAGCCATAGGCAGAGCTTGAGCTGAGGCAAATATGGACTGTTTGTTTTGGATCCTGGTGGTTCTGGAACGCCTTCTGGGGCTTTGTCAGTAGCTTCCATACTAAGCAGGTACAGCCCGCAGGGAATGAGGTAGGGGCTAGCAGGGATGCAGGGCTGGGAGGAGGAGGCTGCCTTCCAGGTCAGGTTCTGCCACTGGCTCACACCAAACTGTGGCCAACTCCACAGCTGCTCCGGGCCCCTGGGCGCCATTGTACCATTAGGGCCTGGCCCAGATCATCTCTAAGGCTAGTTCTAGCTCGGGACATTCTCCGAAATGATGACCTTGAAGCCCCGAGCCCACAGGCCACAGACCTGGCCTGGAGCAGCCCAGCGGACAGGCAGCACAGGGCATGCTTTACAATCCTTCTCAGACACTGGCTGCACATCTGGAGAAAATGCTGTGCACCTGCCCATGAGGGGCTGGTTGCCTTGTTCTGACCAAACTGGGGTCCAGAGGAGATGCTGGGTTTGGGGCCTGGGAGTTTTACATGCTCAGAGGAAACAAGGCCTCCTTATATATGAGTTTCCAATTCTCTTCAGGAAAATCAAAGCTTTCTTATTAAAAAAAGAAAATTTGTGCTATTTCTGCAGACTGTAATGCAGATGAACATGTGGAATTTTATGGAGTTTGTTTTCATAAGGTGCCTGCAGCCAAATCAAAGTGTTGTAAGTCAGGCCACTTCAAACCTCACTTCATGTCAAAAATCCCGGAGAAGCAAGGCCGCTAAGCAAAGTGCTAACCCAGGCTTAACAGGGAGCCCTGGGCCCCACACTCTCTTAAAGAGGACCTTTCATGAGAACAAGGTCCAGCTCTCCAGTTCTGGAACTCATGATACAAATGCTCTGGGGCAGCAACGACTCGGAACACGGCCATGTGTGCCAGCCTGAGACCTGCAGCTGGACTCCTGGGGCTCCATCTCCATACCCTGTTTCCTGGTTGGGTGTTCACTATTGCTAGCCTAGCCCACGGCCATGGCCTGCTCCCTGTTTGCTGCTTCCACGCACACTCCTTCCATTGTGCTTCCCTTCCTGCAGCCGCACTGGGTATCTAGACCGTTGACTCTGACGCTGACATGTCTCTGCTTATAATCATTCACTGAGGGCTCCCCCATTGCCCTCAGGACCAAGTTCAAGCTCCTAAGTGTGGCCAGCAAGGCTCGTCCTGCTTCTGGGGCCTCCTCTCCTGGTGCCTCCACCTCTAGCCCACAGGCAGGTGTCCTCAACCACCCGAGGCTCTGTGGGCCGTTGGCCATCATGCCTTTGGGCCTTTGCTGAAGCTGGTCCCTCTGCTGGCGATGGCATGTGTGCCTGAAGATGCTGCTCTTCCTTCACAGCCCAGCTCCGCCAGGCCCTCCTTTGGAGCCTCCATGGGTCAATTACTGTCATTGATGTAATGACCAATGCCAGGAACCTCTGAACCCAGGGCTGACGTGATACACACCCAGCTGAGCTGTTGGGGGCCAGGCCAGGGTCTGAATCCTCCATTAGACTGTGAGGAACACCATACAGTCCAGGTCCATCTTTTTCTCTGAGCTGCCAGCCTTGGCCGTATCGCTAGCCTAGAGTCTCAGCTTGATGGTCAATAGTTCCCATTCACAGGGACCTGGGGGAACCCAACCATGACAATCTTTAGTGCTTAGTCCTGGGCCTGACTCCAAAGAAACACTCAGTGAATGCTGGTCACTGTCATTGTTAAACCCTCACGAATCCTAGGAAGCAAGATGAACAAAGGCTGCCTGTCTATTTTCTGATAGATGAGAAGACAAGGCCCAAGAGGTGAAGTCACATGTCCAAGGTCACTGTCTCAGTCCACTCGGGCTACTGTAGCAAAAGACCATAGACTGGGGGGCTTAAACAATCGACCTTTACTTCCCACGGTTCTAGAAGCTAGAACTCTGAGGTCAGGGTGCCATGTTGGTTGGGTCCTGGGGAGAGCCCACCTCCTGGCTTGTGCATGGCCATCTTGCTGTGTCCTTGTGTGGCAGAGAGCAAGGTGGGAGCCAGCTCGTGTGTTTCTTACAGGGGCACCAGTTCCATTCATGGGAGTCCACCCTCCTGAACCAGCCACCTCCCACAGGCCCCACCTCCTAACACCATCATGTTGAGGGCGAGGTGTCCACATACGAATTCAGGGGGACACAAACACGCAGCGCATAGGAGTCGCACCGCAAGTAAGGGTCTCACCTCACTCCTATGCGTGAGCCTCCCGCCTCCCGCCCAGGGTTTCCTGTTGGCCCAGAAGCCTGACGTGCTGTGGACCTTGCTGGGCTCCCCCCTGGAAACGAGGGAGACTTACAGACCTACCCTGTGGGGTGAGCCTTTGACCAAGGGGAGCTGGGTCTCTGTAGATTCTTTCTTCCCTTTCTCTTACGAGACTTGCTGCCTGCCACGCAGTTCGTGCAGGCCCAGCGGGCAGGCACAGGCAGCAGCCAGCTTGGTCATGTGTCTCCCACCATCCTTTCCTTTTTCCTCATGCCCTTGCGCTGCCATCACTCTGCTTCCAGGGAAACCCAGACTAAGGCACTCAGGCATCTGGCACAGAGCCTGGCACATAGTGGGTGCTTACTAAACCTCAGGAGGAGGTCAAGTATACTAGAAAAACTGCCTTCCAGATAACACCCCTGGGATCCCCAGGCATATTTGGACGCAGGATCTGGGCCTTGGCTCTGCTGCCATCCTGTCTGGGAGACCCCCTCACTTTACAGCAGCTGTAAGTGCCCTGTCCTTTGTCCTCTTGTCATCCAGACCAGAAAGACTGGGGGGCTCCTTGGAGATAGGCACCCTGCAAAGTACACAGTGGGGTACCCCCAGGCTAAAAGTTGTATAAGAAAGAATGTCCCCCCAAGCTGTCCCCATTTTCCAGGTGTTCACGCCCTGCCCACTGGCCTGCTTTGGGCAGCTCTCCAGGGCCTTCAGGAGTGTTTTGTTCTGTCTGCTTTCGTCCAGAGTCTAGAGTTGTGGAGGCTTGGTCCCAAGAGAGCTTGCTCAGCACTGCCAGACATGGGAGCTTCCCCAGGTGAATGGGATCCTGTCTCACTCGGCCCAGAGCTAAGGCAGGTGGCGCAAAGTCCCCATGTGGAATGCATGACCAGGGACTCCATCTGACAGGCTGCTCCAGGCCCATCTCCCCCTGACTGGTTGGCCACACCTGACAAGGCCACCAATGCCTTGCAGCCCCTTCTCAGTGAGTGCTCATGGCCGCAGGCTGGCTGACCACTAGCTCCTGCAGCCTCTGAGGTGTGCAGAGCATCTTCAGCTCCTGCTAAGTGGCCTGGGCTCGCCTTCCCTCAGGGACCACTGGCATCAGTCCTCATCCAGTTTCTAGCAATCCTCCTATGGGTGCACTGCTCCCTTCTCCCCCTGGAGAACCCTGCACCCCTTCTTGGATGAAGCTTCTCTCCAACCAGGCCCTGGACTGGTCAGCAGAGTGGGGCATAGGACTGGTGGCTGTGTCCTGGCCCTGGTCTTTGGGGCAGAGAATGGCCAGGGCCACAGGGTGGAGGCAGGGCTGGCAGACTTCCCTGCCCCAGCTGGGGAGGGCTTAGGGTGAGGCTGAGGCACATGCCAGGGCAGGGGCCAGGGTATGCCACTGCCTCGGGAGGAAGGGGCGGGGCAGGTCAGGCCATGCCAAAGGGCAGGACAGACGTGGACCTGTGTACAAGTTCCCTGCAGCTGCTATAACAGATCACCACAACCTTGGCGGCTTAAAATAGCCTCTGTATTCATTCCCTTACAGCTCTGGGGCGTGGGCATCTAAAGTCAGGGCACCAGCAGGGTAGCCCAGGCAGAATCCATTTCCTTGCCTCCTTCAGCTTCTAGAGGCTGCCCACACTCCTTGGCTTGCAGCCCCTTGCTCCATCTTCACAGCCAGCAGCATAGCACCTGCAGAGCTCTTTCTGCCCCCACCCCTGCCTTCTCCTATAAGGACCCCTGTGATTACACTGAGCCTGCTCAGTGAATCCAGGCTAATCCTCCCATGTCAGGATGCTTAACTTAATCATGTCTGCAAGTCCCTTTTGCCATCTGAGGGACATGGCCATCTTTGGAGGAGAGGGGTATTATTCAGCCTGCCTGCCACAGGCTGCAAGAGGCTGGGCTCATAGAGCGGGTGGGCCTTAGTCTCCTTGGGCTGCCTTAACAAAACCCTGTAGCTGGGTGGTTTGAGTCATGGAACTGTATTTCTCCCAGTTCTGGGGGCTGGAAGTCTGCGATCAAGATGCCAATGTGGTCAGGTTCTGGTGAGAGCCCTATTCCTGGCACAACCAGCCACCTGTGTCTTCATCTGGCAGAGAGAGCAGAGCAAGCTCTCTGGTGTGTCATCTGAACCAATCCCATTATGGAGGCCCCACCCCCATGACCTCATCTAACCCTAATTACCTCCCAAAGGCCCCACCTCCAAATACCATCACACTGCGATTAGCGCTTCGACGTAAGAATTTATGTGTGTGGGGGGGCATAATCCAGTCCTTAGCAGCCCCCAAGCAAGCCAGCAGCAGCCCCAAGGAGGCCCAGCAAGGCACAAGCAGAGATGGAGCCCATTGCAACCGGTAGATAAAAAGAGGCCAGCAATATAGCTCACAGGCAGGCCGCCCACCAGGATCTGAAGATCGGTCAGCAAGGAGCAGAGCTCCTATGGCTGAGTTGAGATGAAATGAGCCAGGCTGAGCTTTAGGGACGGCTCCAGGCCCCAGGGAGGCTCACAGGTTCCTGGGGCTGAGCCAGTAGGTTGGGGGCAAGCTGCCCCAGAAGAGGGGACAGGAGGGAAGCAGGGCCTGGGAGCCAGGCAGTGCCTGACCCCAAGCTTCATCCTCATTCCAAGAGAGTTGTGTCTAATCTGAGTGTGATTAGATTTGAGAAAGGTCACTCTATCCCTCAGTCAAGTCCATTTTGCCATCACTTATTGAATACCTGCTGCATTTGAGGCCCCAAGCTGGTTAGAGGGATTGAGTGAGGGGCAAGTCTTGGTCTGTACCCTTCAAGCTTGCAGGAGAATCAACACACATGTTCCCCCTTTCTCCCCCCGCCCCCAACTAAATAACCATGCAGGGTAATTTGTTAGAAGGTCAAAATGAATTAAGATGAGTTCTAAGGCAATCAGGAAAGGCTTCCTGGAAAAGGAAGCTCCCGAAAAGACTGGGAAAACATTTGACTGGGTGGAGCAGAAACCCATGTGAGAGGATGATAGGCACAAAAGCTCAGAGGTGGTCGAGTGAGTGTGGCATTGTCCAGAAGAATGAACTGCCAGGCTGGCCAGTGTGTGTTGAGGAATCAAGGACAGTTAGCCTGCTTCTCTGAGGTAGGCAGGGCAGCCTCCCACAGGGCTCTCAGTTCCCCTGTGAGGGATTCCAGACTTCATACTCCACCAGTACCTACCCACCAGGCACCCCGAGCAGCTGCGGACAGAGTCAGTGGCCAACTGGTCCACCCCACAGCCTCGCCAGCCAGTGCCCAGTTCGATTGGTCAGGCCACTCCTCTGGATCTATGTAGTCTCATCTGCTGGACAGCTGCAATCACTTTCTAGGTGACCCACAGCATAAAAGGGTGGGAAGGTCCACTTTTCACAATAACAAAGAACCTAGAGACTTTTAGAGCAAATAAATGGACTGCATTTTCCTTAGTGTGCTGGCAATGAGAAGAGATCAGGACACCTGGCAGGAGGGTCTTCTGCTGATCCAGGCAAGGAGTGGGAGTGAGGGTTCAGAGGAGCTGGCTTGGAAAGGGATGGAAAGCAAGACTGCAGAGTCCTGCTTCCTTGTCTGCATAGTGGGACAGAGAGTCAGTCCTACAGGAGGCAACCCCCTATAGGCCAAGTGCAACGTCATCTATGACTGAAGAGCTGTGTGATTTCGTGTGCTATGTGGGCTGTTATTGTGGCCTCCAGTTCTGGGGTATAATGTTTTGTAGGCAGCACTCCGGATGCCTTGTCCCTTCTGCTGCTGTGTCACACTGCACCCCCACAGTGCGTGTTCTCTTGCTTCCAGGACTTACGCGGCTTTAACACACGCACGTTGTTTTTCCCGCCCCAGGTCGGTTGTCATTTTTCAGATTAACAGTCGCCAATGTGCACCCTTCCTGACAGGCATTGTCCAACTGATGCACAGGACCTCCTCCATGTCTCCTTCTGGCCCATCTCCTTGGCAGCCTGGCAGGTACCAACCAGGCCGTGATCGTGTCATGCAATAGCCTGTTTGTAAAGCAGATGGGGAGGTGGTGGGCCCATTCTGGAAGCTGTGAACATGGAAGATGGAATCAGGGCCTTCCTAGCAAGGTGATGAAAGATGTGATTTGGTTAAGGATTTTGAGACAAAGAGACTATCCTGGATTATCTGGGAAGGCCCTAAATGTAATCACATGTATCCTTATAAAACACACAAGGGAAGACAGCCATGTGAACAGAGTCAGAGACTAGAGTGATGTGGCCACAAGCCAAGGAAGCCTGGGGCCCCCAGAGCTGGAAGAGGCCCGGAAACATGTTCCCCTAGACCTTCCAGGAGGACATAGCTCTGCTGATACCTTGATTTCCTATCTCTAGCCTCCAGCACTGGGGGAGAAGAAATTTCGGTTGGTCTAAACTATCGAGTTTGTGGTACTTTGTTACAGGAGCCACAGAAAACTAATAAAAACGTGGGAAGCTCATGCCAAGGGGACACAAACGGGGTGCTGTTCCCAGCACAAGATCCCCTGGGACAAGACCCCACCTTAACCCAGTCCTGACCAAAAGCCTTTTAGCTCAGACAACTAGAACATTTCTTTTTCCCTATGGAAAAAACCATACTGGCAATCAGTGAAAGGATAGACAGCATTCTGCAGAGATGCACGGCACACGCATCTTGGCTGGAGTGTACCTGTCTCTCGGCAGGGCAGAGGCCCTGAATCCCCCCAGAGTGCTCACCCAGCAGGGATGCATTTGGCTTTGCGACTCCCATGATTGTTAAGAGGGATGGAACCTTACTCCTGAGGAGGACAGATGAAATGTGAGTGTCAAAGTGAGGTGAGAGGGGCAACTAATATATCCAATCCTGGCCCCCCAGGGACCCCAAGGGATCTGGACCAAAGAGAACCAAGTCAGAGGGAGAAATAAGAGATCTGGAATTGAGAGGCCCAAACCAAGTGCCCCAGAGCCTGGCACTGGCAGCGGGCCTTGTCAGCAGGGGAATGTGGCAGCCGGACAAGCCCTGGTGTGCGTGAGTAGAAGGGGAGCCTCCCGCTACCTCTCTGGGCCTTGATGGCTCAGCTCACTCTGGGTCCCATGCTGAGGACAAACAATAGCATTCTGGGGGAACAGGCCCCAGATGAGAAGGGGACATGAGCCCACAGTATCTGAGATGGGCGTGAGGGTCCTGAGTGATGTCCTCAGCTCTCCGGAGGCTGGCCTGGGGTGGAGGGCTTGAGGCGGATGACCTTAGGAGCTAGAACTGCCGTGGAGGCACCGCAAAGCCGATCAGCACTTCCCACAAGGACGCACTTGATGATGGCAGAGCTACTAAAAGGTGAAAAGTTCTGCCATCTTGTGAGTCAGTTTCAAGGTCAAGTTGAGCATGGGGTTCAATCATAATGCAGTGCTTTAAAAGGTAGAAAGCAATACCTGGGGAAACCAACCTCGCCTCTCCAGAGTAATGAGTGGGTCTCACTGACAGCTGCTCTGGGATATTGGGCATCAGGCAACAGTGTGTCTTTTGAGCATTTAGGAACATCGTCTGAAGATTCTAAAGGGAACGGTTGGTGAGAGTCAGTTTGCAGATGAGGATAAGGCAAAGGTCACCTTCATTATTCAGAGTCTTGGCTTCCTTTTTCTATGGACTTCCTTGTTAGAATCCAGAAAGGCAGGCTGCCCATCCTTAACGGGACAGCCAGCACCTCCCTTAGGAGATGGCATATAGTTTTAAATGAGCAGTGTTACCGTTTCCATCTATCCCTGTGGATAAATATAGAGAGGCTGGCTGGCATGGGACCGTGCCATGGAGCCGTCAGGGTGGTGCCGAGACCCAGGCAGCAGACCGTGCTTTGGGGAAGCAGTGTACTAACAGGGACTGGCTTGAGATTCCCGGTGGCCAGTGTCTGCGGAATGCCCACCACATGACATGTGCTGTCATGTGGTGAGGATGCAGAGAAGTGCCAGCCAGCCGTCATGCCAGTCTGCTCCCTTGGTATTTGGGCTGGGCAGTACTAGAAAGACTACAGCCTACAAAATGGGGGCCTGGCCTCAGCCAGTGCTAAGGAGCACACAGCCCTGGAAGCTGTAGACAATAGCCATCCTTCGTATGGTTAATGTAATGTTATTCAAGTGAGTTCTCTGACCAAGTGAGAGGTTGCCTGTGAGAAGCAGCAGCCAGTCAGAAGACAAAGTGACTGGGGGCAGGGAGTGCCAGGCAGGGGAGCCAGGCAGCCCTGGGTCAGACAGAGGTCTGCAGGCCGGGAGTGAATGAGCCCTGCCCACGGGAAGCTGGAGGTCAAACCAGACGCCAGAGGAGCCTGGGGCCCTGAGCCCAGGATGACCAAGGCTACAAATAGACTGATGGCGGGGAAGCCACAGGCCAGAGGGAGGTGCCCTGGGAGAAGAAGGGAGAGGCTAAGGAGAGGATGGAGAGTCAAATCTCTCAGGAAGAACAAGTGGGCAGGATACGCCCCTGCCCATCCAAGGTGCAGGAGACTGGTATTGGTCTCAGCTGGTCACCAACTCTCAGTAGACCCTTGCTGAAGCCCTTCCGCATTCTGGGCCTTTGTTTCCCCATCATCAAGTAGCCTGATCCAGATGACCATTCCAGACTCTTCCAACACGGCCAACTCAGGAGCTTCCCTCCTTTTCCCAGAGAAGGGCCCTCCCTTCAACCTGCCTGGGCTAGTTTTCTAGGGCCGCAATAGCACAGTACCATAAACTGGGGGCTTCAAACAGTGGAAATTCACTCTCTCACAGTTCTGGAGGCCAGAAGCCTGAAATCAGGATCACTGGGCTGAAATCAAGCTGTTGGCAGGGAGACGTTCCCTCCAGAGATTCCAGGGCAAATTCTGTGCCCTGATTCCTGGCTCGGCTGCTCCTTGGCCTGCAGCCTCTCTCACCGTCTTTACTTTGCCCCCTCCCTCCGCCTCTCTTCTGAGGACATTTGTGACCGCATTTAGGGCCCACCTGGTAATCTCTCACCTCATGGTTCTTAATCCTAACCACAAAGTCCTTTTTTGGCCATAAGGTAATGCTCAGAGGTTCAAGGGATCATGACTTGACTATCTTTTGGGGGACATTTTTTTCAGCCCACTGTACCACACAGTTTGGGCCTTTCTTGGTTTTCTCTATGGCCTTCCTATGTTGACTCAAATGTTTTCATAGGGATTCACTTGTTCTCAGCTGTCAAAAGTCATTGAAAAGAACACCCAGAACTCTCTCTCTCTCTCTATCCAAGACTTAGCTATATCCGGGTAGATTAAGGCAAAAGTCCCCCTGTGGCCCTCTTCAGACCTTACCTAGTGGAATGTGTCCTTCAACTGGAACCCAGCTGCGCCTGTCACAGAATCCAAGCCCAAAGACGCCGAAGGCCTCAAAATATACTTTAAAGCATTTGGTGAGGCTTCTTAAATGTGTGTGGGGGGTGGGGGGCAGTGACCTGCAGAGAAAATTTTGAAAACCTGAGCTTTTGATGTCAGTGGACCTCTTGACCTGCAAGGAGCCCTTCCCATCCTAGGTCCTGGACCTATGGCTCACACATTTTGAAGCCAAGTCCTGTGCATCCCATGGCTGAAACACTGACCATCTGCAGTAAAGAGCTGCATCAAAGGGAATGGATGAACCCAACATGTGTTACCAAGGGCAGGCCACCGAGAGATGTTGGGAAGTGCCTACAGCTTAAGGGACACTTAATAGGGGGGTTGTGGAGGGAAAAATATGGAGAGCCTGAGACCCCAACTCCCTGGCCAACCCGTCCTATGCCCCGCCTCCCACCATGTAGAGAGAGTGTGCTCAGGAAGATCAAGTTTAAATGTGAACAGGAATTCGGTCTCCAGCATCTGTCCACCTGGAGATGGTGTGACTGGGGGCCACCAAAGCTGCTGTCACAACCTCACCTCTGAAGAGCAGCACCCAGACTCCTGGGATTTTCTTCTTTGATCATAAAGCTGGCCCTGAGAAAAGGTCAAGGGCAGCTAGGGTTGTTGCAGAGTGGCTGACATCAAGATGCAAGATGCCTGTGATGGTTAATTTTACGTAACAACCTGGCTAGGCCATGATACCCAGTTGTTGGACAAACACCAGACTAGCTTTTGCTGTGAGGGTATTTTTAGATGTTATTAACATTTAAATAAATTGATTTTAAGTAAGGCAGATTATCCCCCATGATGTGGGGGGGGCTGCATCCAATCTGTTGAAGGCCTTAAGAGCAAAGATGGAAGCTTCCTGAAGAATTTAGGAATTTAGCCTCCAGACTGCTGCAAAAAAATTGCTGCCTGAGTTTCTAGCCTTCGACCCTGAGACTGGACCATCAGTGTCCAGTGACTTCCCTTCCCTGAGTGTCCAGCCTGCCTGCCCCACAGATTCAGACTTGCCAGCCCTCACAATCACATGAGCCAATTTCTTTTTTTTTATTTTTTATTTTTTATTTTTATTGAAGGGTAGTTGACACACAGTATTACATTACATTAGTTTCAGGTGTACAACACAGTGATTCAACATTTATATACATGATAATTCTAAGTACCAGCTATCACCATACCAAGTTGTTACAATATTTTGACTATATTCCTTATGCTATACATTACATCCCGGTTGCTTATTTATTTTACAATTGGAAGTGTGTACTTTTTCTTGGTTGTTGTTGTTAGGGCATCTCTCATATTTATTGATCAAATGGTTGTTAACAACAATAAAATTCTGTATAGGGGAGTCGGTGTACATGAGCCAATTCTTAAGACAGATCCATAGCTAGCTAGCTAGATCAGTAGATAGATAATCTCTTGTTGGTTCTGTTCCTTTGAGAACCCTGCTTAATGCAATGCCTACGTGGTCTGGGAGGGCTTCTGCGTTCTGAGGAGGGAGGGAGTGGGCCCTGGACATACCCACAGTTGCCCTGCAGGGAAAAGTGGTATCCTCAGGGCCCTTCTCGCTCTCAGCCCTCTGAGTAGCTTGTCTGCTCCCTGACCCAGCCCCTGCCTTGTGAATCTGTCCTTCCTTCCAAGCCCCCCTCCCCGTGTACGCTCACTCCCGTGGTGGAGCTTGTCCTCTGCAGCCAGCTGCAAGCTCTCCCTGGTGGGCCCGGTCCTGGGGAGCTCACCCTCTAAGCTCATTTCAAAGAGTTCAGCTTCTAGCCCCGCATTCCCTGGTAGCCATTAACTCCTTCAGTTCTTACAATTACCTGTAAGGTAGGGACTCTTGCACCCCTATTTTCAGATGAGGAATATGGGTGTTCAGACAGGTGCTGTAGTTTCCCTAAAGTCACACAGCTAGCATGGCGGTAGCTAGAAGCCAGGGGTCTATCTGTGTGACTCTAGAGCCCATGTTCTTTGCACTACATCCACCACCCAAGATGGCTACTCTCTGTAGACATGCTTAAAACTAAGGCACAGACTCATAGAGGGGCTGCTCCAGAAATGTGCTCTGCCTTGCGAAGTCCCACGGAGCTCAGGCTCAGACACAAGGGATGCAGCCGATCAGCAGTGGTTGCCCACGTGCAGCTGAAGGATGTGGCTGTCAGGAGCTTGAGGTTCTCAAAACAGAGAAATCACTTCAGAAGTGGATCCTGCAAGCAGGAGTGACAGATTATCACTGCACATTTGACCAAGTTGGCGAGGAGTCTAAATGGAATGAACATCTGAGAAAGAGAGACTGTCTTCCAATGACAGTGTTGTCATTGAGCTGGGATTTCAATAGCGATGGCAAGGGCTCTGTAGAGACCAGGACATACTCTTTGGGGGAAGAAAAGCCTGAATTCAGCTGCAGCCAGGACAGCAGCCATGCTGGAGGGAAACTCGAGAGAGACTGGAGGGGCCTCCCCTCCGGCCTCCGGCCTCCAGCCTCCTCTGCAGTAGGAAGCACAGAGGCCTTGCTGGAAGGGGAGAGGTGTGCCTGCAAGGCTGCTCTTGGGGCCGTGGAGAGAGGAGGGCGGCCACCCATCTGGCATCTCACCGCCACCCTTGCCAGGCTGGTGAATGGAGCTGAAGAGACTGTTGATTGTACTTCCAAAGGCATTTCGGCTCTGAATCAGAATCAACAAGCCAAGCAAATGAGAAACAGTGGACGGAGGGGAGGGTGGCCTTGGCTGGGGCAGAGAACACACTCCAGGAGAAACCCGGCAGCCTGACCACGGGGAAGTGCAGACAGATCGGATGAGGGGCTCAAGGTGTGTTGCTGGGTCCCATCAACCCTCCATTTGTCCACCTACCCACCCGTCCTTCTGTCCATCCATCATTCCATGCCTCCCCCGAGGCTGTCTGAAGCCTAGCTCTGGGGCAGGCCTTGGGTGGGGGCCCTTTGGTGAGAGGCACAGAGAGGAATCCAAAGTAGAGCCTGACTACAGGGGGGACCTCTCTCCCTGCACCCCCATCCTGATCTGGCCCCTCCACTCCAGCTATGCCCAAGTGCTCACAACTCCCTCTTGCCTCTGCCTGGAAGCTTTCCCCACCTCAGCCCCCCAATAACAGCCTGTATGGCAGGTAGGAAAATATTGCCCAAAGATATCATGCCCTGAACCGCAGAACCTGGAATGTTCCTTTATATGGCCAAAAAAGTGCGATTAATTTTAGAGTCTCAAAATGAGGAAGTGACCCTGGGTTACCCAGATGTGTTATCAATACCCTCACAAAGGTCCTTATAAGGAGGAGATTTCACACACATAGGAGACAAGGTGATGTGTCCATGGAAGCAGAGATGGGGTGGTGTGGCCACAGCCAGGGAATGCCGGGGGCCACCAGAAGCAGGAAGGGGCGAGGACCGGATTTCTCCGCTGGAGCCTCTGGAGGGAGTGCGACTCTGCTTATATCTGGGTTTAGCCCAGTGATGCTGATCTTGGACTTCTGGCCTCCAGACTGTGAGAGAATAAATCTCTACTGTTTTAAGTCACCCAGTTTGTGGTGATTTGTTCCAGGAAGCTAATACACCCCAGCAAGATGGTTATAACAGTTCAAGAGGAGCTTGTGTTTATATGCAGGTTCTGGCCTGTGGAGTGTGCTCAGTGAATGGTGACTTAATTGAGCATGAAGAGAACATGGCAGGCCAAGGAGTGACATATTAAAGTTAAGAGCAGCATACTCTCTGGCCTCCACAGGCCTGGTTAGATGGAAATCTCATTGTTTTCTGAGAACTAAGTGTCTTGCCAATGGGTTTCAGCCCCGGGACAAGTTCACTATGGATTCAATGTGACCAAAGAAATGACAGTAAAATGTTCTTGGGGTGAAAGGGTTATACCCAACTTTATTTCCAGGTGGCAGGTTACTCACTAAAATCCCATCCACTCAGAGCGAGTCTGTGTGCAGCAAGCTGGTCTCTGCCTCTGGGCCCCTCTGTCTGCACAGCCGTCCTCTGGGCCTCTGTCTTCTGTGCTGCCACCACCCCAGCGTCTGCTCTCCTGCAGCCTTGCAGCCATGCCACCATGTCTCCCAGAGCACTGGAAGGAGCTCTTTATATAGAGTCAACAGCAACGTAGTGCCCCCACGTGTGTAGTGAGCTAGACAACCAGGGCCAGGTGAGAATCCTGCCCACAGGAACTCTCATTTTATCCACACTAAGAAACATAAAGTTGACTTGATTCATGGGTAGGAGACTTTCCTTTAAGTGTACTTTTGCCAATAAGTCTAAAAATGTCTCAGGGTTCAGAAAGTAGCGGTTCTGGATTTGGGTCACATACAGTGTCTTTGGAAAGCCCCTCTTGGGCCATGGTGAGGCTTCACTGGAAAGGCAAACAGTGGGCACGGAGGTGATGCAGACTTGGGTCACTAGGGCCCTACTGTCGTCACAGAGCCGGCTCCCCCAACTACACACTGCCCACCACATGGTCTCCCAGAGCAAGAGACTCCCCACATGCACAAGCTTGCACGCCTGGCCGGTGTATCCCCACCTTCTGGGTGACAAGCCCAGAGCCTCAGGATGAGCGGGCTGGGAGGATAGTCTGTCTCCTGCGCTGCCCTGGCAGCCTGGCCAGACCCCAGAGCACAGCACCTCCCGGGTCCTGTTCCTAGAGGCCTGGCCCAGGCAGCTGGAGCTCAAGGAGAGAACAAGGGCTTTGTCCTCCCTGGGGCTCCAGGCCGGGTCAGCGGGCCTTGGTCGGCGGGAAGAAGCCTGCCCAGCCTGCCCCTCCAAGACAAGCCTCAGTGGCCACTCGGCGAGGACGGCCCCTCCCCTGGCTCTGCCACACTTACAGTGCCAGAGCCACCTCAGCCCGCCGCCACACAGCCATACAGCCATTCTACCAAACAGCTCCCCTCCCGCTTGGTCACAGAGAAAACACCATCAGAGCATCGGGGCACTGGGGGAGGGGGGTCAGGCGCATGTGTGGCCATACACATAGCGAATTGCTGGGTTATTAGATGCTACCTCATTGTGGAGGAGCCAGATGAATCCTCTTCCCCAGTCTTCTGAATAACTCCCCACTCAGACTAAGCAGCAGTTTATTAGGAATCTTATCAGATAGCAATATTTCTACTTAGCAGTACACATATAAGCTTGGCTTGGTCCAAAAAGATGTAACATGAGATATGTCTGCTCAGCCGCTGTCTGGGGCCCTGTAATTGAAGCCTTGTAATTAGCATGAAGTCACCAGCTTGGTCCCTCTCACAGGGCACCGGGTGGGGTGTGAAGGGGGAGCTGCTAAGGCCCCATCCACAGGAAACATTTCCTAAATATTAAAGAGAAGGCAACAAAAGATCCCACCCCCCACCATTGCCCATGGACCTTGCTGCTAGGCCAGCTGTGCCCCTTTTGACTAATACCAAGCCTTGGGCCATCCATCCTCTGGTCCCTCTGGAATGAAAGGCCAGGTGTCAACAAGCCGCAAGGTCACATGGGCTGGGTAGCATGGGCCACCCTGTTATCTCAGCCCACACTCCAGGCCTGGCTTTCTGCACAAGAGTGAGAGTTGGGAGTGCCTAGTGAGTGCTAGCCGCCACCTGGACCCCATCCACAACTGAACCAGGGGAGGGACAGAGAGCAGATTCTGCCTCACCTCTGGGCCAGGCCCTGAATGAGGCACTGGTGACTCAGCTGCACAAAGTAGAGTGCCCCCCACTGGGGGGGCTCCTCAGTCGGGGGTCGGGGGTCTGGACACACAGTGTTTGGGAACTGCAGAGCTTCTTCACTTCACCTCTCTGGGCCTCAGTGTCCTCACTGTAAACTGGGGCTGATAGAGTCACAGAAGTTGAGTTTCTAATGAGATAAGCCATGGGCAGGTGCTTCCAAGAATATGAAGAGGCAGTGTTATAGTGAGCCCCTTGCCCATGTGCCCATCAGGCCCACCATGCCCAAGGAGCAAGAGGAGGGCCCATGGATGCTGCCACAGGTCTGGTCCTTGGAAACCCCTGGAGGGCTTTGGCTGGCCTCCTAACCTGGCCCTGTCATGGCTTGCCCATCCCTGTCCTGGCTTGTGAACCAGGACCCTCTGCTGAGAAATCCAGATAGGAGCCACACTGCTCACAAAATTGGGCAGGAGAGAGGATTCAGTTCGCTTTCCTCCCTCCCTCCCTCCCTCCCTCCCTCCCTCCCTCCCTTCCTCCCTCCCTTCCTTCCTCCCTTCTTTCCTTCCTTCCTTTAGGGCATGGGATAACAGAGCTGTTGCTTACTCCAAACTGCCATGAGAAACCACCATGCCTGGGACAAACCTCCTCTGATTTGAGTTCCACACCTCCTGTCCACCCTGGGCCCATTCTCTGACGCCAAGCCCACTAGTTTGTTTTTGTTTGTTTGTTTTTCTTTTCTGGTATCATTAATCTACAATTACATGAGGAGCATTATGTTTACTAGGTTCCCCCCTTCACCAAGTCCCCCCCACAAACCCCATTACAGTCACTGTCCATCAGCATAGTAAGATGCTGTAGAATCACTACTTGTCTTCTCTGTGTTGCACAGCCCTCCCCATGCCCCCCCACACTATACATGCTAATCGTAAGGCCCCCATTCTTCTCCTCAATCCTTCTCCCTCCCTTCCCACCTATCCTCCCCAGTCCCTTTCTCTTTGGTACCTGTTAGTCCATTCTTGGGTTCTGTGATTCTGCTGCCGTTTTGTTCCTTCAGGTTTTTCTTTGTTCTTATACTCCACACATGAGTGAAATCATTTGGTACTTGTCTTTCTCTGCCTGGCTTATTTCACTGAGCATAATACCCTCTAGCTCCATCCATGTTGTTGCAAATGGTAGGATGTTTTCTTCTTAGGGCTGAATAATATTCCATTGTGTATACGTACCACCTCTTCTTTATCCATTCATCTACTGATGGACACTTAGGTTGCTTCCATTTCTTGGCTGTTGTAAATAGTGCTGTGATAAACAGGGGTGCATATGTCTTTTTGAATCTGAGAAATTATATTTCTTGGGTAAATTCCTAGCAGTGGAATTACTGAGTCAAATGGTATTTCTATTTTGAGCTTTTTGAGGAACCTCTATATTCCTTTCCACAATGCTTGAACTAGCTTACATTCCCACCAGCAGTGTAGGATGGTTCCCCTTTTTCCGCATCCTCACCAGCATTTGTTGTTCTTACTCTTTTTGATGCTGGCCATCCTTTTCTGGTGTGAGGTGATATCTCATTGTGGTTTTAATTTGCATTTCTCTGATGATTAGCGATGAGGAGCATATTTTTATTTCCCTGTTGGCCATCTGAATTTCTTCTTTGGAGAAGTGTCTATTCAGATCCTTCACCTGTTTTTTAATTGGGTTATTTGCTTTTTGTTTGTTGAGGTATGTGAGCTCTTTATATATTTTGGACGTCAACCCATTAGCGGATCTGTCATTTATGAATATACTCTCCCATACTGTAGGGTACCTTTTTGTTCTATTGATGGTGTCCTTTGATGTACAGAAGTTTTTCAGCTTGATATAGTCCCACTTGTTCATTTTTGCTTTTCTTTCCCTTGCCCAGGGAGATATGTTCATGAAGAAGTTGCTCATGTTTATGTCCAAGAGATTTTTGCCTATATTTTTTTCTAAGAGTTTTATGGTCTCACGAATTACATTCAGATTTTTAAGCCATTTTGAATTTACTTTTGTGTATGGGGTTAGACAATGATCCAGTTTCATTCTCTTACATGTAGCTGTCCAGTTTTGCCAACACCAACTGTTGAAGAGGCTGTCATTTCCCCACTGTATATCCATGGCTCCTTTATCATATGTTAATTGACCATATATGTTTGGATTAATATCTGCACTCTCTATTCTGTTCCACTGGTCTGTGGCTCTGTTCTTGTGTTAGTACCAAATTATCTTGATTACTATGGCTTTGTAGTAGAGCTTGAAGTTGGGAAGTGAGATCCCCCACACTTAATTCTTCCTTCTCAGGATTGCTTTGGCTATTCGGGGTCTTTGGTGGTTCCATATGAATTTTTGAACTATTTGTTCCAGTTCATTGAAGAATGCTGTTGGTAATTTGATAGGGATTGCATCGAATCTGTATATTGCTTTGGGCAGGATGGCCATTTTGACGATATTAATTCTTCCTAGCCATGAGCATGGGATGAGTTTCCATTTATTAGGGTCCTCTAATTTCTCCTAGGAGTGTCTTGTAGTTTTCAGGGTATAGGTCTTTCATTTCCTTGGTTAGGTTTATTCCTAGGTATTTTATTCTTTTTGATGCAATTGTGAATGGAATTGTTTTCCTGATTTCTCTTTCTGTTATAGGAAAGCCACAGATTTCTGTGTATTAACTTTGTATCCTGCAACTTTGCTGAATTCTGATATCAGTTCTAGTAGTTTCGGAGTGGAGTCTTTAGGGTTTTTTATGTACAATATCATGTCATCTGCAAATAGTGACAGTTTAACTTCTTCTTTACCAGTCTGGATTCCTTGTATTTCTTTGTTTTGTCTAATTGCCATGGCTAGGACCTCCAGTACTATGTTAAATAACAGTGGGGAGAGTGGGCATCCCTGTCTTGTTCCCGATCTCAGAGGAAAAGCTTTCAGCCTCTCGCTGTTCAGTATGATGTTAGCTGTGGGTTTATCATATATGGCCTTTATTATGTTGAGGTACTTGTCCTCTATGCCCATTTTGTTGAGAGTTTTTATCATGAATGGATGTTGAATTTTGTCAAATGCTTTTTCAGCATCTGTGGAGATGATCATGTGATTTTGTCCTTCTTTTTGTTGATGTGGTGGATGATGTTCATGGATTTTCAAATTTTGTACCATCCTTGCATCCCTGAGATGAATCCCACTTGGTCATGGTGTATGATCCTTTTGAAGTATTTTTGAATTTGGTTTGCTAATATTTTGTTGGGTATTTTTGCATCTATGTTCATCAGGGATATTGTTCTGTAATTTCTTTTTTGGTGGTGTCTTTGCCTGGTTTTGGTATTAGGGTGATGCTGGCTTCATAGAATGAGTTTGGAAGTATTCCCTCCTTTTCTATTTTTTGGAAAACTTTAAGGAGAATGGGTATTATGTCTTCTCTGTATGGCTATTGTACTCTATCTTCTGTTCTCTCTTTTAGGAATAGTTGTATTTGTTGTATTTTCAAAAATATATATGGTTTTGGGAGGAGATTTCTGTTGCCCTACTCATGCTGCCATCTTGGCTCCTCCCTCCAAGCCCACTAGTTTTTTAACATCTCTCTTTTCAGCTACCTGACCACAAGTTGAACTCCTCCTGCTAGGTCCTGCCAGAGTTGTATTGGGTAACCAAGAAAATACAGAACACTGGGCGATGTGTCCTGTGTCATAAACTGCCCCAGGAGTTAAGAGCCCTGGGACCACCTTGGACCTCAGTTACCTCACCTTAAAATGGAGAGAACATTGGTCCCTGCCTCACAAGGTTGTTACAAGGATTAAATGAGCTAAATTCCAGCTCAGACAAGATGGAGTTTCCATACTTCTCCCTGTTCCTCTCACAAAATGTGGCCGAACCCCCTAAACATTATATAAAACAAATATAAGAAGACTGTGAAGGATGAAGAGAGATAGAGCAGCCAGCAACTGGGGGTCCTGGGGAGGGCCATGGCAGGGAGCTCCCTGGGCTGTCTTTTTGCCTCATAGGTCCTGGACTTGGAGTTAAAGAAGCCAGCAACCCAGAAACATCAATGGGAACAGACAAAAAAGCCCCAATGACAGCCTCTCTAGCAAAAGGACCAGGAAAGGGACAGCCTGAAAAGACGGGAGACGTCTAGGCAGCTGCTGCTCTGCTCCAAGCAAGTAGTACAGAGAAACTGTGACCCTCCCTCCCTCCCAATAAGCAAAGGTGAGTGGAAGCCTGTACCTCCACCTCGTGAGGCTGTAACGAGGCAGCACAGCCTCCCCTCCAGCAGTGTTAGAGAGGGCCAGGTGGGGAGCTGGGCTCTTCATTCCCCCCAGCACTAAGGAGGCCTCTACCCATCGAGTCATGGGGGCCATGTGTCTCCCTTTCAGCCAGGGATGTGTCACTGGAAGCTTGTGGAGAACCGGAGCCCTCACTCTCACCCAGCATAACAGGCGTCCCTTCCTCGCCCCCCACCCCCAGGATGTTGGCGGGGATTGAGTGGAGAGCCTGGACTTCCCAACCTGCCCGGCGAGACAAGGCAGCACTCCCTTCGCTCGCCAAATGGTGTCAGGCGAGGCCTTACAACATAAACCCGAAAATGTCCACGATATTATCAGAATCTCTTGTCTTACCAAGAACTAGGAAAAACACAGCTGGAATGAGAAAGGACAATCCAAAGATACCAACACTGAAATAAATCAGATGTTGGAATTATCTGGCAAGAATTTTAAAGCAGCTATCATAAAAACGCTTCAGCAATCCATTACAAACATGCTTGAAACAAATAAAAAAATAAAAATCTAAGCTAAGAAATAGAAGATAAAAAGAATTAAATGAAATTTTAGATCTGAAAAAATGTAATAACTGAAACAAACATCTTTCTGGATGGACTCCATAGTAGACTGGATATGACAGAGGATTATCAGTGAACTTGAAGACGAAACAATAGAACATAATCTGAGCGACAGAGAAAATTGACTGGAAAAAAATGCACAGAGCCTCCGGGACCTGTGGGACTATGATGAAAGATCATTATAGATTGTCATTAAACTCTCAGGAGGAGAGAAAACAGTGTGAGTCTGAAAAAGTATTAGAAGAAATATGACTGAAAATGCTCCAAATTTGTCAAAAGACATAAACCTGCAGATTCAAGAAGCTGAGTGAAACTCAAACAGGATAAATTCAAAGAAACACATGCCAAGATACATCAGGGTCCTGACAAATAAAGGCAAAGGGAAAAATATTGAATGGAGTGAAGAAGAATGGTACCTTCCTTTATAGGGGGAAAAGCTATTTGAATGACAACAGATGTCACATCAGAAACCACGGAGGCCAGAGGGAAGTGACAAAACATTTTTCAAAACCTGTCAATCCAACAATCTAAATCCAGAATACGTATCTTTTTGAGGGAAAACGAAGAGAATTTGTCACCAGAAGACCTACTTTAAAAGAATAGCTAAGGGAGAAAAAGGACAACAGAGAGAGTAAAAATATGGGTAAGTACATTAAAGTTTCCTCCTCCTAAGGTTTCTGAATTATGTTGAAGGTTGCAGCAACAGTCGTTAACGGGAGGAATGCTCTGCCTTTCAGCACCTGAAGGGTAAATGAAAGCAAGCAGGACATACACTTGTGTATTCGGCAAAGGAAAGTATGTATGCAAATATAACTGGAAAGGAATATGGCAAAATCTTAACAGCAGTTGCTTTTGGGAGAGGGAACTAGGGGTGGCTTTCCCCCTTGGCTTTTTGGTTGATGCTTTTCTGTTCTTGCCTGAGTCATCTCCATAAGCATGCTTGGATAATCAGAAAAAGTGAATGTGCACAGCAGAACAATGAAGAGTTACATTAGCTAAAAGCCAGGTGCTCCTGGAGAATAGAGAGGGGGGATTACCCTTAGGGGAATCTAGGCAGATTTCATGGGCGAGGTGGCATTTGGTTTGCCACCTGCAAGGATGGATGGGGTGGAAAGGGCTGGGGAAGATATTCCAAGTTGGAGAAACTGTGTGAAGAAAATCACGAAGTTGAGTAAGAGGACATGCACAACACGGATTCTGACAAGGTGACTGGCAAGGATGGGGTCACCCAGTGTGGCCAGCCTGTAGGACATAGGTGAGTCACTACAATTACTGGACAGGTCCCCAAAGGACCTTCTGTGCCTGACAGGCCCAGAGTAAAGGGCAAAGCATGTGTGAGGTCTATAGAATGGGAGGTTGTGGGACCATGGGGCCTCTGGTAGACATGGGTGCCTGCTGCTTGGGCCCAAGCTAGAAGTGGAGTGGCTCTCTCCCAGCCTGCCTTCTTTCCCAGGGCCCAAGGGAGGATCTGCCTCTATTTCCTTCCTCTTCTCCTGAGAGGCTGGCTTCCCTCTAGGTGGGGTACAAAACAACTCGTTTTTTTCTCCCTGGTCTGCTCTCCACCCACGGCCACACACACCTTCTCTCCTGTCTTCCCCTCCCCAGAGAGGAGCTCTCAAGACTCGCCTCTCACCCAGGTCCACTCTCTGTCCCTTAAAAGCTCTCTCTCCCCCACACTGTGGCGCTCTCTCTCAACCTCTGCGTGTGTGTGTGGCCCTCTCTGTCTCTGTCTGGCTGTCTCTGTGTGTCTCTCTCATCCTCTCTCAGTGCTCTACAGATGGGTTGGAAGGAGCAGGTAGCACATGGAGTCCAAAGTGGAAAGGAACCAGGTTAGAGGAAAAGCACTGGAAGGGCCTCTCAGGCCAGTAACAAGGTAGAAAGAACTGGGCCTCTGGGACTGAAGTCAGAGTCAAGGTGCCTGTCTGTCCTTGCCCCTGGTAACAAATAGTAAGAGGCCTGGCCTGGGAGGCAAGATCCTGGGTGTTCAGGTCAGTTCTGTAACTGGCCCAACGTGGGACCTGGGGCAAGCAACCTTCCCGGTTCCTGTGACAGCCATTTCCTCTAATGAAGTCCTTGCGTGATAATCTCATCTTGGCCTCTGCTTCTTGAAGGACCAGAGCTAACATAGCATGAAAACTGCTGTGGTGTCACTCCCGTTAGCTGGGCTCAGGGAGGCTCAGCTGTAGCCCTCCGCTGCCCTGGCTTAGACTGTCTGGGATGGAGTTTCAGGACACACAGACCAGTGACATGGGAACCGTGGCGAAGCCTGAACCCTCAGGTTGGCCCCTGTTCCCCAGCCCAGGGTGATCACCAGTGCCAAATGCCACCTCCATCCTACCCAAGATACAAGCAGTGTGGCTGCAAATTCATTCTCCTTCCTGCCTTCTCCCCTAAGGAACCTCAGCCCTTCACCGAGGGCCCGAAGGCCACAAGATGATTCAGAGACTGAACAAGAGCCTGCTTTACCACTGCCACCAACTCCCCCACCTCCATTGCCATCACCGGCTCTACTTGCACCTCCACCATGTTGTCTACATCCCCTACCCTCTCCACCTCCACCACCCATCCCCACCTCTTCCACCACGACCTCTTCCCTACCCAACAATTCCCTCTGCCACTTTCTGTAAGACTCTAGAAAGCATTCTGAGCACACTATTGTACCACAACGGGCAACATGTGGGTACAGCAGGGCCGTGGCATCCAGTCTAAGGGCAGACCTGCTCAGGCTATGCGAGCTAGGCCAAACTGCAAAGCATCAGTCCCCCGGTTTGTAAACTGGGGCTGACGATGGGATTGTTGCGAGGACCACATGAGGTAGTCTACACAAACGGCTCCCAGCGCTGCCGTCTCCACTACTGGAACCTTCGGCATCAGGCTCCAGGATGCTCACTTAGCAGACAAAGTGCAACTCAGGGAAGCTGAGACCCCACATTCATTGGTTCATTTGTCCAGCATTTCCTGAGCACCACCCATCCATCTCAGACTTGGCGCCGGGCATTCAACAGTCAAAAGGAAAGGCTGCTGGCCACGTGGCTGAAAGTCTATGGAGGGACACAGCAAACATCTCACGATGGAGGCAAGGGCTCTGCAGAATTGAGGGGCGCTCAGGAGTTAGGGAGCCATCCTGGAAGACTCCGTTTTTAAGCTGAGACATGAGAGAGCAGAGGACTCCACTAGGCAGAGACCGGTAGCAGGTGGTGGTGGCAGGCAGTGCGTCTCCTACATGGCCCCGTGCTCTCCTCACACCGCCTTTCCGGCTTCTTCACCCCGTTCACCTGTGGGGTGAGCATGTCCGCTGTCTCGCTCTCAAAGCCCACCAAGGCTCGGCGAGAGCTAGTGCCCAGCCCGCAGGGGCCCTCCAGCACCCCCCTTAGCACTTCCATCCTCACCCCCCACCCCCCACAGCCCAGTTTTATATTTTCTCAGCAGCGTGGCTCTCTCCCTCCCTCTCTCTCCCTCTCTCCCTCTCTCCCTCTCTCTCTCTCTCTCTCTCAGACTGTCTCTGTGTTTCTCTCTTCATTTTTAGATCAACAGCTAAATCAGGTTCAGGGCTGTACAGAGTAAACGAAGACATTTTTCTTCAGGCACCGAGGTTCTGAGTGACATCACCCCTGAGGAATCCCTCCGGCAAAGCAGGAGTCGGCCCCGAAGCCAGGTGGAGGCTGTCAGTGCAGATCACCCTGGGCGAGGCCCCTTGGAGGGCGCAGCCCTGACCCCAGCCTCCCCCCAGTCTCCAGGGCCTCGAAGACCTTTTCATGGAATTTGCTCCTAAGCAATCCCTCAGGACCCTGGAGGCTTCCCAAGCCTGAAACCTGGCCCCTTCCAGGGCAGCCCTGGAGCGCCAGCAGGCTGTGGGAAAACCCACTTCCATCTTCCCAAATTTGTGACTGAAGTGGTCATCTTGGGGATCTAGGCAGGGCTTCCTGCTTCCAGCCACTGTCGGGGCCCCTGGAGGCTGGATGAGGAGGGGAGCTGGCTCCTCTCGCCTCCCAGCTTCCAGCTGCCCGGCCTAAGCAACTGCAGCTGCCGCCAGTCACCCAGTCCCGGGGAGCTGGGAGCTGGGAGCTGGGGCTCTCGCCCGGGGAAGCCTCCCTCCCCCTCCTGCACACTGTTATCAGCCTGGCAATTTGTAGACTTAATAGTATGACTAAGTGACAATTACATAACTCCCGCCTGAAGCTGAGACCGAAACTGTTGTGGCTGAAGTATTTTTGTTTCTTTCCAAGCTTGCCAGGACGTCCACATGTTAAGAGCTCTCACTCTATTTTGGGTGCGTGCTTCATGAATAAAACAGGCTATTCCACCAAATCCAGAACACACCTTCTATCATGCACAGGGAGGCCAGGTGGACGTGCCCATCCTCTCCTGGGCCCGAGTCAGCAGTAGGCCAGCCCTGCCCAGCGAGGCCAGCTTCCCGGCTCCTAAATTCCCCCGAAGAGAGGGCAGAGAACACACTTCCTTCGATGACAGGGGACCTGAATGCTGATAATAGGGGCTTCCTGCCCTCAGGGCCTCCAGCTTCTCCTTGGGCGCTGGGTGGAGAGCAGAGTGGGCTGTTGCGTGGCGCCCCACCCCTGCCAGCCAAGGAAGCCGAGTCACTGGCTGCTCTTCGTCCCGCTGCACAGTTCTAGGAGCTCGGTGTGCTCAGCCGTGCCTTCGTTGTGTGGCTTCAGGCAAAATCCTGCACCACTTGTACCTCCCTGTGCTGTCTGTAAAAGGGAGGAAAGTGACCTCACTGGCTCCTGAAGAGTGACAACAAGACACTGGAGCCCATGGACCCCCATCCACATGTGTTGGCTCCAAACTGGATGCTTCCAGGCGCTTAGTTCTATCTATTGTAATCCCAGAGCTGAGACCTAAACATTCTTGGGTACAAATGTCAGCCCTTGTTGAGGTTCCTATGTTGGGATTTTCCACCTTGGGAGGTCGGGGGTCATTACTGAATCCACCTGGGTTTGCCAAGTTTGGGTTCCAGCAAAACACACTCTTCCTCTGCTTGGGAGACAAGCTATGTCAGAAGGGACGGTTCATCTCCATGCATTTGTCTCACCTCGAAATCCTCAAAGTTGGACCTCACAGTGAGGCCCTTTCATGAATTGCTGGAGAGGCCCTCTTCCTTTCCTGACCATCAGCCCCTCTTTGCAAAGGGCCCAGCACCCAAGACTGGCCAGTCCTGGCCGGGTGGGACAGACTGCAGACATGGTGGCACGGTGAGACCCAGCTCCTCCCTGAGGAGGGACTCTCCTTCTTGGGCCGGGGTGTTCACAGCTCCAGCCCAGATCCCCTCCCTTTGCTGCCTGAAAGTCTCAGGCTCCCTCTGGAAACACTGAGCTCTCTCATGAGGATGGAACTGGGTGCGAGGAATGGGCCATATTTTCTTGACTGAAGGCGTATAAGGTGCAGTGAAGTGTTAGGGTAGGTACAGGTGAAAACAGAAAAGGAGACTAGATGTTTCTGTAGAAAGGTAAATACATCTGTGAAACCTCAGCAGAGAATACATTAGAGGTGTATAAAGGGGTGCTATCAAGAGGAGGCTTGGATAGTTCCTATGGAGGCCAGAGATGGTTCCAGTTCCTGGGTCCACAGGAGGCAGGCCTGGGTCCAAAGGCCTCTGCGGCCCCTCCGCCCGGTTCTTCCCACCGTTGCTGTAGCAGAATCCTCTCAGGGCCCCACAGTGTTCTGCTTGCTGCCTTGCAGATAGACCTTGAGGCTCTCATGGCCTTCAGAGGCCCATCCTGAGGGTCTAGAGAAAACACAACATGGATTCACAGACAAGGGAGTTCTGAGGTCCAAGCAATTGGAAAACTCTGCGTATTCTACCCCCGTCATGGAGAATGCCAATGCACACAGCACAGAGAAGGCCCTGAGAAGTCCTGCAGTATAATTCTGAAGAACTTAGCATTTCTCAGCTATATTGGAGCCAGGACATTTTGTGAGACACCCCTGTTAACAAGGTGTGCTCACCACTTGCAGGGACTGGAAGGAGCATTGGACTAGGAGCTGAGAGACCTCGAGTCCAGTCTGGCCCCATCACTGACTTGTTGGGTGGCCTTGAGTGAGTCCCTCTTCCGAGCCTCTGTGGAGCATTGTGTGGCTCTGAAAGTGTCTGCTAAAGCGGGAAGGGAAAGGGGCAGGTCTGCTCCATGGGAGTCCAGAGGGCCTGGTCCCCAGCCTGACTGCCACTTCCTTATTCTGTGACCTTGGACAAGCTCTTAGCCCTCTCAGGGTCTCTGCTTCCTCCCTGAAAAGTAAGGGGCTGAGCTGGCAGGGCTTTAATCTGTGGTTCTCTGGTCTTGTGGGGAATCATGTCTTGGAGGGGACCTCTGCTAGCTTGGTGGCCTGGGGACACTCGCTCAGAGCCCCAGGAACCATGGCTCTTTCTACTGACAACTTTCCGAGTGCTTCTGGGGGTGTGGTTTGAAGGAGGGCCCTTGCCTGGTTCCTGAGGGTCCATGAAGGCACAGAACCCCATGCAGGGCTTCCTGTGTGGGTTGTGACCCCATTGTTAGGGGTTGAATTTTTTCCCCTCAAAACGCACGTGTTAAAGTCCTGATCCCCAGTACCTCGGAATGTGACCTTATTGAGAAATAGGATGGTTGTAGATGTAATTAGTTAAGATGAGGCCACTCTGGAGTGGGGTGGGCCCCTAATCAAATATGGCTGGTGTTCTTCTAGAAAGGGGACGTTTGGAGAAAGACATACGCAGAGGAGAAGGCCATGTGAAGATGAAGGCAGACATTGGGCTGATGCTTCTAGGAGCCAAAGAATGCCGAAGGTTGCCAGCAAACCACCAGAAGCTAGGAGAGAGGCTTAGAACAAAGTCTCCCTCCTAGCCTTCAGGAGGAACAACCCTGCCAACATCTTGATCTCAGACTTCCAGCCTCTAGACCTTGAGACAATACATTTCTGTCGTTTAAGCCACTCAGTTTATGGTACCTTGTTCTGGCAGCCACAGGAAACTAATACACCCATGTCCCCATCCCCTGCTTGTGACACGGCCCTGACTCTTAATTCTCAGTGGGTGTGTGAGAACTGTGTCCAGGCCATGCTTCCTACATCTTCAGGCCAGAAGAATTTGGCTAAGAGGCTTCCCATTGGTCAAGGGCAGCTGGCCCAGTCAGCCAGCAACTGACCTGTTTTCCTTTAGACCGTGCAGGATTGAGAGGCTAAAAAAATGCTAAACATTTTGACCCATGAATTCTATCTCTGAGATTCCATCCTGGGAAATTCACCAGTATACAGAAAAGTCACACACCCAGAGAGATCCGCCTTAGTATAAAATCGAGAAGAACCGACTAAGTGTCCACACGTGAGGGTGGTTAACGATAATTCTCCATCCACTTGATTGGAAGAGTATTATCCTAGCTTGCATTTCCCTCAAAAGGAGAGTTGGGCACAAATTTCTTTTGGAAAGCGGCCCCAGGAAGGAGGAACTGGAAGGAATGAAACAAGGTCGGTCATTGACTTGGTCACTGCCGTGGACACCAGGGCTCAGATCTGCTGCGGGCTCTCCAAAGACCCAATAGAGTGTACCTCTGCTTGTCTGCCCGAGACACGGAAGAGAAGCAGAGCGGGCTGTTGTGTGGCACCCCTCCCCTGCCAGCCAAGGAAGTCTATTCATCAAAGAATGCCCCAGTGAGTGTTGACTCATGTTTCCACATATGCACATGTGCCAAGAATGGTTAAGCAGACTGCTCCGGTGAAATAGCTCTGGGGCAGAAAGTAGGGGATACCTGTCGCTGCTGAGAGAGAAGAGGATATGAGGATAAAAGATGGCTGACACAGGTAAGGAGCCGTTAGAAATTATGTTTACAACAAAGACGTGATTACATGGAAAATGCCTAGGGCAGCATGTTAAAGAACTGCAAGGGGTATGCCCTTGAATGTTCCAAGGGGTCACATGTGTATATAAAAATCGAAAACCTGTGCTTCGAAAAAAGACAGGAAGGAAATATGATGAAAAGTTAATAGTGGATTATCTCTGGGTAATGAGATCATTTATGGTTCTTCTTAATTTTCTTCTTTCCATCTTTCTGTGTTTCCTAAATTTTCATTAACTAACAGGTGTCTCTTTTAAAATGAAAAAGCATTAGAGGAGCAGTTCTCACATGTGAGTGGGCATCAGAATAACTTGGAGGGCTTGGGAAAATAGAGTCCATCCCTGGGTGTGCTACCCGGGCAGTTGGCCAGGGCCCCATGTTCAGAAGGGCCCTACGCTTGATTTAATGCTCTGCTGTCACTGTCTTGAAATGCTTAAGAATTTTTGAAGACCGTGATCTGGCATTTTCACTTTTCAATAAGCCCCACAAATTATGCCTCCAGTCCTGGCCAGGCCCTACTCCCAGAATCTCTGCTTCAGTCCCTTGCCTGGGGCAGGGCCCCAGAATTTGCATTTCTAAGAAGCGCTAGGTGATACTTCCCTACTGGTTTTCAAATCCCACTTTGGGAACCACTGTATTAGAATTAAAAAAAATTACACTGACTAAATAGCTCCCAGGTGCATTTAAGAATGTATTTATAGACCATTAACTATTTCAGAATAGAGAAAATATAATGAAGATCAATCAGATATGAAGATACAGCAGCTCCCCAATGAGATTGTAAGTCAGTGAGAAGTTCCAACATGTGGCTCAGGGACAATGGGACCCTCGGAAGCTTGTGACCAGTCCAGTGTGTGGCTTAGCACTGGTCTCGATATACTCCCCATGGGGTCCCAATTCTGGGCAGCTCCTTCCCAACCGGCAACATGGCCACCTCACAGAGTTCTGGGTGATGTTGATGAACTTCAGAATTCTGGCTGAGGGCCTTGAGGCTCTAACTAATGATTCCTGAGGACACGTGCCCCTGGGGGACCTCAGCTCCCCTGTCTCTCCACCACTAGGTTGTGAGTTCTCCCTGGGGGCAGGACCCCCACTCTGACCTTCTGGGGGCTGCTGGTCTGGGTTCCTCAGAGGCTCCCAAGGACAGAACTAGGACCTTGGAGGGGAAGTGGGGGCTTGAGGATGCAGAACCACTTTGCACATCACCAGGGCTTTCCTGCAGTTAGAATCTGCAGGAGACCCTGTGGGGTTCCCAATGAGCCAGAGCCCTGAAAAGGGGACCATACCTGTCTTCTTGTGTTATTGTCTCAAGTGGTGCTGTAAGTCTGTCTCTGGCAGTGCCCAAAAGGAGGGTCCTGGGCAGCAAGAGGATAGGGCAAGACACAGATGTGGGGTATCTGCCCCACTCCACTCCCTGGCCTGCTTCCCCTGCGACTCAAATCTCACAGATGGAAGCCTGCGTATCTCTCCTCCACCCTGGCTGCCTTCCCCGTGGGGGTGTCATGCAAAGGTGAAGACCACATGGTCAGCCTGGTGAGCCAGAATGCCTCCCGGCCTCTGCCTTTGTTACGGGCTGGACAATCACTGGTGCTAATCCAAGCAGTTGGGAAAGGAGGCCTCCTGGATTGATGCTAACACCCTCTTGTGTTATCTTGCAAAGGCCAGTGGAGAAAATCACTTTGCCACACAAGCTAATGTGCCAGTGGCTAACTGGGTGTCGCTTGTGCCTGCTGCTGAACCAGGTCTCTCAAGCCCATAAGTCAGGGCCAGTGATCTGAGCCAACAGAAAGAGTGAGTTGCTGGCAACAGGGGCCTCGGGCTCTGCCGCAGTCTGACACCGACCCAATTGGATGACCTTTGGCAAAGGCCCTGTCCCTCTCTGAGACTCAGTGTCCAGTCTGCCAGGGCTTCAGAACACAGGCGTTCAACACTGCCTTGGTTTCAAGGGATATGATGAGGCAGGAGAGGCTGCCTGATCGTAGCAGCGGCTGCCTCACGGTTCTGTGAGCCTGCTGCCCTGGAGACATTGTGGCCAAAGCTTGGGGTCAATGCCCAGGCATGGTTGCAAGAAAGGTGTCACTGCTAGAGCCAGAGGACCCTCATGGCCAGCCAGCCCCAGGCTTCTGGGGGGTCAGTGATGGAAGGCGAGTCCTGCTGGATCCAGAAGAGCCCCTTCCTTCCCTGGCGCTGAAGTGACTGTGAGTTAATCTCAGTGGTTCCTTCCCCACTGTGGCACCTGGAGAGCAGAGGACCCAGAGCCCAGGAGGCCCCGGCCCAGTTCCCATGCCTCCATATCTCTGCTGGGTGAACATGGGCAAGCCATTCCCCCATGAACCCGTCTGTGAAAAGGGTGCTATAGGAAGAGCTTCCGGTACCCACAGAGACCGATCTATGAATCAAATGATGCAATCGCTGGGAATCATAGTTCTTGGCAGATGGTAAGAGCTTAAAAGCCACCCCCTTTCTGTATGAGTTTGCTGCACCTGTGGTAACAAATGACCACAAATTTGGTGGCTTAAACCAACATACATTGGTTCTCTTACTCTTCTGGAGGTCAGAAGCCTGAAATGGGTGTCGGGGGCTAAAATCAGGGCACCTTCCCCTTTTGCAGGCTCTGGGGAAGATTGTTTCCTTGCCTTTCCCAGTTTCTAGAGGCTACCACATCCCGTGGCCCAAGACCCTTCTTCACATCACTCCGGCCTCTTGCTTCCATCATCACATCCTACTGCAGACTCTGACCTTCCTCTAAGGACCCTTGTAGTAACATTCAAGGTCCGCCTGGATTATCTGGGACATCTCCCCATCTCATTATCCTTGGTTTATTCCCTTTTGCCATGGAAGGTAACACATTCCCAGGTTCTGGGAATTAGGGTGTTGACATCTTTGGGGAGGCGCTGTTCTGCTGACCACATCTTCTCTTGCTGTCTCTGGGGCCCTCGGCATTACAGCGGGACTCCTGTTCCTGAGCAGGCTGGGTGGGGGCCAGCTCAGGAGCCCCAGAGCCAGGAGGGCCCTTAGAGGTCACCCATTGTGTCCAGCTCTGTGTAGTCCAGCTCCTTGGCTGGGATGTTAGACCCTGAAGGCAAGAGACATGTTCCCTGCCCCGGTGCCAGAGCCTAGAGTTGGCCCTCGGTACCTCCATCTGTGCCCACTGCACGTTGTGGAATGGACTTGCAGCCACTACATAGATGCCTCCTGACCCTCAGAATGTACTCCCCGCCTCCACCCTTTCACAAGGGTAGCCACTGTACGACCCACTTCTTTCTAACAAGTTCATAGGATGGGGGAACTGAGGCCCAGAGATGGGAATGGACTTGCCCCAAGCACAGAGGGATGGAGCTGGCATTCAACCTCGGCATGTGACATTCCGGGGCAAGTTGTGCTCTCTGTTGGCCTCTGAGGAGCTGGTCTGGGGACTGACCAAGGGGACTTGGGGACTGCCCTTAAGAAGGCCCCTTGAGAAAGGGACTCAGGGCAGCCTGCCAGGGAGCCACCTCCACGTCCCAGGATGACAGAGGTGGAACACAGCCTCCTGTGACTGCCACCCCCACCCTGCCCATTCCCAGTCCCTGTAGTGGACTCTGAGCTCTCAGGGTATCCCATGACTCCCCTGGGCTGCTTATCCCCAGACTGTCATGCCCCCACTAGCGTGGACCCAGGTATCAGGCGTCCATGGCTCGGCGTTTCCAAGGGGGCCAAGCAAGGGCTGTTGCTAGCAGTTCACACACCCTCACGCGCATACACACTCCCATGTATTCATCCGCACACGTGTACACACGTGAATACCAAGGCCAGCTCCCTCTCCCACTAGCCGCCTGTCCGCCCCTCCCTAGAATTGCAGCTGCTGCCTCCTCTGCCCCAACCACGTGCCCCTTTCCTGACACTCCAGGGCAGGTGGTAGTTGGGGTGGGAAGCACAAGGAGAGAGAAAAGAATGGATTTCTCCATCCCCCTTGGGAACGGCTGTCCCATGTAGGAGTCGCGGGACGGGATTTTCCATGCCTTCCTGAAAGGGCCACTCAGAGCCGCAGCCTGTGGAATGAATGGGACACCCTGGAGGGTCTGTTCTAGACTTGGCTTCCATTCACAGAGTGGAGCCTTTTGACTAAGCCCAGGAGCAGAGAGGTCTGGGGTACCGTGGCTGAGGGCTCAGTATGCATATGCTGTATTCACACATCTGTGGGCACAGGTGTTTGTGTGTGGGCACGCCCTCGAGCTTGCTCCTGGGTGTGAGCACACAGCTGTGGGTGGGCGACTGACTGCTTCCCTCGGTGTGCAGGCCCACCCGCAGGCCGTGTGCCGGGGTGGGTGTGGCCGGGTGTGCCCGTGTTACTGAGCCTGGGCTGCTATAGCACATACCACACCTGGAGGGCTTACACAACAGGTGTTTCCTTCTTACAGTTCTGGAGGCTGGGAGTCGGAGGTCAAGGTGCTGGCCACTCTGGTTCCTGGCCCTCACCTCTCCTCCTGGCTCACAGATACCTTCTCACCGTGTCCTCACTTGGCAGTGAGCTAGTGCTCTGGTCCCTCTCCTTCTTGCAAGGATGCTAATGCATCGTGGAAGTGCTCCCTTCATGACCTCATCTAAACCTAGTCACCCCCCAGAATCACCCCTAATGCTAGCACATTGTGAGTAAGGCTTCCATATATGAATTTGGGGGACACAGACATTCCGTCTGTAACAGTGGCTGTGTGTGTGTGTGTGTGCTGGCGTGTGCATGTGTGTGCCTACGTGTTGCCCATATGCATGGGTCTGCATGTGTACACACATGTGCATGCCAGACAGGCATCTGGAGCTCTGCACTTGCCCAGCCTGGTCACAACTGTACAGTCTCCCCTCTTGTGTGGGTGCAGAGATGGCCCATCATTCTCCCTACTTCCCCTCCTGGCAAAGGCCTCTCTCCTTTACAGCCCAGTTCCATGCCCCCTCCCTGGGAAGCCTTGCTTGTCTGGCAGCTTGCGCCCAGAAGGCTTAGTCACCCCCTTGCCTGAGTTCCCACAGTGCTTTGCATGCACCACTCCTAGAGCACTTGCCAAATGGTACTTCAGATATTTCTGTCTCCGGAGCTACCGAGGCAGGGCCTGGCACCAGTTCACTTTGTCATGCTCGGCACCCATTCGTTGAGTGACTGAGAGAGTGCCTACAATTGTCCCATGAAGGTGCAGGGGTCATGCCCAGGAGGGCATGGTTCTCAGGCCAGGCCCTCTCACTGGTTATGGATGCCTGATGAGACCAAACCCTGGGCAGCAGGGCTGGTCAAGAAACATTGTGCTGCGGTTTCTCTCTCCCTCAAGGCCAGCCTCCCCCACTGGCAGCATAGGGCACAGAGGCAGTCTGGGTTGGGGCTGACGTTTGGCACCCTCCATGTCCCCGAAATAGCCCCTTCCCACCCTGTCCAGGACCTACCAGAGTCTCTCAGCAGGGCAACGACAGAGGTAGTCGTCAAATTCAGAGCTAGCCCATGCCCCGTCCTGCTGCCAGGGAGCAGAGTTTCCAGACTCTTCCTCTCCTGCCAGACAGGTGGGCGGCAAATGACAGGCCAGCCAGGTCTGTGGCACTGCAGCCCACCGAGGAGGGGCGGCTCGTGTGAACCTGGCGAGCCTTCAAACCACCAGTTTTGTGAGCACAGAGACTTCCAGCTGCCCACTGCTGGGCGGGGAAGAACCCCAGATGGTCCCACCTGAACTCGCAGCCCAGGGAGCCCACCTGAGCCGGAGCCTGACCAGAAATGACAGGGCGGGGGTGGGGCTGGGGGAAGGTGTCTTTGGAGGTTTTATTACTTTTTGCTTTGTGATGACTGGCTCTGAGCCCACACATTTCTTGAATACATAATAGGGAGTTGGGCGAGACCACAGAAATAAATTTTATTAACACAATCACAGCAGTCCCAGCCAGGGCCTTCTTTCACCAGACTGGGTCAATTAGCAGAATAATGCCAGGCAGGTTTTCATTGTAACGGGTTTAATTAAAGTTTGGGTACAATGAACAAGCAAGCCCCCAATCTGTCTTTCAAGGCGTGTATTATCTGGAAATAGATGGTAACTTACGCTTATTTCTAGAAGTGTAATTCCTTGGGAGACATAGATGGCATCCCACCTGTCCCCACCTGTGGTGCCCTGCCCCTCCCGCCATGATTTAGTCAGCAGCGCCCAGGTCTGGCTGTGCTGCGGTGGGTTCTGGGTTCCTTTGGGGAGGGAGGGCAGCCCTCAGGATCTGATATGCACCTGGGCGGGTGCCCAGAGCCCCCCAGCGCTTCTTCCTTCATTCGCGGAGCTGGCGGCGGCTGAGCCAGCTTTCCTCGCTTGGTGACAGCAGAGTACAAAGTGCTGCTCCACCAAGCCCCTGCTGCCTGGGGCAACAAGTTCGGGGTTGTGTGATGAGATGGCAAGGGACGGCCCCTTTGGTGAGACAGGCCTCCCTCGCCTCAACCCTGATCCCCGTGGGTCAGGACAGGCCTGCACAGGGTACTGCTCCTTACATAGCTGCCTGGCAGACTGCTTTAGCTGGATGATCCGTCAAGAAAGGCCAACTGGATGTCTTGCTTGCACCTAGCGCAGTGCTGGGCATTGGGTGGATCGGGGGTCCATGGAGGGTCTCGGCTCCCACGGATCTTAGAGCACAGCCAGGAGATAGCAGCTGAGAGGCTTGGGGTCAGTGAAGCCTAGGTTGGAATTCCAGCTCCTGGCACCACCCCTGCTGGGTACTGAGTAGCCCTGGGCCGCTATTTCCTCATTTGTATAGTGGAGACAGCAAGAAACTGCCTCTGAGGGCTGTTATGTGGATTCTGGGGGATGATGAACCGATGAACCTCAGCGCAAGCCCGAGGAAGCCTCGCAGCTCTGTCTGTGCTGCTCTGATCACAGCTGTGATTTCAGGTCACCATCCTATTGGAACTCTGGCTGCCCCATGAGGAACCCCCAAGACCAGCACTGTCCATAGTGGGGGCAGGGGGCAGCTCCGCAAAGTGGAGGAAGCACCCCATCCCTGGAGCTGTGATGGGACTGAAGGGGTGGGGACAGAGGGACCCCAGGCGGGAGGGGCCTCTTGACCCTGTGCAGCAGGCAGTCGGACCTGACCCAGGGGGCCCAGGGGACCCTGGCACACCCGGAACCCTGAGCCAGTGGTTCCCCAGGAGCCTGTGAGAGGAACAGGGCCCTTCAGGTCGCCCAGGTCTCCTGGCCCAACTGCCCATCCAGTGCCCGACACTGGGGGGGGCCCTCCGTGGAGATGCAGCCTGGGTCCAGGCCCTCCTCCCAGGCCACCGAGCTCTCACCTGGCAGTCCTTGTCCTCGGTGGGCCAATGGGAGTGGGAGCCACCGGGCAGAGGACAGGCCTCGGAGAGGGAGACCTCCACAGGACAAGGCTGGGGATGAAGCAGCAGCACGCGAAGAGGCTGGCCTGGCAGGGGCTCTGGGCCCCATGAGGGGCAGCAGCCGGGGCCCCCAGAGGACCCCGCAGGGCAGCAGAGGGGCCTGAAGCCCCAGGCACAGGGCTCTGGGCATCCAGAGGGCTTTGGTTGAATGAGAAGTACTGTGGGCCTGGTGGCCACAGCGCCAGAGGAGGAGGTTGAGGGTGGGTCAGGGGGCTGCCACTCCCATGGGCACCCAGCTCGGACTCACCAGCCCCCGTCTCCCCTCAGAACCAGAGTTGGGGCTGAGGATACAGTTTCCGAATTTCTGCCCCTTTCTTTCCTTAACCCCAAAATAAAAAGGTGGAATCCGAGAGCCTAAAGAATCCCTTGGGCTCCTCCCCTACCAAATTTAGCGCTGGAATGGGCTGGGCATGTCACGATGGAGCTGCAGCCATTTCCTGGGTGACGGCAGTGTGTTGGCATTTCCGGAAGGGGCCGGCCTCCTGACCTGCAACCACGGGGCTCATCACAGCAGAGGTAGGCCTGAGCACCGGGGTCTGGGGACAGCTTGTCAGCCCGGCCTGAGGAGGGAGGAGGCCGGTGGCTACGGTCATGGGGCTGGCGGTGTGTGTCCTCCACTCGGCCTCCGGGTTTTCCATTGTCAAGTGGGACCGCTGCCCTGCTCCTGTGGACAGTGGGAAGCAGGGTGGAAGCCGCTGGGGGAAGGTCAGCAAAGGGATCCAGGGCTTTAGTGTGAGGGGCCGTCACACAGTGCCAGGTTCTTCTGTAAAGTTCTGGGAAACATGAGCCAGTTGGAGTGAATCGAGTCCCCACCCTGCAGAAAGGCACAGACACAGACACCCCAACACAGTGCCAAGAAGCAGAAGGATGCCTCCAGGGGACCTTGCGGCCCTTGGCGTGTCTCCTCCACTCTGAGCCTCAGAGTTGTCTGTCATCAAGTGGGACTGCCAACCAGACTACCCACGCAGGGCAGTCATATCATCGCCTCAGACAATCAGGCACATGTGAGCACGGAGCTGAACAAGGGGCCAAGGCCAGCTCCGGAGGAGCCTTGACTGCCATTCCAGAACGTCAAGAGGAACATGGAGCAAGGGTGAAGCAAGAGAAGAGGACACTGGCACCCAGCCCTGGAGGACCCTGCAGGCAGTCCCTGAGCACCCAGCCAGCCTTCCCTCCTGCTCCTTTCTCACACGCTTGGATGTCCTCTGGGCTCCCTTAAGCTAGGGACAGTCAACACCAGATACTTTTCCCTTCAAAGTCCTCCGTAGCAGTATGGCACGGTGCAGGTAAAATAGACCCTGGGGTCCTATGAGGTGGGGTCTGATGCCAGCCCTGTCACTGACTAAACAAGTGACACTGGGCAAGTCACATTCATACCCCTTGTAAGCCTCAGCTTCCCTACCTGTAAAATGCAGCCTTATTGCACAAAGGAGGGGCCCAAAGTTGGCTGGTTCCCTCTACATCCTGAACATGGGCATACCCATAGCTCTCCACCAAGACAGGTCACTCCCTCCCCAGCTCCAGGGGCCTCTGACCCTGTCCCACTCCCAGGGGTCAGGAACTCCAAGGTTGAGCCTGGCTGGTCCTGCCAGTGAGGACGGGATGCCAACATCGGTTAATAAGCGGTCCAGGTTGTCCACTGCCTGACCCTCTTTCCACCTTGCCAAGGGCTTTCGTTTTGTCACCTGGTTTGGCAAGAGTAAGCCAGTGCAGAACCTTGTCACCAGCCAACTTCATTGGATGAGTGACAGTGAATGACAATCCAATTGGCAGCAGCTGGGGGTGGGTGAAGAGATGAAGGGAGGGCAGTGAGGACAGAGAGAATGCCCTGAGCTGGGAGGTAGGACACCTGGGATCACCTTGCCCTAACCATGCAGTCTTGAGCACGGCACCCCCTGCCCTCTTACAGAATCACAGTGCATTCTTGTAGCCTTTGCACCATCAGCCCTCTTGGAGCTCTTTGGTTTTTGTCTGTCTGTCTGCCTTGTAAGATGGCAAGAAGCAGGAGGGCAGCAGTGAGGATCTTGGTCCACTCCAAGTTCAATGCTAATGCACAGTCAGCACTTGGTAAATACATAGTGGGCATAAGCATGCACAGATGAATGGATTAATGGGGTGGTCAAGAACATGCACACCCCACAGAGCCATCTTTTGGAAGTCAATTGGACAAAAGGCAGGAACAAGAACTCAGGCTCCTAGGCTTTTCTGCCTAAGCCAGCCCAGGAAAGGGTGCCTTGGCTGGGTCAGCTCTCCTTTCTAAACAGGGCTGTCTTCCAAGGTGTCACCTACATTCCCTAAAATCAGAGTTGAGGCCCAAGGATCAGCCACCTTGGGGCCCAGAAGGAAAGAGTGACTGAAGCCCACAGCACACCCATCTGTAGTTATCTACTGCTGGAAATCCGAGGCTCTGAGGTCAGCACGCATTTGTACTGGTTCCTGGAATCCTGGCATTTTTCTCTCAGAGTAATGAGGGAGTGTGTGTTAAATGCGAGAGGAAAGCAGGGGAAGAATGCTGCTGTCAGCCCCCTCCCCAGACAATCCCAGAGAGTGTGCCTGCTGTCCTCCTTCAGCTGTTGGGGCTGACCTGTGCCTGGGGTCAGATGACAGCCGGCTAGAAAGGAAGAGAGGGAGGGGGAGAGAGGAGAGGGGAAGGGAGGGAGGGAGGCAGGAAGGATGGATGGGAGGGAGGGAGAGAGAGGGAGGGAGGAAAGAAGGATGGAAAGAAGGAGGGAGGGAAGGATGCTAAGGGCTTCATCTCCTAAAGTTCCTGATACCTCCTTAGTTTTATTTGTCTCAAGTTTTATTTGTCTCAGCACTGCCACCCCTGGCCCCTAGATGTTTTAGTAGCATGCCCTACTAGAGGTTTTTTAAAAATTTTGTTTTTGTTTTACACAAGTGTGCAAACAAGCAATGCCCAACTACTGGCTGTCTATAGCCAACTCCTGGGACCCAACTCCAGAAAAAGTTACCTATCAGTACCTGGGAATATCCTTCCCAGGATATTAGGGAAGTAGTTTCAAACTCCCCTGCTGAAGAGCAGTTTTAAGCTGGAGTGCATGCTAAGGATCATTCTAGTCTTCCCCTCTCATCATAAAGATGGGATTACTGAGGCCAGAGATAGGGCAGGACTCTCCTGAGGTCATCAAGTCAGGCACAACCCAAGGGACAGCCCCTCGTCAGCCCCCAGTCCTGGCCTCATCTGAGCTCAGGTCTACATCAGAGCATAAGGCCTACCCTATAGCCCTATGGCCAGCATGGAATGGGCTTCTGGACATTTTGATGAAGCATGCATGCCCATTTGGGGGAATTTGGAGCCCATGGTCCAGGCTTGGGGTCCTAGCTGGGAGCACAGTGGGGCTTGAGTCTGGAGTCTCAGACTTTAGGAGAGTTCATGAGCAGTGCTGGGAGTATGGGGATACTGAAGCTCCACAGCCCAACCAGGCAGCAAATGGGCAACCCCAGCCCCGAAGGCTGAGCACACATGCCCAGGAAATGCAACACTACCGAACACACACATAAGCAGATAAAGCCCTGCAGGCCTGGCCCAGACAGGTACCAAGTTTCTGCTGGCTTTGTGGGAACATCTCCTGTCAGTGGTGAATCTGGGGAGGGGACGTGTAACAGCTCTCTCTGCCCAAAACTGTGGCTGGCCTTGGGCCCCAGCTGGCCTGCAAATCCTGACCTAGAAGCCAGGGGACTGCTACCCCAAGACCTACGGCTTTTGGTCTGCAGGCTCCTCTGCAACGTAGCCTGCTGTAGTAGTACGTGCGTGCCATCTGAAGGTGGGCTACTTGGGTTAGGATGGCGCCTCTCACTGGCTAGCTGCCTGCCCTAATGGGTTGAAAGACCTCTAAAGCAAAACTGGATTCCTGAGGAAGAAGAAATTCTGCCTCAAGACTGCAACATCAACTCCTGCCTGAATTTCCAGCTTGTTGGTCTGTCCTGCAAATTTCGGGCTTCCCAGCCCCACAATCACAGGAGCCAGTTCCTTAATATATTCCTTGTCAGTTTATGTTCTACTGACTCAGTTTCTCTGGAGCACCCTGCCTGGTACAGTGAGTGACTGTAAAGTGCTTGGGATGGCCTCAGGGACGTAAGTCAGCGCTATACCAGGGATGGTAGAAAGAGCATCTGGCAGCTGGAGCAGGAGGCGGGGCGGGAGTGCTGGCAGGGAGTGCCTGCACATCCATGTTCCCGGTTGGCCCCCACCCGCAAGGAGGCCCCTGGGCCCTCAGAGTTCTCTGGTTAAGTAGGGGCGAATGGAGCTTCCTGATACTCACGAAATGGTTTCCGACCCAAACTGGGGCAACAGAGGACTGTTATTCTGCCAGATACTGTGCAGAACTTCAAAGGACTTTGAACATAGTTTAGAACCACTCTGTCGCCTGCCTACATTACCTAACGGAGACTCTGAGAAGTCCTACTGGAAAGAGAGCCATCTAACATTGTTTAACTGAGTATCTCCCAAACTTTTTTGATCTCAGAATCTTATTTTCTTAGAATGACTCTTTTGTTCACATCTGGTAAAACCCATGTTCCATAGAATACATTTCTGGAAATATTGGGCTTGATAACTTTGAATGGCCTTCCAGCTCCAACAGGTTAGGATTTTTAAATTTCCACAAGATTTGTAAGCCTGCTTGGCTCTCAGTTAATTGTCATCCATTCACTGGGATGTTGCAGCTCTCTGTGGCCACAACACCCTTGGTAATGGTCCAGGTGGCCCAGTGGGAGCAGCAGACATCTGCCTATCTGGATTTGACACTCTGACTTCACATGGTTGGTGCAACGGGGTTAGGCCCCTGCAGGCTCCATCAAGAAAGGTTTGCAACAGTGGTTCTGGGCTCTTTGGGGTCATAGATCTTTTTGAGCAGCTGAGAAAAGTTTTGGAACTTCATCCCAGAAAAACTCACAGAAGCATACACACGTACACACAACATGTTGTTTCCAAATCCAAGGGTCTCGTCGATGACCTGACCCTGCCTGGACTTCCTAGGAGTGCCTGCACTTAGAAGCCCTGGAATGATCTTGGGGATGCTGGATGGGGCTCACCTCTGACGATCTTTGACCCCAAAGGAAATATAGAGACTTCCTTGTTGTCTAGGTGCAAGGTGGGGGGCCAGGAGACTCAGCCCTCGCCCTTCAGAGCTGACACTCTAACATGGGCCCTGGGGTAGGTGCTTGGTGTCTCCTGGCCCTGGCTAAATTCAGAAAGAGACAGGAGTTATAGGAGTGCACTGGACAAGAGCGCTGCTCTGGGGCCTCTGCTGCGGGGTTCGAGAATGGTCAGTATTAATCACAAAGATAGCTACTTAGAGGTGGGGCTTGGAGCTGCGATTTAAAGAATGTGGGTTGTGGCTTGGGGGGATCTAAGACCAGTTGTTGCTTGCACAAGGGACAACTCAGGCAAAGGCTTGGGGTAGGAAAGGGGGTGCATTTGAAAGAGTGGGGGTGGCAGCAAGGAGAACCAAGCATAGGTCAAGTGGAGGGCAAGCATGAAGTCGCAGCAATTCAGGCCACAACTGGAAACCCCCCTCTCCATTCAGCAGTCCTGCCGAGGCCCTCCTCTATGCACAAGTCCCATCAGGCAGGCAGACAGGCAGGTAGGGCAGGCGGCGCTCCCTCGCCAACACGCAATCCCTCTGGAATCCCCCGCAGCAGCTGGCCAGAGCCTCGGCCACCAGCTTCCTCCAGCCCTGGCCCCGCCCTGACTCCGCCCACACTGCACTCAGCTCACGCTGGTCCAGAAGAGCAAAGTTGTCTGATGTGAAGCTGCCATCGCCCTCGTCACCTCCCTTCTTTCTCTCCCTTTTTTCTGCTCAGTCTAAGAGTAAGGGGAATCTAAGACCAGTTGTTGCTTGCACAAGGGACAACTCAGGCAAAGGCTTGGGGTGGGAAAGGGGGTGCATCTGAAAGAGTGGGGGTCTTAGGGGTCTTAGGTCACTGTGGGAACTCACTCAGCACCCATGCACATGTAAACCCACCCTGGCGTTTAGGGCTATTAACACCCTATGAGATAACTGTGTCCCTTTTACTTCTGCCCTGGATCTACTCAGTCTAAGAGGAAAGAGCGTTGCTCCTATCCTTGTGGAGGGCCAGCCCATTCTCCTGGGGCCTGGACCCCATCCTGTCCCATCTCCTCCAGGGCCTCACTTCTAGAAGAGTGCTGGGTTCTGGCTGCTCCCCCACTCCTGTGTCTCACAACCAGCTCTGCATATAAGGCTGAAATATCCAGGCACCTTCCATGCATCCCTTCCTCCCCTCTCTGCTGCCAAAACTCTTCCCCCACAAAAACACTGGCACACACCCTTATCTCCTGACAAACCTTCTACTCACGTCTCATACATCAGCTGAGCCACACAATTTAAGGAAGCCCTCCTAAGCGCCCCCCACCCCAAACCAGTGCCTTAGGGCTCCTATGATCTCCCACACTGCTGCTGCTCTGCACATGCCCGGGTGGGACCCATCACACTGGGTATCCAAATGTCCTGTGGTTGTCTCCCCAGCCAGGGTGGCAAATCAGGGAGTGCAGGCACGTGCCAACTCTCTTAGCCTGCACCCTCCAGAAAGTCGAGTTTGAGACAAAGGCTCAGGTGTGAGCATTTTAGGGAAGAGTGACCCCAGAAAGCAGAAGTGCTGGGCAGGGGGAGTGATACAGGGAAGGAAGGAAAGTCAGTACAGGAATGTGCTTATCATGTTGGCCGCCTCAAAAGGAAACTGACTGCTTGAATGTACGGGACCATCTAAGCAGCCATATGAAATGCATCTTGAGGTCATCCAGGGTAGAAGTAAAAGGGACACAGTTATCTCATAGGGTGTTAACAGCCCTAAACGCCAGGGTGGCTTTACATGTGCATGGGTGCTGAGTGAGTTCCCACAGTGACCTACCTTTCAGTGTCACAGGAGCCAGAGGAAGGAGAGAAGCAGGCACTGCAGGTGCGACAAGGCACGGACAGGTTGCACTGGTGGGAAGGTGGTCAGAATCGTCACAGAACTGGTCACCACAGCAGTGGCTGGAATAAGCAACAGGTGAGGCCAAGGGATTCTGAAATGAGGCACAAAAGGTGTCTGCTGTGGCCCACTCCCTGCAGCACTCAGATTTGCCTGCACTCCCCGTTATGCCCAGCTCCCAGGTTTCCTCCTGGGGGCCTCCATTTTTGAGGAAAGAAAATACACTCACTTCGTCCTTGAGATGGGCCAAGTCCAAGACCAATCTATCCCAGAGGCTCTTTCAAGGTGGCGGCCAGCTGCAGTCTTTGCAAAGACTTGATGCAAGAGGGTTAGTGAAAAAGCAGTGACCCCCTGCCACAGCTGCTCGCTAGGCAGGAATGAACATTCATCGTCTCCCTCCTCCACCCTCTGTTCTCAAAATGGCCTTCCCTGGGCCAGTACTTTGGCTGGGCTGCACTGTGTGCCCGGTGAGGTGCCTTGGCCTTGTTGAGCCATGGTTCATGAAAGTGCCCATGAACCTCCCAAGAAACTGCCCTGCTGAATCCCCAGGGCTCTAAAGCTGTTCCGCTTGCCACCGTTGTACAACAGCACCCTGAGCTCCTCCTTTCTTTTCCTGCTGGTTTGCTGGAGTGAAAAGCCCCAACTGACCGGACGGTCATTGCAGCTTCAAGTTCAATGGAATCCTCACTGTGACCCCTGGTGGAAACATTCCATCGCATCATACCAGAACTACCAATCGGCAGAGACCGAGGCTTCGGGGACGGGAAGCACAAATTCAACAAGGGGTCCCTGGGAGTGATGGTGAGAAGGCCTCCCCTACATCCAGCCTTAGGGTCACTGATCAGGGGGTTCACATACCAGCCTCTGGATCTGTGTACGTACTTCATCCTGGAGGATTGCATGTCACACTGTATTGTATTGTCCCTATGCTGGCACCTTACATAAGCCTTTAACAGCCTACTCCCTCAGGCCTGCTGCAGGGCACCTGGCAGTCCCAGTGAGACCTCTGTACACAGCTGCACGCCTTTGGCATGTTCCTGCCAGGCCCCAAGCCAACTATGTACTGATGTGCTTAGGCTGCCAGAGTGAAGTACCACAGATTGGGTGGCTTAAAGGACAGAAATTTATTGTCTCCTAGTTCTGAAGGCTAAAAGTCTAAAATCGGAGCGAGCAGGGTCAGTTCTTTCTGGGACTGTGAGGGAACGGTATGTTCCAGGCTTTTCTCCTTGGCTGGTAAACGACTGTCTCTCCTTGTGTCTCTTAACACCGTCTTCTATATGAGACTCTTCATCCAAATGTGCCCTTTCTATAAGGACACCTATGACCTCACCTTAACTAATTCCATCTGCAATGACCCTATTCCCAAATAAGGTCACAATCTGAGGAAGCAGTGTCAGGACTGCAACACATGAATTTAGAAGGTAAACAAAAATCAACCCATGACAGCCACCTAAGGCAACTGCCACCATCCCATGGTCCGTGCTTTTGTAGGCTATGTCTCCCTCCACGCCGAGCCGATGACCCACTCTACCTACCACTCACAAGTCCCCCCATAGAAGTATTTCCCTTTACCACTGGGATTTACACCATCACTGAGCAGGGTTGCAGTGTCACAACTGCCCATTTCTTTCTCAGCATTGACCAGTACATTGTGCCAACCCATCTGAGGATCATGCCCCAATTACCTTGTTCTCCATCATCTGGTCATAGGGAAACTCCATAAAGCCACAGGTATGAGGTGAGGCAAAGGTGGGGTCAGTGCAACAGATGCTGATGCATAAGAGTCTGGACCACCTGTTTGTGTCATTTACTTGAGTCTCTGGACCTTCTAGGATCCACAGTCAAATGCCTACATCCATCATACAAAGGAGGTACGTGCATGCTTTCGACTTAGTAACACCCAGCCCGTGGGGGGCAACTGCAGTCTTGCAGTTCCCTGTGGCTCCACGGCCAAGCACTAATTCTCTGCCAAGGCCCAAAAGCTCTCCCAGAGTTGTTTTATAAGAGAACAGCCCCCTGCCACAGAAGGCATGACCTTGCTCCAAACCCTTAGGTGTCTGCACTGTGGCTGCACTCCTAGAGACGCCAAAGACGCCACAGCACACTTGTGTCTACCGCAGATGCCTCTAGTGCCTTGGATCTGATGAGTCATGAGGCTCAAGAGGCAGAGTAGCTTGCACTTCAGCCTGGGCCCGCGGCAGAGCCCTCTTGTCCTGAACCCCACTCAAAACTGGAGACCCCTGAATGACCCACTAATTACCTTGGAGCAAAATTCCCAACGATATTCTGTGCTGCCTCCAAAATCTAAAAAGCCCCACCAAGTGCTCTGTCTTTTTCTTGGTGGCAGGCGATTCAAGGTAATTTGTCCATTTCCTTAGAAGAGATGTCATGGCCTGTTTTAGATCACTAGACCCCTAAAAGTTTCACTGACAAGGCACCCATGCATCTTCTTGGGCTCTCTCTCCCACCCTCTGATTTGCATGTGTCTTACAAGGACATCTGAACTACTCATCATTTGATGCTCACTAGGCCCAAGCAGCGTGATGGCAGAAGTTTCATCAGTGTGAAGGACCCATGTCATTTTCCTTGAAACGTCAAGGAGATCAAGGCTGTACAGGTCACACTGTGACAGAGCAGAAACAGAATTCACCTAGCCCCAGGTGAACCACTGAATATGCACTGCTTGCCTTCTGGTGTAATGGCAAACTGCTTTTAATCCCACTTATTGATGGGGATTAAAATGGTGCATTCTTCAGACCGACAGTCATACACCAAGTGTCAAAGATGTTCCAGTCTGCTTTAATCAAGACAGCGCAGCCAGCAGTGCGGCCACAGGGGGAGCAGCCACTTTGGGAAGTTGGCAGCAAAGGGTCCACCATCACCTAACAGAACCCATCTGGTCTTGGCGGAGCCTTATCTGTGAATTCAAGAAGGACACGATGGGGCCACTCCTGTGCGTCCTTTAAGTCTTGGACAGTGGAACTAATTTTTGTAGTTCCTCCTTGTGCTGCTCTGGTTTACATCATTTTTTTTTAATTTTTAAATTTTTTAATTTTGGTATCATTAATCTACAATTACATGAAGAACATTATGTTTACTAGGCTCCCCCCTTCTGGTTTACATCTTGGCTGAGGGAGCAGTTTCAGTGCTTTAGGCCTGACTCTTCCCATCAAAATAATTTTTATTCCACAAGTCTGAGTACTAATGTGAGGGTTCTTCTGGCTGCTAAAAGTATCTACCCCAAGTATACACTTGGGAGCCAGGGAAATGACCACAGGACAGGTCCACAGCCCCGTCTGACCATTGGGCCAGAAGTCCATTTACCACCTGACTTTAGAAGCCCCGCTCTAACAAGAAAACCGTGACGGCATTTTGGGTTTCCTGACACTCGAGTAAGCTCAGACCCTGTGTCCAACAGTTCTGGAAAAGTGTAAGTAGTTCTCTGTCTCTAGCATAGTTACCTTCACAGATGTCCTTGGGTCACTGAGGAGAACTGAGGGAATATCTGTCATGCAGTCGTGGTGGCACTGTCAGGGTTCTTCCACAAGGAGACTAGTCTCCCCTTTGATCTGAGCTCTGGTTTTGGGACGTGATGTAGATCTGGGGTCAGGGCCTGAGTTTTTCACTGTGGTGGCTGACATCCACCTGCCCATAAACTTCAGATTTTCAAAAATTATACTAGTCCAGCAACACCCTAGTTATCTCTGTGTCTATTTGTCCTGGGAATCTGATGGGCATCACATAGATCCGTGCACATAGGGCTCCCCAGTTGCTACTCTGACCTGACCTTGCTTCCCTTTACAAAAATGGTTAAGCGTTGCCATCTGACTTCTGCCGTTTTAGAGTCCCATCAGCCCCGTGTATACACAGAACCCAGTCCGTACTGGTTATCTCATACTATGGAACTCAACCTAGAGAGGACAGCTGTCTACGAAGCTTCTCAAATATGCTAGTGTCCCTTCCTCTAATTGCCTTGGTAAGGAAGTGTTCTTTGTTCCACCCGAAGAGCACAGTCAAGGGGTAGGTTTTCTGGTATCATATAATAAATCTGTTTTAGTACCTTTCTGAACATCATGCTTCTTTCCTTAATGCTATGCCAAGAAAGTTATAGCAGCTCCATCTCATTTATTATAGGCTAGTGACATGTCTGAATTTCAAGGAACCATCCCAGCAGACAATTAGGACCCATTCCTAATGTCTTTGAATATTGAATCCCTGGGCACAAGTGAGTGCCACTATGTCAATAAATTCTCCCCCATCTACTCCCTGGGTCTAACATCTTTAATAGCCAACTCGTATATGCATTCTCACAACTCTTGCTAGCATATGTGAGGCAGTTTCTGCAATTCTTTTGGCATGCAAGCTCTTTTATTTCAGAACAGAAATTGTACTTCCAAACTTGGGTTATACTGAGTCTGATCCTGGTTGTCAGCCTGGAGGCAGTGGGAGGTACTGGAGGTGGGTCTTGAAGAAGAAGAGCATAATTTTGCAAGGCACCTATCTCAGGGGAGACCACTGAAGGGCCTCTACACAGGGCAGACCGCTTTCTTCCGGCAAAAGAAACCAGGCTGCTAGCATGAAGGGTTCTGAAGATTATGGGGGTTCAAGATTCTCAGGCTTATCCAGCCAAAGGTGCACATCCCAGGTCTCAAGGTCCCACGGTTTTTCAGGCAAGACCTTGATAAAGAAAACTACTGAGGCTGCCTTTAACCTTCTTTGCCACCTCTGTTCTTACTATTTGATGGTGGGTCTGTTTTTCATCCTGATCTGCCCTACTGCTAAAGGAGATGAGGATATCTTTCCTGTTTCCAGAGAAATCCCCTGGCTTTCACAGGCTGTTTTGAATGTACAGTTGGCCGACCCAAGCCTGCCATTTTCTTTATTGCAAGTTTCTCAAAGGGACAAAAGACAACCCACAAGTCCTTATGATTTACTGTTGTCCACGTGCTGTTTGTGTGCTACGACTGCCACATATCTACATGCTTCTCGGGTGAGAATCTGAATAGCTATGATGCCCCTACGCATGTCAGGGGTTTTCACCACCCCCTTTCCACCAGAAATAGGGTTCTTATTATCATCTGACTGGTAAGAGATCCAAATCCCATCCTCGGGATTTCTAAGGCCCTTCCTAGTACCACCTCGCTGGTTCCCCAGAAAGAAGAGCATAAGACAAAGGCTTACATGCAAGGATCCTTATTAGGAAATGTGATCCCAGAGAGTACGAGTGGGGAGGGTGGCAAAATTAGGGAAGGAGGAAGAGCCAAAACAAGGGAATGATATCTAACTGTACATCACAGTGCGTGACCAGTTGCTTACTGACTCATGACCCTCTGAGAAGCCAAGTGAAATATGTCTGAGCACTGAGGGAGAAGTTATCTCTCATCTCCTTTCCCATTGGCCGGTTTCTCATGGGAATTCACCTCCCCTGCTGTGTGCATGCCCATCAATTTCCCCTGGCATTCAATTCCACGCCAAGGGAGAAGGCCCTAAAGGCATGGCATGCTCTGTAAGCCTGAGGCCAGGTGCTGTCACTCTGTACCTGCATGAAATTTGTCAGACCCCTTGCAGAAACAACTGGTTGCTTTAGAGCTGGCTGGCCTAGGACACAGGTGAGGCAAGGCCCATCTGCAATGGTATATAAGATGTGTCCGTACCCTCCCCCTTTTAAAGTTTTTATTATTTATTTATTTATTAAGGTATTATTGATATACACTCTCATGAAGGTTTCACATGAAAAACATTGTGGTTACTACATTCACCCATATTATCAAGGTCCCCCCATACCCCATTGCAGTCACTGTTCATCAGTGTAGTAAGATGCCACAGAGTCACTACTTGTCTTCTCTGTGTTGCACTGACTTCCCCGTGACCCCACACACACCATGTGCACCAATCATAATACCCCTCAATCCCCTTCTCCCTCCCTCCCCACCGGCCCTCCCCTACCCCTCCCCTTTGGTAACCACTAGTCCCTTCTTGGAGTCTGTGAGTCGGCTGCTGTTTTGTTCCTTCGGTTTTGCTTTGTTGTTATACTCCACAAATGAGTGAAATCATTTGGCAGTTGTCTTTCTCCACCTGGCTTATTTCACTGAGCATAATACCTTCTAGCTCCATCCATGTTGCTGCAAATGGCAGGATTTCTTTTATTTTTATGGCTGAATAATATTCCATTGTGTATATGTACCACCTCTTCTTTATCCATTCATCTACTGATAGACACTTAGGTTGCTTCCATGTCTTGGCTATTGTAAATAGTGCTGCGATAAACATAGGGGTGCATCTGTCTTTTTGAACCTGGGATCTTGTTTTCTTTGGGTAAATTCCTAGGAGTGAATTCCTGGGTCATATGGTATTTCTATTTTGAGCATTCTGAGGAACCTCCATACTGCTTTCCACAATGGTTGAACTAATCTACATTCCCACCAGCAGTGTAGGAGGGTTCCCCTTTCTCCACATCCTCGCCAGCATTTGTTGTTCTTAGTCTTTTGGATAGTGGCCATCCTAACTGGTGTGAGGTGAGAGCTCATTGTGGTTTTAATTTGCATTTCCCTGATAATTAGCAATGTGGAACATCTTTTCATGTGCCTGTTGTCTATATGAATTTCTTCTTTGGAGAACTGTCTGTTCAGATCCTCCACCCATTTTTTAATTGAGTTATTTGCTTTTGGGGTGTTGAGGCATCTGAGTTCTTAATGTATTTTGGATGTTAATTGCTTGTTGGATATGCCGTTTATGAATATATTCTCCCATACTGTAGGATACCTTTTTGTTCTACTGATCGTGTGTCCTTTGCTGTACAGAAGCTTTTTAGTTTGATGTAGTCCCATCTGTTCATTTTTGCTTTTCTTTCCCTTGCCCAGGGAGATGTGTTCAGGAAAAAGTTATACATATTTATAATCAAGAAATTTTTGCCTATGTTTTCTTCTAAGAGTTTTATGGTTTCATGACTTACATTCAGGTCTTTGATCCATTTTTAGTTTACTTTTGTGTTTGGGGTTAGACAATAATCCAGTTTCTTTCTCTTACATGTAGCTTTCCAGTTTTGCCAACACCAGCTGTTGAAGAGGCTGTCATTTTCCCACTGTATGTCCATGTCTCCTTTATCATATCTTAATTGACCATATATGCTTGGGTTTATATCTGGGCTCTCTATTCTGTTCCATTGATCTATGGGTCTCTTCTTGTGCCTGTACCAAATTGTCTTGATTACTGTGGCTTTGTAGTAGAGCTTGAAGTCTGGGGGTGTAATCCCCCTGGATTTATTCTTCCTTCTCAGGATTGCTTTGGCTATTCAGGGTCTTTTGTGGTTCCATATGAATTTTAGAATGATTTGCCCTAGTTCATTGAAGAATGCCTTTGGTATTTTGATATGGATTGCATTGAATCTGTAGATGGCTTTAGGCAGGATGGACATTTTGGTCATATTAATTCTTCCTACCCAAGATTATGGGAAGTATTTCCATTTATTGGTGTCCTCTTTAATTTCTCTTAGGAGTGTCTTATAGTTTTCAGGGTATAGGTCTTTCACTTCCTTGGTTAGGTTTATTCCTAGGTATTTTATTCTTTTTGATGCAATTGTGAATGAAATTGTTTTCCTGATTTCTCTCTCTGCTATTTCATCGTTAGTGTATAGGAATGCCACAGATTTCTGTGAATTGATTTTGTATTCTGCAACTTTGCTGAATTCAGTTATTAGTTCTAATAGTTTTGGGGTAGATTCTTTAGGGTTTTATGTACAATATCATTGTCATCTGCAAACAGTGACAGTCTAACTTCTTCCCTACCAATATGGATGCCTTTTATTTATTTGTGTTGTCTGATTGCCATAGTAGCCCTCCCCTTTTTACACATCTGTCTTCCATGCCCAGAGTGGTGTTGGAGCAAGGTGCTTAGGAGGCACTTGGGAGAAAGTGTCCAAGTGCCTGTTCCTTCTCAGACTGGGGACTGTAGCTGGGGGTCACACACAGGGTTGGGGAAGGAGTTCAACCACCTGGCTTAGGATTCCTTCCAGACCCCAGGGGCCTAGTTGGGGAAGGAGCAAAGACAAGCACAGGCAATACAGACTGCTGGCCCAGGGCTTCTGCTTCCTTCCGGCCAGGGCACGGAGGCTGCCATTTTCCAAGCTGAAGGGCAATGGACTGTTCCGAAGAAGCAAGAATCCCTTGGAGGGAGTAAAGAAGGGAGGCCTCTGGGGAACAAGGGACAGAGGGTCCTGGGAGGGGGACACAGGATCAAGTCAGGGCCATGATAAGTATGCTAAGAGCATTCACTTATCCTCTCCTGTCTATAGCTAGGACTCTGGAGTGGGTGGCTGCCCATCTTGGAGCCCTGGGCACTGGCTGACCTGCCTGCACCTGAGCCCATGGCCTCAGGTGAATGGATGGAGAGCCACAAGCAGGATGCCTTGGATCTGCTTCATCCCACAGTCCCAGGAAGCTACAACTGAAAATCAACAATCACTACTAAATCACCCAGTACTGTTACACTGGCAAAGTGGCCATCTCATTAGTGGGAACAAACCCTGAGTGGAGAACAAGGGAAGCTGGCATGGAGCTTGGCAGTGGGCAGCTGGTTCTGGCCTCTGTCAGGCATAGAACACCTTCTGCTTGCTGCTTGTCCCACTGTAGAGAAACGTGGTTCCTCGTGGCCACAGCTTCCTAGGGCTACAGAAGTTTCTCAAGGCTTCTGCTCTGACTCCCCCAGGCTCATTGAGCCCAGGAAGTGGCATGGCACATGTGCCTGTGAGGTGGCATGCTGCCAAGGTTGCTCTTCAGGAACAAGCCAGTGTGCAGCTGCAGCTCCGCAGGCAGACCACGATCCGGGATGAAGCCTTCTGTGGGACAGGGCTGCGACAGGGGCAGGACGAGGAGGAAGCTGAGTCCTGCATGGCCACCGGCAGAAGCTTCTAGACACTCACTTGCCAGGGTCGGTGGGGCACCATTTTAGCTTGCTGAGAACTCCACAGCTCTAAACGGCGTCACCATGGCCTTCCTAGCCAGCCAGGCATCTGCCACCAGGTCCAGGGGATTTGATCACTAAAGCTGTTTGTCTTGCCGCTGATGCAATGTGACGCCAGCCCGTGTGATCTGGCCCTGGCATCACACTGCAGGCACACAGCAATGGGATGGAAATTTGGCTACTGCCAAAGGCACCCATTTTGCCTTCTTCTCTGAATCTCCCTTCTCTGAACAGTAGGGACATTTTAGTCCCATGTAAAGCACACACTCTCTTCCTCCTGGCAAGTGCCCAGTACCGTAATTCCCCATATAGTGCCACCTCAGAAGTGCCCTGGGCAGCCTCTCAGGGCTGTGTGGGTGCTGTGGTACTAGGGGGGTGGTGAGGTGCCCAAAGAGAATGCATCTGCACAGCAAAGCCCCTTCTGGGCCTCACTTGCCTCGCTGTTCTCAGGGGGAAGGACTGGCGAGACAGAAGTCCCAGTTGACAGGGCAGAGCAGCAAGCCCCTTCCTTGTCCCTTGGTTTCATTACTCAGATGGTACCAGGTGGCATGTAAACCCACTTGTCAAGGCAGCAGGGCTTCCCTGCTGGCAGACGTGTCATATGGCTGGGAGGCAGGGTGGTGGTGGTAGAGCCACAGCTCCTACACAACTGGCAGCCAGCCGCCTGCAGCCCGGGACTGGTGTCTCGGCCACCAGGACGGGGAGGGGGCAGGGGTCCTTCCTGGAAAATGCTGCAGATGGGAGGGCCAAGCCTGTGGAAGGGCCAGAACTTAAACTTTAGCTGGAAACTACAGAGAGGGAAAGGAGCTTGCCCCAGGTCCCAAGCTGGGCCAGTTACAGGACTGGGCTGAAAACCCAGTGCCCTGCCTCCCAGGCCAGGCCTCTTGTCATCTGACGGAGCTGCCGCCACCAGCCAGGCAGCGTCCCTGAGTCTGTAAGAGCCTGCCCACTCCCGACATGCACACAGTTCTCGTCCACTTTACCTGTTGGTGCGCGGATCTCGTTCCGTGTACAGGACAGATGTAATGGCGCTTGAGAGATGAAGGGCCCTTGCACCTCACCCAGTGCAGCCCTGTCCCTGGGCAGATGGGCACGCTTTGCCCTCAGCAAGCATGCCGCAGCAGCAGCAGGGAGGAACTGGCTCTCCCTGAATGGCAACTATCTGACAGATATTAATAATAACTCACTGAGTCCTCATGGCAACCCTGTGAAGGCGGTACCCCAATAAACCCCATTAGACAGATGAGGAAACAGGGGCACAAAGACGTTAGGCAAGCTGCCCAAAGTCACACAGCTGGTGAGTGGCAGAGCCTAGACTGAGATCAGGCTGGCTCGTGCTTGCTTGCTGTCATCTCTCGCAGTGCCCAAGGGAGGATCAGATGCGTTAGCATGTGTCGGATGTCAGCACCTGCCACTAAGGCCCTTCCACTTCTCTGTTGTCCCCAACAATGAGTGCGAGATTGCTCAAACCTGTCCCCATAGAGTGTGCAGCCCAAGTCCAACACTGCACACACAGGTGTTCAGAAGTCTCCTTTGTGCAGTCAGTCACTCAGACACTCAGGCGTTTATATATTGCATACCATCCCTGCTTCCCCTACATGCTGGAAAGATGTGATAAACCAGAGCTGGGGCTGGAACTCAAGCAGTGCCCAATCTAGGGGGAGACAGGTGGATCTGCAGCTGTAGGCCAGGGTGTCCAAGGCCACACTAGCCAGCTAGACTCAGCTCAGACGCCAGAGGCGCTTTTTATAAAGGGGCAGCTCCTCCCACTGGCCTCAGAGATGATGGGGTCAACAAAGGCCACACACATGAGAACTAAGGCTTCAGCTGAGGCCTGGTGGCTGCAGAGGACACCAGCCAGTGAGCAAGGAGAGGAAGGAACGCCGTGTGCACAGCATGGAGGTGTGAAAGAACAATGTGTCTCGGAACAACCAGTTTGCTGTGTCCACCATGTGTGCTGTCTTTGTGAAGGCTGGGAGCACACCCGGAGGATAGGTCACTGAGCCAGAGGATTATTATCAGGCCTTAAAATCGAATGGAATCTGCCCTGCTACATTTCAGAATTCCCTGGGACCTGTGATCCCTCTTTACCTTCCGATTTCTCCCTTTTGGAATGGGAATGTCTGTCCCATGCCTGTCCCAATTTATCAGTCTGGGTTCTCCAGAAAAACAGTACCAATAGGGTATAGATACAGAGTGACAGATAGAAGAGGAGATTAATTACAGGAATTGGCTCATGTGGTTATGGAGGCAGATAAGTCCCACCATTTGCTGTCTGCAAGCCAGAGACCCGTGAAAGCCGGTTGTATGATTAGGTCCAAGCACAAAGGCCTGAGAACTAGGGACCCAGAGGTGTAAGTCTTGGAGTCTGATGGTCTGAGAACCAGGAGCTCCAAAGCCCAAGAGCAGGAAAAGATGGACATCCCAGCTCAAGAGGAGGGAGGGAATTCGCCCTTCCTCTGCCTGTCTGCTCCACTGGGACCCTCAGCAGATGAGATGATGGCACCTGCATTGGGGAGGCAGAGCTCTGTTCAGTCTGCTGACTCACATGCTCAGCTCTTTCACAGACACCCTTACACACACACCCAGGTAGAAAGTTTCACCAGCTTCTGGGCATCCTATAGCCCAGTCAAGTTGACACAGAAAAAATGGCCCATTGTAACCATCCTGACATCTCGGAAGCAGAGAACTTGTTGCTTGGTTTCACAGGTTCACAAACAGAGAACATTTTGGCCCAGGATGTGTTATACCCTGAGTCGCAGCCGTACGTGACTGGGACGACATTTCGATGAGCTTTTGGACTGAGAGTTGACACTGGAATAGGTTATTACAGCTCTTGGGGATGATGGGATGGGATGTTGCATGTATTTTGCATGTGAGAAAGTCAAGTAAACTTTTGGGAGCCAGAGGGTAGACTATGATGGACTGAATTGTGTCCCATGAAAATATGCATTTGCAGTTTGAACTGCCAGCACCTCAGAATGTGACCTGATTTGGAACTAGGGTCATTGTAGATGTAATTAATTAAGTTAAGGTGAGGTGATACTGGTATAGGATGGAACACTACATGCAATAGGACTGAGGTCCTTATAAAAAGGGGAAAATGTGGACACAAGAAACCTGCATTGAAGGAAGGCAATGTGAAGATGGCCATCTACAAGCCAAGGGGTGGCCTGAAGTGCATCCTTCCCTCCCAGCCTGAGAAGGAGTTGACCCTGCCCACACCTTCATCTCAGACTTCCAGCCCCCAGATGGGGAGACAAATGTCTGTTGTTTCATTCCCCCCAGTTTGTGGCATTTTGTATGGCAGCCTAGGCAGACTAATTCATTTTGTCATTTTGGAGCAGGGGCTTTTCCCTGAGGGTAGTAGGGAGCCTTGGAAATATTTTAAGCAGGGGAGGAATGAGGTAAGATCTGTGTTCTAGATAAGCAGCTTGTAAGAGGATACATGGGCGGGGGCAAGACTGGAGGTAGGGAGACTGGTAGGACATGTTGCTGTCCTCAAGATGAAGGTAGATGGCTGGCTAATATAGTAATGACAGGCACAGTCATACTAGTCAGTAGTACTTGCAGTATACTTATCATCACAACAACTCACACTAGCTAACAGCTTACGCTGTGCTGGGTGCTTTACATGGATTATTATATTTAACACTTGCAGCAACCAGATGAGGTAGGCACAGTTGTCATCTCCATTTTGCAGGCTAGGAGGCTTGCTGTAGGCCACACAGTAAGCAGTGGGGCTAGGATTTGAATCAGGCAGTCTGGCTGTAGCACCTGTCTGCAATGGGATGTTGGTAAATGTTTAACAATCAGCCCTGATTTGCAGCATTTGCCTATTTCTGTGGTGTAGATATTCCCACCATGGCCAATTCTAAGCCACCAATGAGTCATCAACTGGTTCACAAAATTTCTGAGAATGTAGCAGTCCTTTCTTTCGAGCTGGCTGGCGAAAGCCAGCTGACTAGCAAAGTACCAAGCGCAGAGCTGGTAACGTGTGAACTGCATGTGGCTTCCCTCTTCCCTGGTGTGCTTTGTCTTAAAGGGATTCTGTCAAGGCTGGTGAGTCCCAGACTGCCTAGAACATTCCAACCTTGCTTCCACCAGTGAGTAACTGGGTGATGTCAGGCAAGTTGCTGAAGCTCTCTGAGCCTCAGTTTGCTCAGCTCTGAAACGAGTTTTGATGAGGCTTCATTTAGCTCATGGTGTGAAGCACAGGGCCTGGCACATAGTAGGTGTGCCCCCCACCACTGTAGCTGCTTTTATTGTTAATATGTTTGCCAAAGCCAGAGCAGCAGGAGTACATTATGTGGGTTTTCTCCAGATGTCTGCCTGGATGGGGTGCCTGCCCGATGCTGGCTCTGGCTGGTCCCCTGGTGTGAGGTCATATTCACATTCTGAATGGTTGTGGTGATGGCATGGCAATAGATGGTTGCCAGGACAGCCACAGGCTCAGGTTTTGTTTTATGTGCGTGTTTTTTTATCACAAGATTGCAAATGGTCTGAAGGGTCCTAGAACAGTGGATGAAATCTCTTCCCTTGTGGGGCCTGAGTCGTGCCTGTGCTGTTGGAAAAAAATGTCATTGCATAAAGAGTAATAATTAGCAAGCCATCTGCATACTTTTTGCTATATAAAAGCTTTGACACTGTCTTTCGGTTATACGTATGACGTATGGTGTAAGAGGAAAATGGGCAGCCGCTGGATTTACATTCATTCCCTAAATTATTTGCCCATCTTTGCTTAAATAACTACTTCCCATCCTTACCTATGCTTTGATGGTATTATCTATGGCATTCTGGAAGTGGCATTTGTGGTAAGCAAGAAGCTGTAGGGGAAAAAATTGACTCGTAGCCACAGTGTTCTGGTTTCATGGTGAAATCAATGCAAGCCATTCTACAGCCCCTTAATTAACTGCTCGCTTGCTAATGAGGGTTTTTTCCTTAAAGGTTCCTAGTTTTAAATCAGTGAAGTCGCCAGGAAATTACAATCAATATTTTAACAATTTTCCATTTGTTTCCATTGTGATTCTGAAAACTGCTGACCACCACTACAGTCTCTGAGAAAATGTAAATTGTTTAAGGACACGGGGAAGACAAATAATGCATCTTGTTTCCCAGGGCTCTCCTCCACCTGACTAGGGCAAAATGCCACATGTCCTCTGCAAGTGCCCCAACCCGGCCCCTCACCTGGCAGAGACTCACCTTTTTCCAGACATATCAAAACACTCACAGTTTGCCCAATAACATATAGCCCTATGTGTGGAGCCTGAGCTTTCATCCTGATATGTTTCATCTCAGATTCAACACCTGCTTCCTGCTTTGGGGTGCTTGGGATAATGATGATAACCATAGCCTCCTCTCTGAGACTCATGACCTACAGGCCAGGCGCCCTGCCATGGGTGGTCCCATGTTCAGGGGCTGCCACCCTGACTATACCCAGTAAGGCAGGTACTACTGTGACCCCCGTTCTACAAAGGAGACATCTGTGGCTCTGGAGATTATCCAGCTGGGACGCAGACCCTGAATCTACCCTCCGGCCTCCAACCTCCCAGACTGAGTTGTATTTCCTCTGCACGGAGCAGTCACCGCCCTGGGCCTCTCCACGGGCTTCTGTCTTTCCGGGTTCCTGTTGGTTATGGCCTCCAGTCTGCTGTGGCTATCGAGGTCAGGATTGTATGCCGAGGAGGAGCCAATAAACCCTGAGTGAATGCTTTAGGGCCTGGGCTGTGGGGTGTGGCCTCTGTGCGGGTGGGGCATGGCTGTAGGAGGCCAGGAGCAGAGGCAGGGGGAGCAAGCAGAGGGTATGACCTCCAGGTGGGCACAGCCAACAGCCATTGCACATGTGCAGTGGCAGGTAGGGGGGAGATGCCAGACTCTGTGCTCAGCCCTGCCAAATTCATCACCTATTCCCTCCCCCTGGATCCAGATTCTGCCCTCCAGGGCACCCTGAGTCCCTCCACCGCAGCCATGGGTCAGCCATGAGTTCATCATCAGGGAGGGCTCGGGAGAACCCCCAAAGTCTCTGGTGAAGCAGCAGAACAGGAAGAACCAAGGGCAAAGGCCTACAGAGTCAGAGAAACACAGGCAAGGCCCTAAATGGCTAGAGGGAGCATGCTGTGCTGTGCTATGATGGGACTCATGCCACGCTTCACCAAGGAGGAGCAGGAGGAGGAGGCAGCTTGTGAGGTGAACCCTGAAGGTCAGGTGGGATTTTGACAGGAAGGCTGACATTTTAGGTAGGGGAAATACATGAGCAAAGTTGTAGAGGCAGAGAGAACCAGGACTTGTTTGGTATCCAATCAATAGTCCAGCCAGGCAGGAGGCCCAAGGGTATGTGGGAAAGCACCCAGAAATAAATCTGGAAATGGCGGCTGGGACCCACCTACGGAGGGCCCTACCAGCCAGGCTGAGGAGCTGGGATTGAGGGCCATCAGCAGTAGGGACCCACAGCAGTAACAATGAACAGAGCAACTAGATGTGCGTTTCTTATCTGCAGCCAGCATGCCTGTTCTCCGTGGGCCCCTACCTGTGCAGGTCGCCCACAGAATTCCAGAGGCTGCCCAGGTAAGCCCCCAGCATGTCATGTCAATGCAGAAAAACTTAGTATATGCTCACAGGAGCATGACTATAAATGACAGATGGCTACTGATTATTTTCACAGCCCTTGAGCTCCAGGTGTGGGTCAGACCAAAGGTGGGGCCCACCTGGGTCTTGGCATGGTGCCCTGGGACCCCCACAGCCCAAGCCCAACCATTTCCTTGGCAGCCTTTCAGCAATGGGGCCAGGAGGTTCTCCCAGGAGGACAGCCCTTGAGAACCCTGTGGGATTCCTTTCCTCGTCTGGACCCACTAGCCAGGACTGCACATGCTCAGTGTGAGTGGCCACATGGCAGGTGGGAGCAGCCCAAAGCTTGAGACCCAGTTGCTTATTGCTCTGTCACTCTCAAGATCTGTAACCATGGACATGTCATGTCCCTTCATCTCTGAACCTCTCATTTCTTCATCAAGAACTTGGAGATGACAGTGGCTTATACCTCATCAGGTACATGGACTCACTCACGTATAGCCCACAGTAAACCTCAGTAAATGGAAGAGGCCGTTAGCCCCACATGCAGTCTGCATTTTAGCTGACAAAAGGGTCTCATAGTCAGTCTACTCAGTGAGGAGAAAGCCCTCAGCCAGCCTCTGTCTTTGGCCTCCTCTCCCATTTCTCCATCAACCTTGGGGTTCCCAAGGTAACAACCACCAGGGATCCTCTGTCCCCAACACAATTGGACCGCATTGTCTCTTGGTGACAAGACCCAATGCTGGGTTCATGGCACTAACAAAAAAGCTCTTTGCCTGACCTCTGTCTTTAACCTTTGATCAGGTCATGAATCTCCTTAAAATGTGGTAACAGCCAGGGGCCCTTCCCTAATGTGTGTGTGCCCTCCTGTGGCCCCCAGGGTTTCCTGAAAAGTTCCAGCAAAGTAGAATCCTACTAACCTTCATTGAGCTGATGCTCCCTGCCAGGCACCCAGCCAGGAGCTGGGGATACAGCAGTGAGCAAGCAGGCACGGATGGCAGCCCTCCTGGGTTGGACCCTATAGAGGAGGTCAGCTAGTGGTAAGTCTTAGAGAGAAAACAAAGGGGGGAAGGGCAGTGGAAGTGCCAGAGATGGGTGTGGTGCTTCGAAATGTTACATGGGGTGGCCAGGTGACATCTGTGTCAAGATTAAAGGAAATGAGGGAGCCAGCCCCATGGATATCTGGGAAAGTGCATTCCAGCAGAGAGAGCACAAAGGCCCCAAGGAGGGATATGCCTGGAGTGTTGAGGGAGAGTCAGGAGGCCAGGAGGGCGTGAGCAAGGGCTGGAGGGAGGATGATGTCATCTGGGTGGGGGGCATGTCGTGCAGGGCCTGCAAGGCCACCAGAAGCACTTCAGCTTTACTCTGAGTGAAATGGGGAGCCGCTGCAAGCGTGCAGAGATCACAAAGACCAGGAATGGGGAAGGGGGTGGTTGGGAGAGGTTAGAAGCAGAACAATGTGTTAGGTGGCCCTGGAGTGATCCAGGCGGAGATGCTGGTGGCTGGGCCTGAGGGTAGAGTGGAGGAGGTGAGGAGGCTGGGATTATGGATGTATTTTGAAGGTGGAGACAACAGATTTGCCTGCTTTTCTGGATGGAGGCAGTGAGCAGGAGAAAAATCAAGGAAGACTCCAGGGAATTGAGCTTGGCAACTTAAAGGATGGAGTCACCATCAACTGAGGTGGCAGACTATGGGAGAAGTGAGTGGCCAGGAGCTCAGCTCAGGCCACATGGTTTGAGATGTCTCCTGTGCCAAGCACAAGACACAGGTGCAGCTGTGATCTCACAGGCTTCTAGGACACTTGGGCAGTGGGCATCCCCCACCCCACTGCGAAAACAGACGGGAAGTGACATGAGTGAGGGTGGAGTGGAGGTATCTCTGCAACTCCTTGACTAGCTGCACTTTGGGGACGGGGTGTCAAATTTTAAGAGTGCTGTGCAATGCTTTGTGCTGAGCAGTTAGCCCAGGTTGTGCTTCGTTCAATCAGATTTCCTTCAAGACACTCTGGAGCTCTCTCCTGCTAGGAGGACAGGCGGCCCTAGGATGACTCCTCCTCCCTGCAGGACCGACAGGCCAGGGGCCAGGAATCCACTGCAGCCGTGTCTGTGTGTGGTGGAGTGAAGGTGCCGGCCATTGTCAGTTCAATCATCAGTCAGCAACTGCCTCTCCTGGCCGCTGGCCCTCCCCAGAGCAGCCAGGGCTGGGCCCCACCAAGGTGAATTTCTCCCCAGCAGCCCCCACCGCGCCCCACTGAGCTGTGCCTGCCCGGTAAGGGAACTCGGCAGCAGGAGGCTGACAAACTGTTCCCCGCCGTTGGGCCCGGACACCGCTCCTCAGGAAACTTTGGAAAAAGCTCGGAGGCAAGCGCCCTTCACCGTTGGCGTCTACGCAGCCCACGAAGGGACTTCGGTTGGTTCTCTCTGAGGGGCCCCAGCGCTTTTCGTGGGCGTGAGGGAAGGAGGGGCCGAGTGGGCGGCGTGCCCACCCCTTTATTCCTGGACCGCGGCTCGGTCGAGTGCTACTCAGAGGTGCGGGCAGAAGCCTCAGCAGGCCCTGCTGCTGTCGGACCAGCCGCATCGTCCGCGTTGGCTGAGCTCAGCCGCCACCGCCTACCTGTAAGCCCAGATTAGGAAACGCACCCCGGATGGGCACCCAGGAGAAGGGGAGCAGGCCAGTCCCCAGGGATGGGAGGAGGGGAACCGCTGGCCTTCGCGCGGGGGTAGGGGTAGACGGCGCGCTCTGGCCCGCGGGGCAGTTCACAAGGAATCCATATTCCTGCAGAAGCCGCAGGTGTTTGCCCCGGGATAACCCCATGCGGAGACTGGGCCAGTCCAGCCTAGCTCGGCCAGGGGCTTCGCCTGCCCTGGGCCGTGGGCCAGGAGACCCTCTGCATGTCTGGGTTCCCGGCTGAGCACTCGTGCGGGCAGCACAGACAGGGTCCGCGCGGAGGCGGGGTGGGGGCCGCCTGGGAGGAGGGACGGGAGGAGGCGGGGAGTCGGAGGAAGGCGGCGGGAGAGGAACGCTAGGCGAGGAGTGGGGCGGGTGCAGCTCAGTAGCCGCCACCTGAGAGTCCTGGTCCCCACTGCCGTCACAGCAGGTCGGCTGGGCTGTCCGGGCTGGAGCCAGCGAGCGGACAGGTGGGCAGCGGGACGGGCGCTACCCATCCAGCAGCCACCAACTGAAGGTGAGTGCCTTCCCGGGGGAGAGGGGAAGTCGGCCCTTAGCTCTAGGGGGGTCATTCTGCTGAGAATGGGGAAGGAGGAGGAATCGAACAAGCTACTTTCCGATCAGACACTCGTCCCTGTGACGCTCCGGGGTCCTCCAGGGATCTGCCATATCCGCCGCCCCCGTGTCTCTCTACCACTTTATCACCGTCGTTTTCTCTCGGTCTCCGTCGGTGCCTCTCTCAGTTTCTGTCTCTCCCTCGCTGTCCGTGTCGCGCTCTCTCGCGCTCTGACGCTGGTGAGTGCTGCTCTCCCTGCTCGCTCTCCGACTGGCAGGAGCGCGCTCAGCTCGCCAGCTCGCTGGGCCCGGACGCGGGAAGTCTACCTGCCGCGTGCGGGTTTCCCAAGCGCCCGGGGCTCCGCCTGCGGCCCTCGGACGAGCTCCATCCACTGGTGCTTGGGGAGCGTTCGGTCACCCCGCTGTCGCCTCTCCCCAACAGCGCACCGTCTAGGCGGACTACCTGCCGCCAAAGGCACCGATCTCCCTCTGCGTGCGGCTCCCCCCCGAGGTAAGTGCACCCGTGCCCCTTTCCTCCTGCCCGCCCTCCCCAGCTGCTCTGGCCCAAGTTGACTGGAGAAATGAGGCGACCACAGCGAAACCAGCCTGCGGCCCCTTACCCTTTCAAAGAGTGGCTCGAGGGCCCGGTAGGCCCTTCGGACGGCCAACGCGATCCCGCTGACCCCGGCCGCATCTGGGCCTGGTACCTCGGCGTTGAGGGGGTCAGGGCCGGCGGGGTCGCGGGTGGGGCAGCGCGGCTTCCCCTTTAAGGCCGGAGCCGCTCGTCGCCGTAAGTGTGAGGGTGTGTGAGTGTGCGGCGTGCGTGTCTCCTCCTCTCCGAGTGACACAGCAGTGAGAAATGCCTATCAGTAACTTAAACCCCCGAAACTCCACCTTCCGGGCGCGCGGCGCGGAGCCGGGCGGTGGGAATGGAGCGAGCGGATTGAGGCCGCCACTGCAGCGCCGCCGGCATGAACTTGGCCACGAGCTGAAGCGGCCGGCGGCGGGCAGGCGCGGGCGCACCGGTCGCTAGCCAGGGGGTGATCTGCAGCTAGGCCGGACCACTCGGCGGGCGTCCGAGGCCAGCCTGCCCTCGCCGGCGGCTGCCCGCCCCTCGGGCACTGCCCCCGCTGCCGCCGCCGCGGGAGCTCCGCAGCACGGTAAGGCCGAGGGCGGGCGCTGGAGGTCCGAGTGCTCTGGGGGCTCCGGGAGCACTTGCGGTCCCCACTTGTGGTCCGCGTCGTAGGGGAGGCAGGGGACCCCAAAGTTTGCTCCGAGCACACGGCCCACCTAGCGCTTCCCGTGGCCGCCTCCGTCTTTGACCAGGCGGGCCGGGCCGGGCTGAGCACAGCCCGCATCGCCCGGGACTGCGGCCTCTGCCTGCTGCCCAACGCCCACCGGGCTTCTGGAATCGGACGAGATCAGTTAAGTACCGGGGAGGGAAGGCAGAGGGGCGCTAGCCACACGGGCTTCCCCGGCCCTGCCGGACTAGGGGAAGGGCTCCCACTTCGACCCGGCGCCCCTCGGGCTGCTTGCTGCCCGGACACCCGCCGCGATGCTGCCTTCCGTTTGCCAGCTTCCTGAGCCCAGGCCAGTCGGCAGTGGGCGCTGGGCACGGGATTTCCCCCACCCTACCCCAACCCGGTTTGCCGCCACCGAGCGGGAGTGTGGAGTGTGTGCGCGCCGAGCCAGCTGCCTTGCGCTCCCTCCCTTGCCAAATCGTTCTCCGGGGAGCAGCTCGGAGTAGAGCTGGCGGCTCGAGGCAGCTCCGACTGGGCTCCTGCCCGGAGCTCCCGGCACTCACGCGCTGCGAGCACCCAGGCCTAGGGGCGGCCTCAGAGCCCGGCGCCGGCCAGGGCGGGCGGGAAGCCCCCCGGAGCGCAGCCAAATACTTTTCGTGGCCAGTTGGCTCGGCCGGCTACGTCCCGATGCAGTGTGTCCGAGGCCGCTTGGAAAGCTGGCTGTACCCTCTTATTTTGATACGCGATTAAATGCGGACTGAGCAGACACTCAGGTTATTAGGATTAGCCTGCTGGTAAACTGCCCTGAAGTCGTCGGAACCTGAGCAAACAGACGCACCTCGGGCCGGCGGCTTCGCCCCGCAGCGCTCCCGCAGCTGGGTGCGGCTCAGCAAGGCGTCCCGAGTGTGGGTGTGCGTGTGTGCACGGGCAGGAGCGCAGGATGGCTGGGGGACGAGGAGAACCACTTGCTGGGATGACTTGTAGTTGCGTTGGGCAGCAAAGGGAAAGCCCCTTGGGGCTCTGTCCCCACGGCGAGCGCGCCGTTTCGAGTAGCCGATCGAGGCCGGCTCCGGGACATTGTGAGGGCGAGCGAGCCGAGCGTACCAGAGGCGGCTGCGCTGGAACAAAGGCGAAAAGTCTCCCGGAGCCCGTGCAATTTCGAAAGAGTTTGGCTGGGAAGAGGGCCGGGGTCTCCCGGGGAAGGCCCCGCAAGAATCGCACCGCCCCCACCGGCCCCGGACCCGAGGCCCAGGCGAGCGTGTTCCCGGGCTGCGGTGAGCCAGCAGGCAGCATCGCAGCGGCACAGCCCAGTTCTAGGCAGGCGCCGGCCGCCAGCCGGGTGCCCACGGGCCGGGCGGGGTCGACCGCGCACCCGCGGGGGCTTCCCGGCCGCCGCCGCCCGAGGCTCCCGGAGGCCGCACAGCTTCTGCCCCCACCCCATCTCTTCTTGTCTTTATAGATCCCCCCTCCTTCCCACTCCCGTCGCCGCTGCCGCCAACAATCCGCTTTATAAAAAGCCCCTTTGTTTCCCAGGAGGCTAGAAAGAGGGAAGGGGAAAGGGACGCAGAGGCAGGGGGCGGGGGCGGGGGCGGCTGCCTCCCAGTGGCTTCACGCCGTTCGGTACTGGAGGGCAAGTGTAGGCGGTGGGGGAGGGCGCTGGGTTTGGAGGACCCTGTGCGGGAGCCTTGGAAGGCGTGGAGAGCCCCCGGCTTGTGGCGCCGCCGCGCCCCCAGCCTGCCGGCGTTGGCACACTGGGCCCCGGTGGCCCGGACGGCTCCGCGAGCGGGCGGGCGCGGAGGCCACAGGCGGCGCACGCTCAGCGGGGTGGGCAGACGCGGCTCGCCGCTGCGCTCGCAGGGCGCGGCCATAGGGGGCGCCCTTTCCTCGGTTTCGCTTTGCAGCCCGTGCCCATCGCCGCCGGCTCTCAAGGCGGCTGTCGCGCCTGCCGGAGGCTGAGTCGGCGGTGGAGACTCTGAGGCTCTCGCCACCCTGCGGCTATACTCCTCACACCCTCCCGCGCCCTTGTGCCCCATCCAGCCCCCCCTCAGGGGTTCAGACGCTCCGCGCGCCCCCTTTGTTTGGAAGCTGGTAGGGAGTCGGAATCACTGCCTGCGAGGTTCGTGCAGCCTGGGCGGGCAGTGGAGACAAGGGTGCAGCTCCAGAGCGCGCGTCGACTTGCCGCCTCTGCACTGACCCAGCGCCGGGCACTTGGGGTGCCCCGGACGCACAGGCTGCCGCCATTCGTTAGACTGAGGATTCAGCGGGCCCGTATTCCTTACACCTGAACTCTCCTCCCTCCAAATTTGTGGGAGCCCGGACTTGCGCGGAGGAATGGTAAACAGTGTGAGAAGTAACCTTTTGCCAGTCTCACAGCCTGCTCCGCCCCCGCCCCCGCCCCCGCCCCCGAGCTGTGAAGTTTGTTCGGAAAGGGAATACTGACAATAAGAAAAATAGACAAGGAGAAGAGGGCGGGGTCCAAACTTGACTGCTGGGTCTTGGAGCGAAGTCGGATTCCTCCCGATCTCTCGCCGCCTCCGCCACTTTATCCCATTTAATCTCATGGGAGCGTATTATTTGTTCCTTTATGCGTATCTTTCCCCTGTTCCGCAGCCCTCCCATCTCTAGAGGTTATGCCTAAGTGTCGGTCAAAATGTTCTCTGGTCTTTGGGATAGGAGGCGAAGCGTTAACTACCCCCCCCCCCCTACTGCATCTCAAACCACAAGAAAGTACTCAGAGGGTAAACCACAGGCTCTGCCTTCTCCTCCCCGCTCCCCCCTTTGTGTTTCCCTTCTGGAGCAAGATCGTTGGAAAATAAAGCTGCTGATGTGCGAGATGGAACATATGGTGCCTCCATAAGAGAAAAGCTGAAATGGCCTTGAACCTGCCGGACAGACCAGCTGTTTGCTGCCAGCCAGAGCAGCTAATGAGCTTCTTCCCCTTAAAGTAACAGCCCTCTTTTCACTTGATGGCCAGCTTGCATTTTAAATAGGATAGCCTCCAGAGGAGAGAGACGTGATGGGCTCCTATACTGCTTTGTGCTTTGGTGGTTCTCCAGCGCCTGACCCTGGCTCTGGGACAGCCTTGGCCTCTCCCCATGCGTCCCTCCAGTGTGTGTTTCCTTCAACACTGATGTAAGAATGTTACTCAAAGTGGTGCTTGGGAAGAAGGAGGCAGGAAAAGGGAAAGAAAGAGGGGCTGAGAGGTTCCCAGATGTCTGAGAGGAAATCTCTGTTTTGTTCCTACTTGGTTTTAGAAAAACTAGCAGTCCTCCTCCCACCCTTAAAAATATCACAAAATGCTGCAGCTCTTCCTTATAAGATCTAAAGCATCGTTCTCTGGTCATGACCATTTTCAGTTTGCCTTCAGTACAGTGTGTTTTGAGAGGGGAAAAAAAAAACAGTTTGGCGTTGGAAGAAGAAAGGCTTGAGGAGATACAAGGAAATTCCATGTTAGGAAATCATCAGCAAAGGGTGACTTTGTCTGTTTTCCTGCCACTGACGCTGACAGTGACACAGATGTGTGGGTTGAAACAGGAACGTCATTGAATTTTTTAACCTCAACCCGGAAATAGCCTGTTGCTGGACTGAGAGTGGGGGCTACACACACTCACTGCATCTTAAGGTAGGAGACTTACTGTTGTCCATCCTTTTCACCAAAGAAAGGGATATTTTTAAAACTTAGCCAGCATATTTAATATCATTTTTTGACTGTTAGGCTGATCACCTAAAGGCTTAAAATGTACCTGTCAAAAGACCATTCCTAGGAAACTCAATTGCTGTTTGGGTTTATGAAATGGGCAGGAACTGATTTCAGACAAGTGATTTCTTCTGACACTTGTTGGCTACTCTCCTTCTTTAAAGGGGCTTCCTATATGCAATAAACCTTTTCTGCTAAGATTCTGAATTTTTTTTCTAGCAGCAATGCATTGGAGAGAGAATTAACCCAGGAGTTGGCACAGTTGTATTCTAGTACACTCTTTCCACTAATTAGCAGAGTGATCTTGGGCAAGTCCGTCCTCCTTTCTTATTTCTTCCTCCCCCCTCCACAACCATAGAGTCTGACTGAGTCCCTTCCAGTTCTAACAAACACTGTGATTTGTGAATGAAATAGTCATTTTTTGGGCAAGTGAAACATCATTGGGAAAAAGAGATCTATAAAGAAATGGGGCTGAAACTTCGAGGGACAGGGAGAAGAAGGAATAAATACTGGCAGAAGGCCAATCAAAACAATATAAAAGTGGGAAGTGTTCCCTCTCTTTGTGTCTTTTGCCAGTGTGAACTCCTAACCCAGAAGCATAGATGTTGGAGGCTGGAAGGCAACCCAGGGGGCCTCTTGTCCAGTCCCCTTAATCCAGTGATCTCAGGACTTGTTGACGGCAGGCCTCCTAATCATTGGGTTGGTTTACAGATACCGGGATCTAAACTCTTTGAAATTAGATGGGCATGTTTCCAAAGGACTCATCTAATATAGAGCAGATTTTCTGCTTTACAGTTACTTAGTAAAGATTTCAAGGACAAAAAGGCTTTCCCTTTACGCACATGTGGCCCACTGTAGTCGGGGCTCTGAGCTCACTGTTAAATCTTTTCTTCCTAGCCCAGCTGGGTGCTTTTTAAAACTCCCGTTTCCAAATTTGAGGATGCAGCAGCCATGCGGGAATCTACTACTGTCCTGCTCAATGTTAATATACTGACTTTTTAAAAAACGGATGGGGGGGGTGGGAACATTATAAAGAAGGACCTTTTATCCTCTGAGCGCTTTGGTAATTATCTTGCTGCCATAAATGTTGATATACATATAATAGATGTAACTTAAAAAGCTCCTTATCCAAGCAGAAAAGGCTGAGCATTCGTTGGAGCAGATAGAATGCTGAGAGTATGAATAGACCAACCCAGATGTGGCTGGAGAGGGAGATAAATGATGGAGGAACAGGAGTCGGTTACTATGGATCAGCACAATAAACCAATTCCCATCATACACCTCTCACAACGCCACCAAGGGGTAACCTAGGCAGCACCAGTCAACTGTACGACAGGAAAAGAAGCCTCGTGAAGCTCGGTTGGAAGCAGTCTGATTTTTTTCAGACGTTCAGCCCTGAAACATCGTCGGGACTTGAGGAGGGAAACTTCATCAATCTGCCTGCAAGTGCCCGGGCTTTACTGCCATGATTATTTCTTGCTTGGTAGTCACTGCTGTCACTTGCTCTGCAGATGTAGCAGAGGGATAAAAGGCCCTGTGCGGCTGTGGGCAGTTAGGGGGTCCTGCGGAGGTGAGGAACTGCAGCTTGTGTTAGACTGCGAGGATGAGAATGCTCAGCCCCAGTGGGGTCCTGCTTCCCAGTGACCTCAGGAGCATTTTCTGCAGGGGGAGGGGATGGAAGCAAAGAGTTGGGTTCCCTCCCTCCTCTACCTGTTGCTTTCTTTTTTCTCCCATTCACAGAGCCTCCCTGATGTCCTTCAGGCCTCAAGACCCCTGAAATCTGACCTCTAAATAATCTCTAAAGCAATCAGTTTTGTCACAACTCCAAAAGTTCCCACTGGGCTAGGCATGTATCGAGGGCCTTTGCTGACTGTGCGTCCTGGAGGAAAGGCTTCCAGAGACAGCGCCTAAGAAGTGGCAGAAGGAAAAAGCCCTTTGCAAAGTCTTTTAGAACTTTCCTTCCCTAGGGGGTTTGCTGGACCTGTCTGGAACCCCAGCTTCAGACTCGACTTCCTCCCTGACCTACACGAGGGTGGACTTTCCTGATCCTGGGGGAGGAGGCTATCCTTTGCAACCCAGTCCTGTCCTGGCTGCTTTCTGACTCTGGGAGCCAGTGCCACTTTCTGCACAGCCTGTGTCCCAGCCTTGAAGTCCCCCCATTTCCTCGGGGTAGGGGGCCCAACCACCTTCCTTTCCCAGTGTACCCTGCTGCTTGCTCTGCCCAGTAAATACCCATTAAATGGGGTTTGAGAAATGCCGTTTTGTTTTGTTTTACATTATTAGATGCTCACCCCAACAAGTGTAGTTAGTCAACATAAAAGGCTGTTACAGAACTGTTAACCATATTCTGTATGCCCTACTTTCATCCCTGTGACTAATTTATATTATGACTGAGATTTTGTACCTCTTTATCACCTTCGCTTATTTCACCAGCCACCTCAACCCCTCCCCAATGGGAGCCAGCAGTCGCTTCTCAGGATCTAGGAGTCTATTATTATTTTATTCGTTTCATTTTGTTTTTAGATTCCACTTAAAAGTGAAATCATATGGTATTTGTCTCCCTCTGCCTGACTTACTTCACTTAGCATAATACCCTCCACATCCATCCATGTTGTTGCAAATGGCATGATTTCTTTCTTTTTTATGGCTGAATAATATTCCATTGTGTATATGTATGACATCTTCTTCATCCATTCATCTATCAATGGATGCTTTGGTTGCTTCCATATCTTGGCTATTATAAATAATGCAGCAGTAAACATAGGGGTGTACATATCTTTTCAAATCAGAGATTTTGTTTCCTCTGGGTAAATTCCTAGAAGTAGAATTACTAGGTTGAATGGTATTTTTGTTTTTAGTTTCTTGAGGAACCGCCATGCCATGCTGCTTTCCACAGCGGCTGCACCGGTTTCCATTCCCACCAACAATGCAGGAGGGCTCCTACTTGTGCACATCCTTGCCAACACTTGTTATTCTTGGCCTTTGGATAGTGGCCCTTGTAACTGGTATGAGGTGAGATCTCACTGTGGCTTTGATTTGCATTTCCCCGATGGTGATGTGGAGCATCTTTGCATGTGCCAGTTCTCAGAGAAATGCTGTTTTTGTAAGGCTGAGAATTGCTTTGTGAGGCCCAGAGGAGGATGGGGCTGAGCCTGCGATTCCATCATGCTAGAAAGGGATCTAGCCAGCTGGCTGTTTTCCCCTTTCTTCCACTTGTGGGAGTAACCTGGACACTGGGCCACAGAGACACATTTCTGCTGATGAAGAGGTCTGCTGGAGGGTGTGGGGCCTGAGCCAGGGAATGGCATTGGGGTCAGACGGCCTTCGTGGCCCCAGCTTGCAGCTTCCATCTTTGGAGGAAATGTGAGGACATTTGGGAACTAGAGGCAGGAGAGAAACTAAATCAAGCCACCCTGGATGCTTTGGGCAACCTCATGTCCTCTATCCAGTTGTCTGAACCCTGCCCACCCCCACCCACCCCAATGAATAGTGCTTTTATATGTTGCTCAGCATTTGAACCTGAAACCCTTACTCCCACCTTCTTTTGGGGGCTCAGTGACATGGAGAGGGTGGGGGAGGGAGACAGCTCCAGCTCTGCCTGCCTTTGTATGGCCCCATTATTTAGTTGACCACAGTTCCTGCACATAGTACACACAGATGCCCAAACTCACCTACAAACTCAGATGCTGAAAGACAGGGAATTTTCGAGCTGGAAGAGTAAATCCCGGTGACTTTATAGGAAAATGACACCCCAGGAGGGGCTTGACTTCCCTGAGGAGACACAGTGAAGGGGGTCCAAAGTACACAGACCCCTGGTCTCAGTCACCTCCTTGGACCTGGGGCACCCACTTTGCACCCATGGTCACACAGACCCCTTTGTGAGGAAGAGCAAGGGTAGTGGGGCTGCAGTGAGATATACTCTGTCCGGTGTCAGTGCAGGCTTTGCTTAGCGTCGCTAGGACAGCAGAGGGGCTCATTCCAGTCAGAACCCAGCCTAGACCTGGCTGAAGAGGGGCCGTTGTGCATTAAGGATGAATCTGGGACCCAGGCATTGGTGCCTCAGAAAGGAGAGCGTCTTGTCTCCAAGTCGCCAATGGCGAGTTGGGCAACCAGCCCCTTGGAGGGCGTGGCTGGGGGGGCTCTGCTGGCAGCTGCCAGGCTTGTGTGGGTTTTGCTCTTAATGAGATCTCAGCGTTCATACCTGCCTCTGGACGTTCCAGCGCCGCCCTCAGAATTTTGAGTGGGGCAGTAGTTTCAGCACGGTTGTCAATGTCACGTGCTTTGAGTGTGTAATTCTGAGAGGCCAGTGTGCATTATGCTGGGTTTGGGGAGGAGGGCACAGTATTTCTAAGCCACTTGTCTGTCAAGGATCAATTTAACCTCTAATTACTACATTTTCTTTGCAGTTTGCTGTACGAAGATGTTGTAACAAAAGCTCAAAGAAGTGCGCCATTTCATTTCACCACCACTCTAAAATTAATTTTGGGGATATGGAGTCAAATCTGACATTCTTGGTGTTAAAATAATTGTGCTGCCATTCAAATTAAAGAGAACAGTCTGGTTGTTTCTAGGGATTCCCCCAGCAGGGGGGTAAAGTGTTAGGTGCAGCCACGGCCCTCAAGATGAGCCCTGTACGTGTGGAGGGCGTCACTGCACTAAGCTCACTGGCAGCCAGAGCGCCCAACTCAGCCCGGGTGTTGCCCTTGGAGCGGGACTGATGGCCCGCGCAGGTGGCGACCTGGGAGCCCTTCCTGCCCTCTGATGGGGTTTTGCTGAGCTCTCATCCCACAGCAGAGGTGAGGCTGTTATCAGGCTGGAGGCTCCCAAGGGCCTGCTCCTGAGGCAGGACCTGTTCAGAACAGGGCTTCAATGAAATTGCAAGATGCACCTAACAGGGAGTCAGCCAGTGGGCTTCCCTTCCTGCATCCCCCAGAGTCATGGCCCCCCGGCAGCCCAGCAGACCTCTTGCACCCACCCCAGCCCCCAAACAGCAGCAGTGGCTGTGGGAGCCAGAGGCCTGTGCCCCGCTCTGGGTAGCTGGGAAGTCTGGCTTCTCAGACCCTGGGCAGGAGCCCTTCACAATGTCATTTGCTTTCTATTTCCAAGTCCAAGGAAGGAGACTTGTGGGATGAGGGTGATGAGCAGGTGAGCGGGGGGCGGGTCTTCATCTCCTCGCTCTGAGCAGCTCTGGAGAGCTGGACTTCGCGCTCACACGTCGCCCCTCTTGGCAGCAGACAAGCAGGAACCCGTTGTTCCCCCAGGAAGGAGAGGCACTTGGCCTTTTAGAGCATGTTTTGCCCCAGGAGTTGAGAACTAGAAGCTGACATTGTCTCTCTTATCCTCACCACATCCCTTCTGGAAGGTGGCACCCAGACAGAAGGCATTAGGTCTGAAGCCCTTGTTTCCCACATAGCAGGGGACAGGCTGTCTGGCCTTTTCAGCCACACCTTTGTTGCTGGCCCTTTGCAAACCAAATTTGGTTCAGTGCCCCCATGTTCCCCTTCCTGGGTCCTAGACCTGCCCCTGCCCCGTATCAGCCCCTCCCCTTACCCAGAATGGTCCCATCTTCAGCCCTTTACCCCTTCATGTGACTCTTTCCTCAGGAGAGTCTGGAACCTGTCTGAATTAAGGGATGCAAGAGTTGCCTTGCCTTGGAGAGCATCTGCTCTTTGGGGCCCTCTTGGACCTCCGCCCCCCACAAGTGGTACCATGCCCTGCATAAAGCTGGTTCTGTTCATGACACTGGGGGCAGCCAGGACCACCTGACTGCCAGGGCTCTTTTGAGCTTGCCCCCAGGGAAGCCGACCTCAGCTGGTCTCCTGAGTCTCAGATCGTAACAAAAATAATTCCTGTCTCTCTGGAGCAGAGGCCCTCTTTGCCTTTTGTGGGTTGTGGACTTCTTTGAGAATCTGATGAAAACTGGGAGTCTTTTCCCTAGACCACTGCCCAAGTATATGCAGTGGTGTGTCTAATTTCAGGGGCTCATAGACTCTTCTGGAAGCCCATTCATGGTTTCCTGGGGGACCCTTTGAGACAGGTTAAGAACACCTCAGTATGGTGCCTTGGGCTGTGCCAGATTGATTGTGCGGCCATGCCTGCTGAGCACGTGGGCCCGGAAACACTGTGATGTGGTGGGAGGAACAGTGAGCTTTGCCTTCGGTACAGGACATGGGCCAGCCGTGGGATTTTAGGCACGTCTGTGAACCTGCCCGAGCTGCAGTTTTTCTTCTGTTGTGAGATGGGCATATGAGCATGCCAGCCCTACCCAGCTTAGCAGTGTCGTGGGAGAGTCCAAAAAGCTGGTGTTGGTGTGGCGGTCTTGCTGACATCTGGCTCGGGGAGCGCTCTCAGGTTGCTGTCTTTAGTGGCACTGGTCACTCTTTGTTTTGCCTTCCCATTTGGCCTGAGAAATTTCACCAAAGAAAAGTAGATCTCTTTTGACATGAAAAGCTCTTTTGTCCCTTCCTTTGACATTGTGTAAGTTACACCCAGGCAAACTAGCATAAAAGAGTCTCTGGCATGCCGTGCGTCTGGGATCGAGACGGTTCCTGAGGCCATGCCTGGTTAGGGGTCCTGCTCACTCAGCCCACAGTGGGGCCAGAGTGTGTGTATCTGGCCCAGTGCATGGCAGAGGGTCCCCGCCTGCCGCCATGGAAGTTAGCAGGTGGGGTCTGAAACACAGATGCTTCCCTTTGGTTTTCCACATTCAAGAGATCAGAGTAGATCCTTGATTCTCCCCCTAAATAACTGAAAAGGTCCAGCCAGCTCCTTGTGAAAACCGGGGGTGGACCTGCCAGAGGACCCGGCTGGGGTCCTGTCCTGAGGGAGCGTCATGTTCTCTTTGGAGAGAAGGCTCAGTAGGAGCGTGTAGGCGCTTTGGTTGGGAGGGTCTGCCCGGGAGGGAAGAGGCTGGCTGGACTCAATTCCAACAGCCCTCCTCCACTGGCCACAGCCACCCTATGTGGGAAGACTTGTCACGGGAAGGCCAGGAGGGCCCATAAATCACAGATGGGGAAACTGAGGCCCTCAGAGGGGGCTGTGCTTGCCCAAGGTGGCTTGACAAGTCGGGAGCTGTGCAAGACCGCAGATGGCTAGAAGCCGTGTCCTGGGCCTTAATGGATGCTCAGGTCCCAAGGAAGCTTGAGAGAGTAAATAACAGGTTTGAAAAGCTGTTTGAACCCTCCAAGGGATGGTCCTGGTCTTGCTGAGCCTGTCGCCATGCAGTGCCATACAATTGTTGAGCCCGTGGCCCCACCTCACCAAGTTAACAGCCTTTGGAAGGCAGTGTGTTGCTAGGAGCTCGGGCTTTCCCCGTCCTTTGTAAAGAGACGAGTGCTGGTTTGCTTTGAACTTGCAAACAGATCAAGGTGTGCCGCCGTGGTTTCTTTCTTTCTTTAGACCAGCCAGATTTGCCAGGGCTGCGTAAGTGGAGAGCATGTTGAAAATCGGTATTCAGTACCGGGTCACTGTGCAGACTGGTGCTGATTCCCATCCTTTATGTCAGAGTGTCCCGGTCTTTGCCTCATTATTCATCTGGAGGGGGAGGAATCGTGCAAGTCACTTGAAAGCAGATGCCACCCAGTAATTCTAGGCGTTGTCAGGTCACCAGCCGGAGACAATGGTGGCCCGCACGTTGGAAGGTGTGGCAGTTGACACTTGCCCTTTGGAAGGTTCACTGTTTGTGGGACCAGCTTTCTGAGTCCAGGAGGGGTCCTTAGTGCTGGAGTGGGGAGAATGTCCACCCAGATTCAGCCTCCATGTCCAGTGCTGAGCCTCAGTTTCCTCATCTATACAATAAAGGAACTGAGTAGGGGCATCTGAAGGACTCCTCCAGCTCTGACATTTCATGATTCTCTGAGTTGCAAATTAAACTCTTTAAGCTGCTTAAAATATTTGAAAAGGATCAATCATAATTTGTTCTTTTTGAAATGACCAGAGACCTCCAAGGGTGGGGGTTTCATTTCGGTTGGTAGGCGGGGGCTGTGGCAGTTACTTAGATGAAAGCAGCCCTAGAAGTCTGGGTAAAGACAAAAAGAGTTGATACATATTCACTTACGACCAAAGAATGGGCAAAGCAGAAGTTCCCTTAGAGACCACCGGTTTGACACGGTAGGTGCTGGAGCTGGGACCGCTGCAAGCCGCCTGGAGCTGAGCTAGCCCCGAAGGCAGGCGTTCCGCCCTCAGCCCCACCCATAGCTCCCAGACCCTCACAGAGGCACCGCCCAGCTACCCCCTTCCGATGGGCCTGTGGCCAGCAGAACACAGGGCTGAGAGATTTTCATTTCCAGCTATCAAATAGTAGCTTATCAAAAAGGAATATTTGTCCCCCATGCCTGCCCCCAACAACCAAGAGTTGTTCTCAACTAAAGTAAATATTTAATTTTGTTGGTCTTGTACCAACACTTAAGTTAAAATAAAACAGACTTTTTAAATAATAGGAAGGGGTGGACCTTGGGGGCTTGTTTTTGGAATTATTTTAATTTAAACATATGGACTGTTTTAAGTTTGACTTCATATTTGCTAATTTTCATTATGAAAAAAAGAACCCAAACCACCCCACCCTTATTTTTGTAGTAAGTTTGCCTTGCCTAAAAGCAGCTTTTAGTTTCTCAACAGTTTGCACCAGCATAGTACTCAGCATGTTTGCTTATTTGTTTATTTTTAAGTCACGTACATGTGTTGACCACCTGTAACTCACAGGGTGCTTACAAAATCTGCCCAGCTCTTCCGCACGCAGCCTCCAGTTCTAGGGCTGTTTTTCTCCGTTCCAGCCCAACCACCTGTTATCTGTGCCCAGCCGTCCAGTCCTGTGGCCTGGAACAGGACCACTGCCTGGGAGGGAGGCAGCCTGGGTGCCAGGCCCAGCTCTGCTGCCTCCCTGTGTGACCCCAGGCAAGTGCCTTCCCCTCTCTGGGCCCCATGGTTCCCATCCCTATGATGAAAGCACTGGCCTGTCGGGTGGAGAGCTCTCTGACATTTCCTCTTACTGGGTCGGATGGTTCTATTTGGAGACTATGATTTTACCAGCAGAGTATATGACCCTCTTTCAAGAAGTAAAATTCAGTGATTGTCTGAATTGCTGAAAAAGGTAGGCAGGCTTTCAGTCCAAGAAAAATGAAATTGACCAGCGCTTTTAAGTGTATCTGCTTCTCTGCCCACGTGGTTCCTGATGGCTGTTTATTTGCCCCTTGGAGAAACATGTATTCCCTCTCCCCCACTCAGATTTGTTAGGGGCTTTGGCCTTGAAATCAAGGCAGACGTGGAGGTGGGAAAGGCACACAGACCCCAATACCCTTCTCTCTGCTGTGGACCTCGCAGGTGGTTAGGCACCATTGGGCTGCCTCTCTTCTCCCCTTGGGACAGGTCAGGGATTGTTATGAAACTGGAGCCCAAGTAATCCACAACTGGAACTTGGGTGCTGGTCAGTTCAGGAACTGGTCAAAAGCCATTCTGAAAAATTGACTCAACATAGATATTTTGTGTGTTTAGTATGTGCCCAGCACTGTTAGAGGATGGATGGATGGATGGATGATGGACAGATAGATGGAAGGAAGGGTAGGCCAGGTACATGAGCACTAAGACATAGCAGGCTACCTAACAGCCAAGGTGGAAAATCTTATGTACATTAAAGATGTGTCAGGGTGATGATACCAGAGTGAACAAAATAGAAACCTCCCATGACAGGTAGCCAGTGAGGCCAGCCAATGATAGACAAGATAAAGAAGTAAAACATACAGTATGTCCTAGGCATTCAGTGCCTCAAAGCAAAATTAATCAAGGAGGGGAGTTGCAGAGTGCCAGCAAGGGGTGCACTTTTAAATAGGGTGGCCAGCAAAGACCTTGCTGAGGAGGTGAGATTGAGCAAAGACTTGAAAAACCATTTATCAATGAGGCCAGTGCTGTCCAGTAGAAATACACTGCAAGCCACACATAAAATACCAAATTTTCTAGTAGCCACATTAAAAAGTAAAAAAAGGAGCAGATGAAATTAATTTAAATAATATTTTATTTAACCCCATCTACCTAAAATATTATTTCAACACGTAACCATCTTAAAGCTTACTGAGCTATCGCACATTTGTTTTATCATGCTAACACTGGTACCAGTTTAATCTAAAGATCTTAATATCAGACTCAGAGTTTTCTGACCGTACCAGTAATATCCTTTAGGGCAAAAGAAAATTCAGGACCATATGGTGCATTTGGTTGTTTAGGCTCCTTAAATCTGGAATGATTTTTCAGTCTGTGTTTTGTAGCATTGATACTTGTGAAGAGTACAGGACCCTTATTTTGCAGGATGTCCCCGATTGTGGGTTTGTCCGATGCTTCCTCATGATTAGATTCAGGTTCTGCACTTCAGGCAGGAATCGCGCAAGAGGGAAGCTGGGACCTTCTCAGTGCACCCTACATCACGTACATGGTGTCTGTGGGCCGTATGTGAGGTACACAGTGTCTGTCTCATTACTGGGGATGTTACCCTTGATCACTTGGTTCATGTGGTGTCTCCCAGGTTTCTCCACTGTCAGATCACTCTGTTCCCCTTTGTAATTACCTTATGGGACTAGATTTTGAAGCTATGTTAATATCCTGTTACTCGGAATGCTGTCAGTCACTGGTGTGGCATCCATGGGTGACCCTTGTCTGAGGCAAGTTTATTATACTGGTTGTCAAATGACTAATTCCATCATCCCTTCTATATTTATTATTTGGCTTTTTCTACTGTCAGTGCTTTCCTTCCCCCTCATTTATTTACTTCTCTATTTATTTATGTCAGGTGACCTTGTGGATTATAATTTCATTCAGTAAGTATCCTTTATTATCATTATTTTAATGCTGAAATGGTCACAGGTTTGGCCAGTGGAAGCCTCTTTACGCTGGCTCTTACTTCTTTTTGGCATGTTCCTAATCATCTCTGACCCTGGCCTTAATTTCTGGCACAACAAGATGCTCCAGACTCATCATGTATATTTTCTGCCAGAGCCCTAAAATTCAGCCATTTTTCAAGGAGCCCTCCTTTCTTTTAGCTGAGAATGGTATTTGGAAACCAAGATCTGGGTACCAGATGTATGCTCATTTCTACAGGAATGTCATTACTAGTAGACCCTCTCAGTCTACAAAGCTAGGAAATGAATTAACTTGCATCTACATTTCATTTTATTATTTTGTTAAATTCTGTCATTATGGTAATTTCTCTGTCTATCCATCTACCTACCCATCTGTCAACCGTGGGTTCACACTGATACGTCCAAATCATAATCCAACATAAAGTTCATTCTATCCCCTTTCCCTATTTGTAACTCCCATTTACAACAGTGAAAAAAACCTATTGTCCATAATATATTTACTCATTTACTGAATCCTAGAATACCAGAAAATAGTTTCAGAATTGCTAGCCCACAACTCTATGAAAAGAAGCCTGTTAACTGGAATACGATATTTGCTTAGAATTATTTTTGTCCTTAACTTAAAGGTATATTGACCAATGGCCATGTTAACAAAGTTACCTGGGCTGGTGCGCCATTCCCTGTCCCCAGTGTGGTCATTTGAATATGGTTCAGTTTACTTGTTTCTGTTCAGATTCCTTTGGGAGGGTTGTTTTCCCATATTTGTTAATTTTAGTTCTTTTCTCTTTTTTTTTGAGCATGTGAAATAATATTATCCCAGAAGTTAGAACTGTATAGAAGGCAACACCTCCTGTTACTTCTATGCTTTCCACTGCATTCCATTCATCCTCTGTAAAAATCAACCTCATTTGATTTCCTATGTTTCTTATTGCACAAATGAGCAGATATCTGAGTATTTTCCTACAGCCCTTCTTTCTTACATAAAGGGTAGCATATTATAGATACTCTTTGAGGCTTTGCTTTCTTTTTTTTTTATTTTGGTATCATTAATATATAAATTACATTATCAACACTGTGATTACTAGATTCCCCCCATTATCAAGTCTCCACCACATACCCCATTACAGTCACTGTCCATCAGCATAGTAAGATGCTATAGAGGCATTACTTGTCTTCTCTGTGTTATACTGCCTTCCCCATGTCTGCTCCCCCACTACATTATGTGTGCTAATCTGTAATACTCCCTTTTCCCCCTTATCCCTCCTTCCCACCCATCCTCCCCAGTCCCTTTCCCTTTGGTACCTGTTAGTCCATTCTTGGATTCTGTGAGTCTGCTGCTGTTTTGTTCCTTCAGTTTTTGCTTTGTTCTTATGCTCCACAGATGAGGGAGATCATCTGATACTTGTCTTTCTCTGCCTGCCTTCTTTCTTTTTTTTTATTTTGTTATCATTAATCTATAATTACAGAAAGAACATTATGTTTACTAGGCTCCCTGCTTCACCAAGTCCCCCCCACATACCCCTTCACAGTCACTGTCCATCTGCATAGTAAGATGCTGTAAAATCACTACTTGTCTTCTCTGTGTTGTACAGCCCTCCCCGTGCCCCCTACATACTATATACATGCTAATCGTAATGCCCCCTTTCTTTTTCCCCACCCTTATTCCTCCCTTCCCACCCATCCTCCCCAGTCCCTTTCCCTTTGGTAACTGTTAGTCCATTCTTGGGTTCTGTGAGTCTGCTGCTGTTTTGTTCCTTCAGTTTTTGCTTTGTTCTTATACTCGACATATGAGTGAAATCATTTGGTACTTGTCTTTCTCCGCCTGGCTTATTTCACTGAGCATATATGTACCACCTCTTCTTTATCCGTTCATCTACTGATGGACACTTAGGTTGCTTCCATTTCTTAGCTGTTGTAAATAGTGCTGTGATAAACATAGGGGTGCATATGTCTTTTTAAAACTGGACTCCTGCATTCTTAGGGTAAATTCTTAGGAGTGGAATTCCTGGGTCAAATGATATTTCTATTTTTAGTTTTTTGAGGAGCCTCCATACTGCTTTCCACAATGGTTGAACTAGTTTTCATTCCCACCAGCAGTGTAGGAGGGTTCCCCTTTCTCCACATCCTCACCAACATTTGTTTTTGTTTGTCTTTTGGATGGTAGTCATCCTAACTGGTGTGAGGTGATATCTCATTGTGGTTTTTATTTGCATTTCCCTGATGATTAGTGATGTGGAGCATCTTTTCATGTGCCTGTTGGCCATTTGAATTTCTTCTCTGGAGAATTGTCTGTTCATATCCTCCACCCATTTTTTAATACGGTTATTTGCTTTGCTTTTTTTTAATGTGGCAGTATGTCCTAGTAATCACTCCACATCAGTTCAGAGATCTTTCTCATTCTGTATTACAGCTGCATAATATAGCATCGTGTGGATGTGCCATAGACGATTCAACCACCGCCTCTGTATAAGCACATAGGTTGTTTCCAGCATTTCGCAATTACAGCCAGTGCTGCCATGAACAACGTGGGCCCTGTATATTTTCATTTTGTTAGAGGTGTGTCTTTCAGGGTAGATTCCTAGAAGTAGAATTGGTGTATCAGAAAGTAAACACATGCACAGTTTGGTTAGGTATTGCCAAATTCCCCTCTTGAAAGGTCTTACCAATTTGTATTCCCTTCAGCAATGTGTGAGGAGTCTTTTTCCCCTAAAGCCTTGCCAGCAAAGTGTTTGCTATACTTTTTAATTTTTGTAAATCTGATAGGTGGGAAATGGTATCTTGGTCATCTTTAATTAGTGTTTCTCTAATTATGAGTGACTTGGAGCATTTTTTCATATGCTGTAAAACCTTTCTGGGGTGTGTGTGTGTGAATTATCTGTTCATGTCTTCCTTTTTCTATGGGGTTTTTAGTCTTTTATCCTCAGATTTAAGAGTTTTTGTATTAAGGATATTAGTTTTTTTAATCTGTGATATGTGTTCCAAGTAATTCCTCCCAATTTGTTTGGTGTTTTTATATGTCACTTGTTTTTCTTTGCCATACAAAAGCATTTTTATACAGTCAAATATCAATCTTTTCTTATATCACACCTGGATTTTGAGTCACAGTTAGAAAGCCTTTCCTCATACCCAGGTTAAAGAGGACTTCACCCAATTTTCTCCCAGGGCTTGCAGGGTTTCAAGGTTTCACATTTAGATTCCTAATCCATTTGGAGTTCATTCTTGTAGACAGTTACACTGTATGGGTCTTGGCTTATTTTCAAATGGCTACTCAGTTATCACGGCCATATTTTTATAAACATCCATCTTTTCCCCAGTGATTTGAAATGTCACTTTTATTATATATTCAGTTTCCACATATATTTGAGTCTATTTCTAGGTGTACATTCTATCCCATTGGTTGATTTGTCTGTTCTTCCTCTAATACCACACTGTTTTAATTACAGAAGACTTGCAGTTTGACTTTTAAAAACTGCTATTTTGAGAACATTGTAGATTCACGTGCAGGAAATACTACAACACGGATCCCATGTACCCTTCCCCCAGTTTCCCCCAATGGTACCATCTTGCACAAATATAGTACACTATCCCAACCAGGACAAGGGCAGTGATACAATCCATCCACCTTATTCAGAGTCCATCAATCTTACATGTACCATGTACATGTGCATGTATTTAATTCAAAGCAGTTTTATCAAATATGTAGATTCACATGACCACTACTATAGTCAAGATAAAGAACAGTTCCATCACCTCAAGGATCATACATGTTGCCCTTTTGTAACTGAACCCATCTCCCTCTCACCCTGCTTCACCCCAAGTCCTGAACCTCTGTGGTTCAGGTGTGCAGTGACAGCTCATTGTCATTTGCATTTGCATTTTCCTAATGCCTAGTAACACTGAACAAATTCTTTACCTTACTTGACATCTGTATATTTTCTTCAATGAAATGTCTGTTCGTGACTTTGGCCCATTTTCTAATTGGATTCTTGGTGGAATTTTTTGTTTTGTGTTGTTTTTACTTTTGAGTTTGGAGCATTCTTTAAATAGTTTACGTACTTGTCCATGGTCCTATATGTCATTTGAAAATATTTTCTTCCAGTCATTAGGTTGTCTTTTTTTCTTCCTCTTAACAGGGTCTTTCACAAGATTAGTTTATGGACCATGCTTTTGTTCTCAAGTCTAAGAACTCTTCATTAAGCCCTAGATCCCAAAGATTTTCTATTATTTTTAAGTTTTATGGTTGTACATGTTACATTTAAGACCATGATCTGCTTTGAGCTAATTTTTGTATAAGGTGTGAGGGTCAGGTTGAGGTTTATTGTTTTGCCCCTGGATGTCTAAGTGCTCCAGAACTCTGTTGCAAAGGCTCTCCCTCCCCCACGGGATTGCCTTTACATCTCTGTCAAAAATTAGTGGGGCATATTTGGGTCGGTCTGTTTCTGCTCCATTGATCTATGGGCCCATTCCTCTGACAATGAGAGTCCTGATTAATGTTGCTACATAATAAACATTAATATTAGGTAGAATGTCTCCTCCCCTTGTATTCTTGTTTTTGAAAATTGTTTTATTCTAGGACCTAAGCCTTTCCATAGAAATCTTAGAAAAAGCTCATCTATGTCTACAAAAAAACGTTTCTGGGCATTTGATAGGAATTGCATTAAAATCATAGATCAATTTGAGGAGAATTGAAATATATGTTGAGTCCTCTAATCAATGTAAACACAGTATGTCTTTTCATTTATTTAGATCTTTATTTCTCTCATAGGCATTTTGTAATTTTCTGAGTACAGATCCTATACGCATTTTATTACATTGAATATCTAAGTATTGCATTTTCTTTGGAGCAATTGCAGTTTTATTGGTCAATATAATTAATATATCATACAGTTCATTTAAAGTGGTTTTTAGTATATTTACAGAGCTGTGCATCCATCGCCACTATATAATTTCAGAGCATCTTAGTCACCCCCAAAAGAAACCACATCCCACGAGCAGCAGTTCCCCATTCCCCCTCCCCCTCAGCCCCTAACAGGCATCAATTTGCTCTCAGTCTCTATGGATTTGCATATTCTGGATATTCCTATAAATGGAGGTGTACAGTAGGTAGCCTTCTGTGACTGACTGCTTTCCCTTAGCATAATATTTTCAAGTTTCACCCATGTTTTAGCATGTATGAGTACTTCATTCTTATTTATTGACAAATAATATATCCATGACCAGCTGATAGAAATTTGAGTTGTTACCATGTTTTTACTATTATGAATAATGCTGCTAGGAACGTTCATGTACAAGATTTTGTGTGGACCCAGCTTTCACTTCTCTTGGGTATATACCTAGGAGTGGGATTTATGGGTCATATGGTAGCTCCATGTTCAACATTTTGAGGAAATGCCAAATGTTTTGCAAAGTAGTTGCACCATTTTACAATCTTACCAACAATATGTACGGGTTCCAATTTCTCCACATCCTCACCAGTATTTGTAATTTTCTGTCTTTTTTATTACAGCTGCTGATGTTAAGCATCATTTTGTGTGTTTATTGGTCATTTGTACATCTTTTTTGGTGAAATGTCTATGCAGATCTTTTGCCCGTTTTTAAACTGGGTTATTTGCCTTTCTATATGTTGAGTTGTAATGGTTCATTATATATTCTGGATACTAAGCCCTTACTGGATATATGGATTGCAAATATTTTCTCCCATTGCCTGAGTCATGTTTCCACTTTCTTGTTAGTATTCTTTGTAGCATGCAAGTTTTGGTTTGGATGAAGTCTAATCTATCTAGTGCTATCTCTTGTGGTTTTGATGCCATATCCAAGAAACCATTGCTTAATTCAAGGTCAAAAGGATTTACTGCTGTGTTTCTTCTAAGAGTTTGACAGTTTTAGTTCTTACATCTTAGGTCTGTCTTCCATTTTGAGATAGTTTTGTGCATAGTGGAAAAGGGATCTAACATCATTCTTTTGCATGTAAATATCTAGCTGTCGCAGTACCAGTTGTTGAATAGACTGTTACTTTGTCTTAACACTCTTGTCAAAAATCATCTGAACATAAATTTAAGATTTATTTCTTGACCCTTACTTCTATGTCATTTATCTATACATCTATCTTTATGCAGTTTGGTTTTGTGTTTGTAATTTCAGTTTCCAGATGTTTGTTGCTAGTATATGAAGTATGTCATTGGTTTTGTGTGTTGATTCTACATCCTGTGACCTTGCTGAACTCACTTATTAGTTCAGGGTGTCATTCTGTCATGTCTTTGGGATTTCCCATGTCTTCAATCATGTCATCTGCAGATAGGGACAAATGTAGTTCCTCCTTTTTCATCTGTATGACTTTTATTTCATTTTCTTGCCTCATTATGCTAACTAGAACTACAAGGGCTTTGTTGAATAGCAGTATGGAAGCAGACATCCTTACATTGTTTCTGATCTTAGAGGGAAAGTCTTTTACCACTTGTGTAATTTTGCTGTAGAGTTTTTGCAGATGCTCTTTATCGAGTTGAGTTCTCCTTTTTTCCTAGTTTTATGAGAGCTATTTTTTGGGTTTTTTTTGTAAATCATGAATGGATGTTGAATTTGTCAAAATACTTTTTCTACATCAATTGATATGATCATGTAGCTTTTCTTTTTTAGCCTGTTAATATTGTGGATAATATGGGTTAACTCCTAAAAGGTGAGCCAGTTTTGCAGTCTGGGGATAAACCCCACTTGGTCATTGTGTATTTATTTTTCCCGGTTTTGATTTGCTAATGTTTTATTGATTTTAAAAAAAAATTTAAGTTCACAGAAGATACTGTAATTTTCTTTTCCTGTGTTGTGTTTTTGGTTCCCTGGTTTTGGTGGAAGAGTAATAAAATGAGTTGGGAAGTTTTCCAGCCATTTCTGTTTTCTGAAAGAGGTTGTATAAAAATGGTACTAATTCTGCTGCAAACATCTGGTAAAATTCTCCTGTGAGACCACCTATGTCTGGCAATTGCTTATTTTTGAGTTTTTACTGCAAACTACAAATTCATCTTAATAGTTACAAGGTGACATGGGTTATATATTTCATATTGTGTGAGCTGTGGTAGCTTGCTAATAATTTCTTAAGGATTTTTCACCTTTATAATGGACTTTGGTCTCTAGTTTTCTTTTTTGTGCTATCTTTGTCTAGTTTTGTATCAGAGTAATACTAACCCCATAAAATGACTTGGAAAGTGCTTCTTCCTCTTTATTTCCTGAAAGAGAATGTGTACAATTGGTATTATTTCTTCTTTAATGTTTAGTAGAATACTCCAGTGAAATCATCTGTGTCTGGTGGTTTCTGGGGAGAAGTTTTTAAATTATGAATTGAATTTTCTTGGTAGTGATAGAGATATTCAAATAATCTATTTTGGTAGTTTGTACTTTGCAAGGAATTAGTCCATTTCATTTAAGTAGTCAAATTTATGTGTGTAGTTTTTCATAATATTCCCTTATTAATCCTTCTGGTATCTGCCAGGTCTGTAGGTGGTAGTCCCTGCTTCACTTCTGGTATTGGTGATTTTATCTTCTCTATTTTTTCTTTCAGTCTTACTTAGAGGTCAATTTTACTGATCCTTCCAAACAACCAGCTTTTTGTTTCATTGATTTTTCTCTATTGTTTTTCTGTTTTCACTTTCAATAACTTCTTATCTTTATTATTTCTTATCTGACGTTGCTTTCGATTTATTTTGCACTTCTTTTCCTAAGTTCCTGAGGTGTAAACTGAGATTGTTGATTTATCTTAGATACTAATTTGAGATCTTTCCTCTTTTCTATTGTATTCATTTACTGCTATACAATAACCCTCTCAGCACTGCTTTAGCTATGTCCTACACATCTTTATAAGTTGTGTTTTCATTCTCATTTAGTTCATTGCATTTTTTATTTCCTTTGAGACTTCCACTTTGAGCCATGGATTCTTTAAAAGTGTGTTCTTTAATTTCCAAGTGTTTGGAGATTTTCCTTATTTTTTTCTGTTATTGATTACTAGTTTGATTCCACTGTGATTAAAGAACATACCTTCTGTGATTTCAGTTCTTTTAAATTTGTTGAGGTGTGTTTTAGAGCCCAGGATATAGTCTATCTTGGTATATATACATATTTTCTATGAACCCTTGAATGTGTCATCCGTTGGTGAGTGGAGGATTTTGTAAATGTCATTTAGATCCTGTTAGTTGAAGTGCTGTTGAGTTCTTTATCTTTGTTGATTCTGAGTTTGTTGTTTCTGTCGTTGTATCTCTTGCTGAGACTGGGGTGTTGAAGTCTCCGACTATAATGTGGGTTTGGCTCTGTCTCCTTGTAGCTCTCTCTGTTTTTGCTTTGTATGTTTTGAGACTCTGTTGTTTGGTGCATACATATTTAGGATCATGCCTTACTAGTGGATTGCTTCTTCAATCATTATGTAATGTCTGTCTGTCTGTCTCCAATAATTTGCTTTGCTCTGAAATCTTTTTTGATACTAATATATGACACTACTGCTTTATTAAAACTGTTTGCATGACAAATTTTTTCCATCCTTTTATTTTCAACCTACCTATGCTGTTGTATTTGGAGTATCTTGTTGATAGAATATAGTTTGGTCATTTAAAAAAATCTACTCTGCCAATCTCTGTCTCTTAATTGGTGTGTTTTTTCCATATCAGGTAAGGTAGTTATCGATATGTTTTATTACTTGTTTGTTTCTTCTGGTTTTTGTTCCTCTGTTTCTCTTTCCTTTCATTCCTCTGGGTTACTTAGACATGTCTTAGGATCCCATCTTGATTTCTATTTAGTGTTTTTAGTATCCTATTGTATAGTTGTCTTAGTGGTTACTATAATACAGTATACATAAGTAATTTATCACAGTCTATAGTACACATTTTGTCACTTTGAGTGAAATGTAGGAATCTTGCTTCCATTTAGATCTGTTATTAAACATCCCTTCCCCACTTTTTAAACATAATACTTGAAACAATTTCTTATATACACACTGAGTATCAGATGAGATAGTGTTAGAAATATGGCTTCATCTATAAAAGGTGAATTAAGAAACTTGTGCAGAGAAGAGTTTATTATACTTATCACTATTTTTTATTAAAGTGTCATTGATATACATTCTTATGAAGGTTTCACAAGAAAAACAATGTGGTTCTTACATTCACCCTTATTATTGAGTCCCCCCCATACCCGATTGCAGTCACTGTCCATCAATGCAGTAAGATGCCACAGAGTCCCTATTTGTCTTCTCTAAGCTGTCTTTCCCGTGACCCCACACACACCATGTGCACTAATCATGATACCCCTCAATCCCCTTCTCCCTCTTTCCCCACCCACCCTCCCCCACCCCTCCCCTTTGGTAACCACTAGTCCCTTCTCATAGTCTGTGAGTCTGCTGCTATTTTGTTCCTTCAATTTTGCTTCATTGTTATACTCCACAAATGAGGGAAATCATTTGGTATTAGTCTTTCTCCACCTGACTTACTTCACTGAGCATAATACCCTCCAGCTCCACCCATGTTGTTGCAAATGGTAGGATTTGTTTTTTTTCTTATGGCTGAATAGTATTCCACTGTGTATATGCACCACCTCTTCTTTATCCATTCATCTACTGATGGACACTTAGGTTGCTTCCATTTCTTGGCTATTGTAAATAGTGCTGCAGTAAACATAGGGGTGCATATGTCTTTTTGAATCCGAGAAGTTGTATTCTTTGGGTAAATTCCAAGGAGTGGGATTCCTGGGTCAAATGGCACTTTTATTTTTAGTTTTTTGAGGAACCTCCATATTGCTTTCCACAATGGTTGAACTATTTTACATTCCTACCAGCAGTGTAGGAGGGTTCCCCTTTCTCCACATCCCCACCAACATTTGTTGTTCTTAGTCTTTTCAATACTGGCCATCATAACTGGTGTGAGGTGATATCTCATTGTGGTTTTAATTTACATTTCCCTCATAATTAGTGATGTGGAGCATCTTTTCATGTGCCTGTTGACCATCTGAATTTCTTCTTTGGGGAAGTGTCCATTCATATCCTCTGCCCATTTTTTAATAGGGCTATTTGCTTTTTGGGTGTTGAGGTGTGTGAGTTCTTTATATATTTTGGATGTTAACCCCTTGTCAGATATGTCATTTACAGATATATTCTCCCATACTGTAGGATGCCCTTTTGTTCTGCTGATGGTGTGTGTCCTTTGCTGTATTACTTTTTAGCTTGATGTAGTCCCATTTGTTCATTTTTCATTTTGTTTCCCTTGCCCGAAGAGATGCATTCAAGAAAAAGTTGCTCATGTTTATATTCAAGAGATTTTTTGCCTATGTTTTCTTCTAAGAGTTTTATGATTTCATGACTTACATTCAGGTCTTTGATCCATTTTGAGTTTACTTTTGTGTATGGGGTTAGACAGTAATCCAGTTTCATTCTCTTGCATTCATTCTCTTGCTGTCCAGTTTTCCCAACACCAGTTGTTGAAGAGGCTGTCATTTCTCCATGTATATCCATGGCTCCTTTATCGTATATTAATTGACCATATATGTGTGGGTTTATATCTGGGCTCTCTAGTCTGTTCCATTGATCTATGAGTCTTTTCTTGTGCCAGTACCAAATTTTCTTGATTACCATGGCTTTGTAGTAGAGCTTGAAGTCAGGGAGCATAATCACCCTACTTTATTCTACCTTCTCAGGATTGCTTTGGCTATTCGAGGTCTTTTGTGGTTCCATATGAATTTTAGAATGATTTGCTCTAGTTCGTTGAAGAATGTTGTTGGTATTTTGATTGGGATTGCACTGAATCTGTAGATTACTTTAGGAAGGTTGGCCATTTTAACAATATTAATTCTTCCTATCCATGAGCATGGGATGTGTTTCCATTTATTGGTATCTTCTTTAATTTCTCTCATGAGTGTCTTGTATCTCATGAGTGTCTTGTAGTTTTCAGAGTATAGGTCTTTCACTTCCTTGGTTAGGTTTATTCCTAGGTATTTTATTCTTTTTGATGCAATTGTGAATGGAACTGTTTTCCTGATTTCTCTTTCTGCTAGTTCATCATTAGTGTATAGGAATGCAACAGATTTCTGTGTATTAATTTTGTATCCTGCAACTTTGCTGAATTCTGTTATTAGTTCTAGTAGTTTTGGAGTGGATTCCTTAGGTTTTTTAAATGTACAATATCATGTCATCTGCAAACAAGGACAGTTTAACTTCTTCCTTGCCAATCTGGATGCCTTTTATTTCTTTGTGTTGTCTGATTGCCATGGCTAGGACCTCCAGAACTATGTTGAATAAAAGTGGGGAGAGTGGGCATCCTTGTCTTGTTCCTGATCTTAGAGGAAAAGCTTTCAGGCTCTCGCTGTTTAGTGTGATGTTGGCTGTGGGTTTGTCATAGATGGCCTTTATTATGTAGAGGTACTTGCCCTCTTTACCCATTTTGTTGAGAGTTTTTATCATGAATAGATGTTGAATTTTGTCGAACACTTTTTCAGCATCTATGGAAATGATCATGTGGTTTTTGTCCTTCTTTTTATTGATGTGGTAGATGATGTTGATGGATTTTCGAATGTTGTACTATCCTAGCATCTCTGAAATAAATCCCACTTGATCATGATGGATGGTATTTTTTATCTATTTTTGAATTCGGTTTGCTAATAATATTTTGTTGAGTATTTTTGCTTCTATGTTCATCAGGGATATTGGTCTGTAATTTTCTTTTATTGTGGTGTCTTTGCCTGGTTTTGATATTACAGTGATGGCCTCGTAGAATGAGTTTGGGAGTATTCCCTCCTCTTCTACTTTTTGGAAAACTTTAAGGGGGATGGGTATTAGGTCTTCACTAAATGTTTGATAAAATTCAGCAGTGAATCCATCTGGACCAGGGATTTTGTTCTTAGGTAGTTTTTTGATACCAATTCAATTTCATTGCTGGTAATTAGTCTGTTCAGATTTTCTGTTTTTTCCTGGGTCAGCCTTGGAAGGTTGTAGTTTTCTAGAAAGTGGTCCATTTCTTCTAGGTTATCCAGTTTGTTACCATATAATTTTTCATAGTATTCTCTCATAGTTATTTGTATTTCTGTGGTGTCTGTAGTGATTTTTCCTTTCTCATTTCTGAGTCTGTTTATGTGTGCAGGCTCTCTTTTTTTCTTGATAAGTCTGGCTAGGGGTTTATCTGTTTTGTTTATTTTCTCAAAGAACCAGGTCCTGCTTTCATTGATTCTTTCTATTGTTTTATTCTTCTCAATTTTATTTATTTCTGCTCTAATCTTTATTATGTCTCTCCTTTTACTGACTTTGGACTCATTTGTTCTTCTTTTTCTAATTTTGTTAATTGTGAGTTTAGACTGTTCATATGGGATTGTTTTTCTTTCCTGAGGTAGGCCTGTATTGCAATATACTTCCCTCTTAGCATGGCCTTTGCTGCATCCCATGGATTTTGCGGTGTTGAATTATTGTTGTTATTTGTCTCCATATATTGCTTGATTTCTGTTTTTATTTGGTCACTGATCCATTGATTATTTAGGAGCATGTTATTAAGCCTCTATGTGTATGTGGGATTTTTCATTTTCTTTGTGTAATTTATTTCTAGTTTCATACCTTTGTGGTCTGAGAAGCTGGTTGGTACATTTTCAATCTTTTTGAATTTACTGAGGCTCTTTTTGTGGCCTAATATATGATCTATTCTTGAAAATGTTCCATGTGCACTTGAGGAGAATATGAATCCTGTTGCTTTTGGATGGAGTTTTCTGTAAATGTCGGTTAGGTCCTAGAAAACAACAGATGCATTTTTCTAATACATTGTTCATTGCCTCTGTGTCCTTACTTATTTTATGTCTAGTTGATCTGTCCTTTGGAGTGAGTGGTGTGTTGAAGTTTCCTAAAATGAATGCATTGCATTACTTATCACTATTTTTACCTATTCTGAATTTCTCCTTTCCTTTATGACATTTCAAATCTTTCTCTGCTATCATTTCCTTTCTGCTTAGAGAACTTCTTTAGCCATTCTTTAATGTTGGATTATCAACAACAATGTGTCTTAGTTTTTCCTTCATCTGAGAATGTCTTGATTTCCCCTTCATTCCTAAAGGATCTTTTTTGCAGGACATGTAATTTAGAGTTGACAGTTCCTTTCTTCCAGCACTTGAAAAATGTTATGCTACTTCCTTCTGCACTGCACGGTTCCTGAAAAGAAATCCCCTGTCATTTGAATTGATAGTGTTCTATGATTTTTTCTTTGTCGTTTAGTTTTAGAAGTTTACTTATGAAGTGTCTTGGCATGGGTTTCTTTGGAGTTTTCCTCTTTGGGATTATCACAGGTTCCTGAGCTTGTAGGTTTATTATTTTTACAAATTTTGAAATTTTTCAGCCTTTATTTCTTTGACCAATTTTTCAATCTCATTGTCTCCTCTTCTCTCGGCCTCCAGTGATACAGGTGTTGGATCTTTTGTTGTTGTCCCACACGTCCCTGAAGGCCTCCTCATCTTCATCCACCTCCTCCTCCACCTCTTCCTCTTTCTCTTCTTCTTCCTTTTTCTTTTTCAGTTTTATTTACTCTCTGGTCTTCAGATTGGCTGAATTCTGTTGATATGTCTTCAAGTCCACTAATTTTACCTTCTCTTATTGCCACTCTACTAAGTAACCCATTCAGTAAATTATTTTATTTTTGTCACTCTGTTTTTCAGCTCTGTAATTTCCATTTGTTTCTTTTTTTATAAGTTTTATTTCTTTGCTGAGACTTTCTGTTTTGTTTCAAGAGTATTCATAATTGCTTGTTGAGCTGACACTACCCCAGAGGGGATTGGGAGCATGCTTAGACTCCTGACACTTCTGGGCAGAGGAACCAGAGCATGACCATCTGCTTACATGAGGCTGGGGGTGGGGTGGGGTGAGGTGGAATATCAACTTCCCACCTTTGCCTAACTGAAACCACAGGATGGTGATGGATTTTGTATCGGTGTTGGGTGGAGTTGGGTAGGAATTTTCAAGAAAGTTTTCTGTCATTTAGGCCACCTTTTCCACAGTCCTTTGACTAGTGGGAAAAGGCTTTTATTGAAGCTTTTTTCCCCTGCTGTACCTGTGAGCAGTTTTTGCTTGAGGCTTCTGTAGCATCTTGTCCCAGATATATGGAAGCCACTGAGAAAACTCAGGAAACCCACAGCTGTGCTCTTCCTCAAGCTTCTAGGTCCCTAGGTTAACCACCATTTTTTTTTCTGCCTTCTAGAGTCTTCCTATTCTTGTTTGTAATATTATGTCTGGGTTTTATTTGTTTCTAAGTTTGCTCTTTTAAAAAATTTCTAATTGTGGTAAAATCCACATAATACGAAGTTTATCATCTTAGCCATTTGAAAGCACACGAAGTATATGCACACTGTTGGGCAATGTGCAGGTGTTTTAGTTGCCAAAGGAAGGACCTGGGAGGAATGGGACTGCTCCCATCTTGGTTGGAACCAGAAATATCCTATAATATGCTTTCCTGACTATTCTTGTATATTTATTTTTCTATATGAAATTTACTACCAACTTATCTGGCAGCATTAAACTTGCTGGTATTTTTTATTAGGATTGCATTTGATATTTAGAAATGAAGTTAGAACAGACAGCCTTATGATGTTGAGTCATCCTATTCAAGAGCAAAGAGTGCTTTCCATTTGTTCAGGTCTACTTTCAAGTCTTCCTGGAGTGTTTTAGCCTTTCCTTTATGGAGGTTGTGTACATGCTTGTTGTGCTTGTTCCCAAGGATGTTTTCTTTGTTGGCTGTTTGGGTACATGAAGTAACCCAGTGACTCTCAAATCTGAATCTTCAGCCTGTCACCTGAGCTCTAAACCCAGATTTGTGACCGTTCATCCCAGCTGCTCACTGGTTAGCCCTCTCACATCTTCAGTTCACTGGGGCAAGGATCAGTTTCTCCTCTCCCCTGCTCACCCAGCCCTCACTCCACTAATGGTAACCCTCACCAGAAACCAGGGAGCCAGTTCAGCTCAGCCATTTCCATCCCCCACCAGCTCCCTGCTCATTTCTGATTCTCTAGCGTTTTAGAAGCTGTAATCATGAAACCTCCATTAGATGGAATCATAAAGTCATCTAGCCTAACCGCACTTCTGATGCCTAAATTCTCTGTTCAGTGTCTCCATTAGGTGGTTTCCCGGCATATGCTTGACCATAACATTTCCAGGGGCAGGAAGCTTCCTCCCTCATGTGGCAATCCAGTTCATTTTGGCCATTTCTGACTGTGTGTATATATAGTCACTCACATTCATCACCTCTTTTCTAAACCCATCACCCTGTTTGTTCAGCACCCTCCCCCGAACCCGTGGTCATTGCCTGGACTGTCACTCCAGCTTGCGTCTTTCCCACGTCACTGTGGACTTCTGATAGGGTGCTCTTACGACACGGTTCTGGCCATTGCTCTGCCAGGCTCCAGTACACGCTGCCTGGAAGAGGAGTGAGAACACACTAGCTTCAAAGGCCCATATCCCCATCGGTTGGGGATATCCCTTCTTTCCCATTCTATCAGTGGAGGGCAAGAGAGCTGGCAGGATCGGCATCTTTAGTAGGAAAGCTGTCACTGATAACTGCGCCAGGGCATTTTCCATGTGGACTCAATAATGGATGCTCGGCAGCCATTTCTTACTCCCTCGAGGCAGTCGAGGTTTAGCTGTCACATAGGTTGCCATCAGGGACTTCTAGGCCACTGGGGGAGACAGGCCAGTGCATAAACATAGCATCAGTGACCATCAATACAAAGCTAACTGTAGAATGCTGCTTCCTTCCTGAGCCCTCCTAGCGTGTTCTGACTTTTCTAGTTTTGCAAAGCATTGGCTGCTTGAAGCCTTGTGATAAAAATAATTATTCCTAAAAGGTTATCTCCTTTAGGGCAGGGGCTGTCCTTGATCCATCTCTGTATCTTCCACTATGTATGAGAAAACATTCACTTGTTAGGGTCCCATCCAGATGCCGCTTCTGGAACCTCTCTCGAGGCTCCTTAATCAGAATTCATTCCACAGACGCTTCTTGAACACCTGCTCTATGCCAGGGACCATGCTAGGCAGTGATAATGAAATGCTGCTGAGAAAGCTGGGCTTTTTGCCCAGTAGGAGTTTGCATCCAGGTCCGGCTTTATCACCCTCAAAGCCCTCTCTTTGGTGTGCCACAGGCCAACCCCTCTCAGTGAACTCCAAGTCCAATGACCAGCCCACTCTCAGTGGGGTGAATGGATGGATGCCAGAAGAGTCCAAACCAAGTGATATTCAGGTTTAGGGAGAGGAGGGGGCATATGGTTCAGAGGTCACTTGGAGTGAAGAAGAGGTCCTGCAGGGCAGAAGCCATCGCCCAGGCAGCTAGGCCTCTGCTTAGGCCCTGAGATGGTGGGTTTGGGAGCAGCAGGGGACCCAGAGGGCTGAAGGCAGAACAGAGAAGGGCTGGCAAATGTGGAGCACTCCAAAGGTCAGGCTTTGGGACTTTCCTTGGAGGGAGTGCGGCACCTCCCATATTTGTGAGCAAGGAAGGTGGTCAGATCAGTGTTTGGGAAAGACCGCTGTGACTGCAGTGTAGAGGATGGATTGGAAAGCAGAGACTGGAGGCAGGGGAGGTCACCTGGGAAGAGGCTGTGGCAGGAGGCCAGGGGAAAGATGATGAGGATAAACCAGGGCAGTGGAAGGAGACAAATCTGACAGACGGCCGAGAGGCAGAAGCAACAGATGGCTATTACTCCAAAGACAGGCTTGACCGATGTTTCCCTCTTACGGAGATGTGGGCTAGAATCTGTGATACAGACGCTGTTACTAACAACCATGGAAGGTATTTAACTTGGGGGCGAATTGTATCAGGGGTTGATTTGTGTCACCCCAAACAATTGGTTGCAGTCCTAACCCCCGCAAGCCACGAGTGTGACAGTACTAGGAGATCGTCTTTGCCAGTGGAATGAAGTTAAGATAAGGTTATTAGAGTGAGCTGCAGTCCAGCATGACTGGCGTCCTCCTAAGAAGGGACAAAGTTGGACGTAGAGACACACAAGGAGGAGATGGCCACATGAAGATGGGGACAGAGGTGTAGCGATGTGCCTACAAGCCAGAGAACACCAAGGACTGTCAGCAATGCTAGAAGCCAGGAGGGGGGCAAGGACCAGATTCTCCCTCTGAGCCTCCAGAAGGAACCAGCCTGCCCACACCTGGGTCTCAGCCTTCTGGGCCCCTGAGCCATGAGAGAATTCATTTCTGTTGTTTGAAGCCATCTAGTTTGTGGTAATTTGTTATGGGGGCCCCAGAAAACTCCTACCAGTGGTATGGAAGAACAACTGATTGGGCTCTCAGGGCCTGTTGAGGGTTATGGAGGTACATTCATGGTGTAAAAATCTGGCAGTGGCTGTATTGGCAGTTTGGGAAGAGATTGTCTCATATTTTGAATCCAGCTTAATTCCATTGCTCAGTAAAGGGAGGCTCATTAGAAAAAAAACAATAAGGGCATTGCTCAGAAGCTGTCACATGCTATTGTCAGAGAAACAAGATGGTGGCCTGAGAGATCTACACGTTTGTTTTGCCCTGTGGCTGAAGTGGTTATGTCCTAGTCACAGATTGCAAGTTACCTGGGGAGGTTAGAACTCAGAGCTCAGCCCCTCTCATCTCATCCCTTAACTGTGACAGTAACACAGACTTCACCTAGTATACGTTCTAACCAAATTATTTTGATTTAGAAAGTAGAGAAAAGGCAAAGGTATTAAAAGTCATTGCAGTCCATATACTAGAATATTACTCAGCCATGAAAAGGAATGGAGTCCGGACACATGCTGCAGCATGGACAAACCTCCGAACCATGCTGAGGAAAAGAAGCCAGACACGCAAAATTTCATACTGTATGGTCCCATTTGTATGAAATGTACCAAACAGGTAGATCCATAGAGACAGAAAGCAGATTAATGGTTGCCAGGGCTGGGCTAGGGAGTGGGAGACAGCAAGTGACTGCTAATGGGTACAGAGTGTTTTTGGAGAGAGGGTTGAAAATGTTTTGGAACCAGACGGAGCTGTGGTTGCAGAGCATTGTGAATGGAGTAAATTACCACTGAATCATTATATATACACTTTAAAATTGCTAGCTTTTTTAGAAAATTGATTTACTTTTAATCGAACTATAGTTAACAGACTTACATTAGTTTCAGGTATACAGCATAGTGCTTCGACAGGTATAGACAGCATGAAATGCTCACCACAATAAGGGTACTTACCATCTGCCACCATACAAAGATATTACAACAGTATTGACTATATATGCCCTATGCTATACTTTACAGCCTCAAGACTTATTTAAAAAATGTCTAACTTTATGTGATTTTGCTTCAATAAACAAAGTCATTGCAGATTTAAAGCCATATTTTATTACTCAGTTTCTGAAAGTTTGCAGAACAGTGATATTCTCTGTGGCCTTGAGGAAGGCAGAGCAGGCTGGCCACCTTCAGCCAAGCAGCAGGCAGCGCAGAGAGCCCCCGTTGCCCACCTGGAATGAAGAGTAAGGTAGTGCAGCCCTCCTGAAAGCCACCTGCAGCCACCTGTGGGATGGGACATTTCATGCCTGGAAGTCTGACGTCTAGGCAGCCCAGCTGCGCCTGTGGCAGAAAAGGGTGAAATGGAAGTGTATGGAGGCAGGGCCCCACTGCACTCACTCCATCACTGCCAAAGGATCGCTACAAACAGTTGTGGTTTGCAAGAGCTTCCCAAGCAGTTTCTCCCTTGGCTATGACTTCCTGGAACCTTCCAGAAAGTTCAAGTGAAAATGTACTGGAGATTGTCATCCAGAAAGCTGAGAAAGCACAGACTCTTCAGAACAATGACAAAGTGCATGGGTGCATCATATGAAAGGTCGAAATCGCCCATATTCCCCTACTCTGAGGCTCGGGGGTCTCACCAAAAGGTGGAAACTGAGCTGCGCATGGGATGTTTCCTGCTTTGTTGAGGCACAGTGGACCTCAGTAACTGCACATATTTAAAGTACTGTGTGATCAGTGTTGACACAAGTGTGCACATCACCTTTGTCGAGATAATGTATGTCCTCCCCAGGGTCTGTCCCTCTGCACTCCAGTAATCTCTCCCTCTTGCCTCTCTCCAGCATCCCCAGGCAACCACTGATCTGTTTTCTGTCAATCCTGAATATGCAGTTTCTAAATGCAGTCGCACAATCAGGACTCTCCTCTGCCTTCTTTCATTGAGAGTCAGTCATGTTGTGCATATCCTTGGTTTGTCCCTTTGTATCGCTGAGTATCCTTCTACTCTGTACATGATGGCACAAGGCAGTTAGCCATTCGCCTGTTTATGGTCATTTGGGTTGTGTCCAGCTTTTGGCGACTATAAATACAGCTGCTGTCAACATAAGAGTACAAGTGTTTGTGTGCACATAATCTTTCATTTCTCTTAGGTAAGTGCCCCGCAGTAGGACGCTGGCATCGTAAGGCATATGCTTAACTTTGAAAGAAATCTCCAAACTGTTTCTCCAAAGTAGTTGTACATTCCACGCTGGTGTGATTTTTAAATCCATGGCTTTCTACGGGGATGGTAGAGGTTTGTGATTTTTCAGTTTGTTCTGCAGCAAATTAGGCACTGGGCTGGAACCATAAGTAACCTTTGGTCTAGTTCTGGGAGCTGTGTTGTGAAACCAGATTGGAAGGAGGGGTAGGGATGCAGGGAAGCTGGATGTGGGGGAACAGATGCTCTTTGGGGCAAGGGGAGTGTCAGCAGGAGTCAAACTGGCCCCTTTGATGGAAGACTGAGAATTTGGGGTGGCCTGGAGCCCACCTGGCAGCTTTGTTACCACTTGGATCTGGAGGCCCATAGCCCTGGGGCAGCATACACTTGGCCTCTAACTTGGAATAAGCCAGAGAGAGAGGACGTTGTGATGCTACCTCACGTTTTCCATCCGTGAGCACCTGCTCTTTTTCCTGTTCCCTCCTGAAAGGCCGCTTGGAGAGAGGCAAGGTGGGGAGGGAGTGGGTGATACCATGCCTCTCAAAGAAGTCCCTTGCCAGACATGCCTTGTCACTCCCAGACACACTTTCCTCTGAGACTCCCGGGGGGTTGTGTTCAGAAAGCACCTGGGGACTCTGGTGTGGGAGGGCCAGGGGAATGCTGGGCTTGGAGGCAGGGGACTCTGTTCTTGGGTGGCTGTGCCGGAGTACTTGGGCTGCAACCCTCCTGGTCCCCAGTCTCCCTGTGACCAGGACGTGGCTGAGGCCAGGGGGCATCTGAGGGTCCTTCTAGTACTTGACTCCAGGGCATACAGCTTGAGCCCAGCTGCAGAGCCTTATCCTAGTCCCCGAGTTGCAAAAGGGAGTTCATTGCAGTCATGTGGTAGGCAGTCTCTCATCTCCCCCTCTCAGAGCCTCACACCGACCACACTTAATGTGCAGTAACAGCCGTGGGCACTGATTTGGTGTTGAGGGGGAACACCACTGGCATGAAACCCACAGGACCACCAGCCTGCCCCTGCTCAGCCATCCCCAGGGCCTCGGCTGTGGGGTACCCCTTGGTAGAGTCTCCTGCAGCCACACTTGGGTTGAAAGCAGCAGGGTAATGAGAAGAGAAAGGTCTGACATTTATTGTGCCCACACTCTTAGCCAAGCCCGTGCGCCAGACGCCTCTTGCAGCGGCAGCTGCTGGCCCTTACCTAGCGCTCCCTCAGCGTGGGGCACGCCCCTCAGGCCTTCAGCTCAGTGGCTCTTCTTAACCCTTGAAGCACTTGATGGGTTGAGTCTATGATTATTGCCTCCATTTTACAAAGGAGGACATTTAGGCACAGAAAGGCAAAGCCCTTGCCCCTGTCCCATGGCCAGCGGGGGTGACAGAGCTGTTAAGAACAAAAGGAATTCGTGCAAGGACCGCCTTTCCCAGCAAGACAAAACCCCAGCACGCAAGTCAGGGAAGAAAGGCCGCTGCCCTCACATCTCCATCACCCCGCAGCCCCAGGGTAGAAATGACCTGAAACAAGTGTCGCCCCAAACCCAACTACTGCCGATCCCAGCCTGCAGCTTCGCTTCCTCAGTCCATTGATATACAGGTGCCCTGGGATCCTGTGGGTGCCTGTGGGATCCCTTGGTGCTCAGGCCAAGAGGAGGCGGGTCCCATACTCCGTGCAAGACCCACCCTGTTAGTATTCTTACATCAAGAGAGTAACACACTCGTTCCAGAATTTCTTTGTGGCAGACATTGGCTGGGCTTGGGCCCCACCAAGGGAGGTGCAGGCAGAGAGCAGAGCGGTCCTGGAGTGCTTCCCGCCTGGGAGGAAGGAACAGGCCCTTTCCACGGAGCAGGGCTTCTAGGATAGCCTGGAAGAGTGGTTGGGGGATCAGACTCAGCCTCTCTCCTGCCCCTCCCTCAGTCTCCCCTCCACGTAGGTCTCTGAAAGCTGCTCCTCAGCCATTTCCCAGGAAGGACTGACTCATGATCCCAAGCCGTCTCACCAGGGAAAAATGCTGGCATGCCCGTCGACCCTTACAGGCCATGGGCATAGCATCTGTCCGAACGGGCCTGGCCATCGTAAACAAACACAAGCATGCCAGTTTCTGGAAACCAGGCTTACTGCTCTCAGGAGAACCTCTCCACCGAGCCACCAAAGGCTCATGATACCTAGAGCCAGGGCCAGGGAGGCTGTAGATTCTACAGTCCTTACAGCAGTGGCGAAGCGTGATTTCTGAGCTCTCTGGGGCCAGGCCGGTCCTGAGCCTTCTGGAAGTACTGGGGGCTGGTGAACTCCAAGGCTGGGATCCTTAACCCTTTCTGTGCTCTGGATGTCTTTCTGGTGAAACTTACGGGTCTTTTTCAAAAGAAAAATATTTTTAAATGCACAAAATAAAAAACAGCAGGATCATGAAGGTTACCATTTGGATCGAAATAGTTATCAGCAACAAAAGAAATTTGTGAAATATTTATATAAGTGCTTCTTAACACACTAAGTAAGATCTAGCAGTAGCTCTCACAACTACTGTAATTTTAAGGTAATGATATTTAGAAATTCTTGCTTATGATCATTATGTGAAATAAAAATAACCATGATTTCTCTTGGTGACAAAGTCACAGGTTCTGTAAATATCACTGTGGCTTGTTGCCAACATTTATAATTGAAGGAAATGCTGTTTCAGTTAGAGGTTAGTGAAAATAAAAATGTAATTTTTTTCCCATTCGAGTTTATGGCTCTCTGAATTCTATCTGGGAACTGTAGGTTAAGAGCCCCCTACTAAGGCAGTACTGAAACCTAGTTAATTGGTTGGGATTTTTTCCCTGATTGCTCAGTTAAGTCAAATTGTTGCCCTTACATCTTTTTCTTATACTCTACCTTCTTCTTACTGCCAAAGCACAAGTCCTGGATTCCAAGGAACTTAGGGTCCAGTCCTGGCTCCCGCACTTATGAGCTGTGTGACTTTGGGTTAGCTGCTGAACCTCTCTGAACATCGTTTTCTCCTTTGTGTGAAATGAGGATAAGAATAGTACCTACCGCCCAGTGCTGACAGGAGGGTGACATGGGATAATGCTTGTAAAACTGTGTTAGCCCTTAACAAAGGTAGCTTTAACAATTATTATTAGGGGAAGACTTTATAACCCAAAAGGCAGCTTGTGTGTGACCATCATAGCAGTCTGAGTATTCTTGGGTGATTTATCTTTCTGCCATCTCTGTGGTCCCAGAGTAGAAGGCATAGGACGTACACAGACAGGGGAGAGGGCAGTGGTGTGCTGGAGCTGGCTCATGCTGGCTCCTGAAAGCCAGTGGTGACATTTTCAGGAATTCTGTGAGCTGCTTGTCATCCCCTTGGTACCTTGAAGCCAGCCGCAGTGAGAGGATTCACAACGGAATCATTAAGAGCTGCAACAGACTTTCTTCATCAAAGCTTTCTCCCCCTGGAGAGCCGCTTGTTAAACATTTGCCAGCACATCACTGGGAGGCGGGGCAGGGAGCTGCTCTGGCTGCAGTGATGGGGGACCACCTGTACTGTATCTGGGAAGAATGTGAAACATCGGCTGCCTTTCTGGGGAGAAAATGGAATATTCCTGTGGTCCAAGTTAATTTCATTTTCAGTCTATTGGTTCCTCTATCTACAGAGTTTTGGATCAAGGAAAGAACAGGTTTTTCTTGATAAATATTTTCAGTTCTTGCTACTTCCATTTCACCAATTCTACAAAAGGATCTGTTTTCAGATAAAGGGAGAAAATCTCTGTTCTCTTTATCTGCAGAGAACAATATTTTTACTTAAAATCCAATATTTCTGTATGCTGGTGACTTACTTCCATGTCAACCTTTCTCTATAAGATTCCAGTGCATTCTTCCCTGAGAGTATTGCAGAGGCACACAGTAGAAAAGTGAGTTTACTGATTGTGCAGCCCTGTCTGGTGGCATTACTTGAGTCCAATTGTTGGCTTGGGTGGTGTTTTCAGAGCTCATGAGTGGATGTTTATGTCTGCAAATGTAATCGCTGAGTAGCTAGACTTGCAGGGCCAATGCGGAGGAGTCAGTTCTAGGGTGGTGGTTTACTCAGACATTGGCATTTGGTTGCATGAGCTGTTTTCAAATACTTCTTTGCTGGCTTGTCACCGTCTGTGAGCCACTTGAATATGCCGCTATCCACCTGTTAAGTATGCTACCACGTGACAGAGAGAGGAAATATGGTGGGGACAGCCAGCAAGAAAACCTGAAACTCTGGAGAAGGGGAATCTGGCAGAGAAGGATGGCTATACGATCTGGAGCTCCCATCAGTCCTGGTAAGGACTGGGCAGCCACTTGTGGGGGTGCTCAGGGGTGCTCAGAAAGGGGAAGGTTGCAGCTAAACTCAGGCTGGCTTTGAGAAACTCCACAGAGACCTTGGGTGGCCTGCTGAGCTGTTTGTGTGCACTTTGCATACCCTGATGTACTTTCTCAGACTGTACCGGTTCTCATGAAATGTGGACACGAGTAGTTTGGCGCTGCACAGTTCCACTCCTTTCTTTCTGGGCCATCAGCATTACTGTGGTCCATGTAGCAGTTCGTGGCTCTGCCTCTGCCTCTTGTTAAAACTCCTTTTGATTGGATACCTCTGGCTGGCTGCTGGGCAGCAAGTCGATGAGCCAGCCTCACTATCCAGACTGGCCATTAGGATCATGATTGCCCAAAGACGACAAGGAGTTAGGGGTGGGGACTGTTGCTGCCAAGATGGGATCTGGTTTCTGGAAGCCAAAGGCATAGAGTAATGCAAGCCACTTGACTAGTCCAATGCAAAGCCACTTTTCTCTCATCTCTCATGGCCCATGCACGTTGGATAAAGTGGCCAGCTGACCCGCCTCTCCCCGGAATACGTGGCTCTGAGAAGCAAACCAAACTGCAGTCTCTATCTGTGTGTGTTTAGGCCTGTGGCAATTTCAAGTCATCCTTGTCAAAATGTGCCCATTTTCCAAAATGTTCTCTTTAAATGTAAGTTTCATATTTAAGAATGGGGATGGGGAAATGAACATGTTATGAAGTAAGCCAGAGAAATTGGCTCTCCTGTAACTGACATAGAAGTGCTGTGTGGCTGTTGCTGTCAGAAATTAAGCCTGACCTTGAACTTGATAGTAGTGAGCCCAAGCCTCAGAACCGGGTGTGTCCCTTCCTCTCTTGTTTTGCTACCGCTGTGTGTGTTCTGGGCCCTGATGGGAAAGGAACTTCCTGGAGGGCACAGAGCATGGTCCCACCTTACATTGTGTGTCATCCAGAGAGGACACTGAGGCCCAGAAAGGGGCAGGGACGGTGCGAGGCCCCACAGCGAGGGGGCAACAAAGCCTCTGAAAACCTAGCCTCCTGCTTCCTACATTGGCTCTCAACTCTGTCCCAGTGGAATGTGTGAAGCCTGCTTGGGTCTCTCTTGCTCTCTGTTACCCAATTGTGTTTTCCCACAAGTTAGTAATTTTGGAATGTTGGAACCCTTTCTAGAGCCATCCATAGCAGGGGGTGGTTCCCACACCAGCCCTTCCCCACGTGCCAGGCTGTCTTCTTGGGATGGGGCATCTGGCACGGGGCTCATGTTCCAGTGGGGAGAGACTGGACAGAAAAACAGTCAATGATGCTTTGCGCACCCTCACAGTGTTTCACCCACCCAGCAGCTCGTGCCACAGTGACTAGGTTCCCCTCTGCCAGGACCCAGGTGGGGACCTTAAGGAAAACAGAATATTACAGGTACCATGCCTTTGATCTCTGCCACAACACTATGGGGCAGATGGAATTATCATCAGCTCTCTTTTATGGATAAGAAAACAGGTGCACAGAGAGGTCAAGCAACTTCCCTGAGGCCACACAGCAAATCAGTGACAGAGCAAGGTTCAAACCCAGACTGTTGGGTACCAGAATCCATGTTTTAACTGCCCAGCTACTACACTGCCTGTCAGGATGGTACAGAATCTGAAGTCTAAACCCCACCAAGTTCAAGCAAGGTCCAACAGCCAGGCCAGGATCCAGCCCTAGGTCCTCCCAGCTAAGGGTATGCCAGCTGGTATCAACAGGCCTGGCCAATGCCCTGGTCCCCTTCCTCAGCCAAGCACCCTCCTCTGGGATAGGAACCCCAGCCCTGTAGGCTTCACAGAATGGTTATGAGGCTTCAAGGAGCCAGCTCTGATCACCAGTTTCTCCCCGCAAAAAGCTTATCAGCACCGCCAGCTCTCATACAGAATGATGAACTGTTATCTTGCGGGGCTACTGGGTGCCATCACTGCCTGGGCTTCGGAGCAAGCTTGCCAGCTCCAAGGCCATTTCAGCCTTTCACATGCACCATATCCCTCGGATTTGGCCTCCAGACCAGCTTACAGAAGTACTAGCTGAGGCCACTGCGATGAGCGGAGGAGACGTGCAAGCTGGAGCAGAGGCCGCATTGAGGCTGTCTGTCGATGTGTCTGATGCTGTCACCACGTCCCACCCTGCCCTGACCTTGAGATGGCCCTGCACACCTGCCCAGCGGGACCCTTTGCTGCCGTGGCAGCTTTCTCCAGCCCATTGCCTTCTTTCTGAACCCCAGCAAGCCCGCTGTTGGGAGCTGTCAGAGCCCCAGGAGTAGACACTGTGCTGACTGACAGGAGAAGCAGGTCGGCCACCAGCCAACTGAATCCACTTTATTTAACTGGCCTGTTTGCTTTGCAAATGGCATTATTTTGGGTCAAGTTTAGGGGGAGAAGTTTAGTAAATAAAATCATATGATCTAGAACCATATTAAAAGCCACAGACTTAAAAGTGTCCCCAAAAGTGTTCTAAAGTTAAAATGGTGTTAGTGTGTCCATACAGATCTTCACAGAAGGAAACACACTCACTCATTAGGAAGGGAGAAGTCCACTGGTCAGCAATTCATCAACACTGGGGTTCTATTTTGTACTTCTAGCTGCAGTAATAACGTGGGGGCTCTGAGACACATGACCCTGTATCAGAACACATCAAAACAATCGTGTGTGAGAGGGAAAGATTTTAGTTCTTGCCATAATCCCAGTGTCAACTGGGCAACAACGCGTGAAGCTCTCCCCAGTCCCCCTGGCACTGTGCCCTCCCCTGAAGCCCCTCCCCTTCCAGGCTCCTGCTGCCTCCTGACCTTCCAGTCACTGCCCCACAAGCCCAGCTCTCCAGCCCCACCCCAGGCTCCTGCTCCCCTTCTCCGCCAGCTGCCTGCCCATCTGCAGCCTCCTGTGTCCCTCTGACTAGTCCTCCCCCTGGTCCAGGTGTCCATCTTGATGGCAGCTCAAGCCCAACCCAGTGGACTCCACATGCACTGGTGGACTTTGTCGCAAGCCCATATGGGGCTGGGACAACTTCCCCCCCTAATTTGATTTCCTAGCCACTTTTCATTCCCTCTCTGTCTTTCTCTGTCTCTCTCATCAATAGCCTTATTATGCATTTGTTTTTAAATTAAAGGGAACACTATCAATTTTATTCCAGTTGCAAGACTCCTTTAGCTACCTGAGGCATCACAGATCCAACTTTGGAATTTTGAGGTATTCGTTTGCTGGTCCCTATATGTCTAGTTACTGCAGGTGATGATCCTCTCCAACCTATTTAGGGATCTTGAGAAGTCATCTGAGATGTCCTTTTGTTCACTGATCACTCAGTTGTCCCCACTTGGCTGATGTTGCACAGCATTTCTCGGATTCTTCCCTGCTGTGTAAGCATTGTATGCTTTCTGCTTTGGGCATGCAGCGATGCTGAGCCCAGGGCAACTTGTAGTAAGCACCCCTGCACATTTACAGGTTTCTCATGGAGGTGCAGCTTCCCCCTTTCCATGGCATCCGGGAATGTAAAGAGAGTCATGAGGCAGGGAAGACAAGAAGAAACCCTGTTCCACTGGCAAGAAACAGTTTGAAGTTCATCACACGAAGAGGAAGATGCCAGACCTCCTGGAGAAGTGACGGCATGTGATGGAAGCAGCTGATGCATCACAGTCAGGGGTGGAGAGCTGGGGTGGGGTGCCCCCAAAAGAGAGAAGAAGGCGAAGAGACCCGAGAACGCACCCTGCAGTCCCTGAAAGGTGAGGAGACTCGTCCCACTGGAGGAGGAACCAGGCTCTTTGGTGGACAACTTCGGGCTTCTCTGCAGAAGAGAATGATCTTTCACCGGCAAGTGGCAGATGGGCCGGCGATGCTGTTCAGCTGGGCTTGGAGGCCGTGAGGAATGGAGACATCATGGGAGGGCCTCCTGGTCACGGCTGCCGGAGCAAACGGCTGGCCAGGCACTGAGGGAGGGAGCACTTGCCTTTATCACGGGGCGTTAGGAATCACCCAGAACCTCACCAAAGAACCATAAACCCCCAGATGGGCACGGACTCCCAGAGTCCCAGAAAAGAAATTTCCTTCAACTGGGCATCTTATATAGCTACATTTAGCTTGTTGTGGCTCCTTGGGAAAATGGTAGAATGTGCTATTAGAGAAAGTGTGGTGAGTGCTTAGAAAAGGAAACCAGTACCTAGTGGGTCTAAAACAAAAGCAGGAGGAGCTGGCCTTCCTCAGAGCCGCTGCAGGTTCAGGTGGAGCAACTGGTCCTGTGGGAACAGTCCCCTTCCCTGTGGGAAGAGCTCGCTGGGCAGGCAGTGGGAGAAAACAGGCGAGCATCTTGGACCCCAGCAAAGCAGTTGGCAGCGTGTGGCGAGGAACGCTCCTTTATAGCCCAGTCGTGTGACTGTGACCAATCACAGGACTGAACCCAAAGGCAGGGGTGGGGGGCTGATGTCGTCCCTTAGAGAGGGAGCGCCCCAGGCAGGTTGCCGGGCTCCCTCCTGGCCCACCTCACTTCTCAGTGATCTGAATGAGAAGAGGGAAATCAAATCAGGTATTTGCCCCTGACAGAGTGCCAGAGGGTGACGAACTTCCAGTAGCCTGAAACTGGGACCCACAGGGATCCTGACGAGCTTGCGATTGTCATGGGAAATTTAACAGGGACAAATGGCAGGTCCTATATTTGGGTCCTGAGCCCATCTGCCCAAGTGTAGACGGGGCAACTGTGGCTTGAGAACAAACTAGGGGCTTCTCACTGACCGTGATCTCTGTGTGATTAAGCAGAGAGTTGGGACTGCCAGCAGTGTCACCATGAGCTCAGGCTGCAGTGCCAGCAAAGGCCTGTTGGGCATGAAGGGGACAGTGCTGCTGTGGCCACCCATGGAGCCTGGTGCTCAGGTCACATCAAGCGATAACAGGCAGAGGTAGACAGGGTAGTGAGAGACAAAGGGAGGAGGAGGCTCAAGTCACATGCATGCAGCCAGCGCCCTCCCCAAGCTGAGACTTGAACCCAGGGCTTCTGATTCCAACTTGAGAGATTTTAGAAAATGCCTGTGCAAGACCCCGTAGGCAGCATAAAAGTCTGCTGCATGCTGAGTACCAAGCCTTGGATTCATTTCATTCTGATTCTTCTGAGTAAACTGACAAATGCTTTGAGAGTTGGAAAACATTTGAATGGAAAGTGGAAACCCTATCAGCTTTATAGATGTATGCCTCCTAACTTCCAAAATCCAAAAGAAACTCAGCAGAGATAATCACTCACAAAAAGCAACTTAACTGAATTTGAAATGTATTTCATAAACCACCAGAGGCTTCTTAACTGTTTGAAAAGATTAGCATTATTAAAACAATGCCTTCTGGAGGCACCAAGGTTGTAGAGCTAAAAGGACTTCAGCGTACCTTGACTTCGCTGCAATACAGAATGAAGTTTGTCTCTTTTATTATACTTTCTCTACAACTCTCTCATATTTGCTTTGTATAAGCAAAAAGAGGAAGGGTGACTCAGTATGACACAGGCAACTTGATTGGATGAGTAAACGGGTGGCAGACTGGGTGAATGAACTGCAAAGTCTTGACACAGAAGTGTCTATTTGTAGTATTTCCAAATTCCTCATCAACTTTGTGCATGGTTGTGGGACAGTAATGGATGACACTGCATTGAAGCGTTTGTAGCTCTGAGGGTCTGTAATGTGTCATAGTAATATGCCTTTCAAGCTGGAGCTGTTTGAATCCGTAAGGCCTAGAAAAAAATGTTTGTACTTGATCCAAAAATGGAGTTACACATTTATCCTTGAAGGAATTAGAACAAGAAGGACTGTTGAAGTTGCAGAGGTGGTACTGATCTGGACTGAGAAGAAATTGGTCCAGAAGAAATCAATACCGTGGACAAAGTCAAGCTCAGGAGAAGCTAGAAGTGCCTGCTTCCTGGCTGGCTAGGACTCTGCCTCAGGTGCACACAGCTGGCTGGAGTCCCTGAGTGGAGAGAATAAGCCTGGAGTAGGACTTTGGTCCTTTTCCTGAAAATTCCTCCTCCTGGTAAACTAGCATCCTGCCCATGCGGCCTTCACGGTTTTAAGCCCCAGCCGATGGCATAGTTTGGATTTTTTTCTGACTCAAGGAAGACAGTTTTGATTAAGACAAGATATCTTCCTTGCTCCAGTATTAGCATTTGGGCTTATGGGATGGTGGAGGAGTAGCCAACTGACTTGCATCTAAGATGTGCTTGGGACTCGGCAGGTTCTCCTTTGCCCACAGCACAGCACCGCAGTGGAGCTTCCTGACTGAAGCTCCATAGACAAACTCAGCAGGGGGCCGGCAATACAAATCCACTTGTGTGGTTTAAACTGTGGAAATCAACTCTTGCTATCAACCGGAGCAGCCTATTCAAACTATTCGTGTCAGTTTTCCCTCCCAGGTTTTTCAGAAGCCAGAAGCTGTCTGTCTGCACAACATTGGTCTTGTCTGTTTGTCCTGCCATGCGGCTAAATGGCTGCCTACTGAATTGCATCCATCTTTAATGGCTGTTTGTATGCATCTGGTTGATTGTTCTTGAAGGGAAGTGTCTGGGAACTGTATCCAAAAGGCACAGCAATTTCCCCACTTTCATTGGAAACCAGAACCATTGTGCCAACTTGTGATAAATATCTTGAAAATTAGATTGTTTCCTCCAAAGCTGGTGGTAGCAGCCTTGACTGTTTTCTTTCATTTGTGAAATAATATCTAAAATATTTGCAAAGATGCATTTCCAAGCCTGGAGAGAATTTATTTCGTCGTAATAAGTACTGAAAGCACATTTCCTCCCATCAAATGAGATTTTACATGAAATCTCTAAATGCAACGCCAGGGTTTTTTTCCTATTATTTTAAATCCATCTCCAGGGTGGGATGAAGACAGCTTAAACATGAACTCCTCACAGATGTCTTCTTGCATCATAATAGTCTTTAGTTCTTTTAAAAAGTGGCTGTTCTCTTTCTTCTTTTCACTCACTGCCCCTTTTGGCCACTTGTTACCTACCCTTGCCTCCCGCAGCCACCCTCTTAGGCTTGGAGGCCAGGCTGGGCCCCGGGTACCATGCGTGGTGACAATGGCCCACGTTTCTCTCTTAGCCGTGCCTCTGACTCCTCACGCTTTCTGTTTAGAGGACTCGGGGCCTTGAGGTCATTGAAGAATTCCTGAGCATAGTGCTAATGAATGATCCAGGGCTCTGATTGCCTTGCTTAGAATCTGGAGTGTGGGGGAGTCACAAGCCTTTAGTTTAAGAGAGAAAGAGAGAACCCCAAACCCCGCCCAGCCCTCCTAGGAACCTGGAGCCAATCTAGGTTCTCTGCAGTAGGCACCGAAAGGAAGTCTGTCTGTTCCGGCTGGGGAGTCACAGCGGGTGGATGGCCTTCACAGAGAGTCGACGCAGAGGTGGCACCAGCTGCCGAGCCCCATCGGGGCCTCCAGGCCCAAGTCTTTAGTGTACTGGAGGAAAGAGCTGGAGAGGGGAAGTGAGGGAGAAGCTGAAGCATCAGTGTTGCTGGCACTTCTCTGAAGAGAGGCAGGGTCACTGGGCAGCCTCTGGACACCGAGCAGTTGCTTCGGACCTTGCTAGGCCTTTTCGGCCTGGTACCTTGCAGAATGTGGACCCGAGGGTCTGTCTGCGGGCTGGTCTGCTGCAGATACACCCCGACTTAGGACCCAGTGAACCTGACTTCTAGGGTCAGCTGTCTGGCCACTGTCTCTTGTGATCCTGGACAAGTCTTTGCCTCGATTTCCCCATCTGTACCAGAAGAGGGAGGAAGCTGCCTTATAGTCTCTAGTTTCCCTCCCTATATTAACATTTTCAGATGCTAACCATGCATCTTATGATCAGGGTGAGGAGGTAAAGAAAAGGGTTGTTGGCATTTCGCTCAGTTACTGGCTCCATTTCCTGAGCTGCCTGTAGCCGCTGTCTATCCCCTGCACCTCCGTCCCAGGGGCTTCCAGGCCCAGATTCCCATCTGACCCTCACACGATTCATGTGAGGGACCAGAAAGAAAGGGGATCTGTGCCATTTTGCCTGAGGCCCAAAGAGGCCCCGCGACGTGTTTAAGATGGGAAGCGGAACCCAGGTCTCTGGCTCCCATGCTGCCCCTGCTGTTTTTCTTAGACCACCAGCTAACAGTGCTTTGCAAACCTTTGCTTGTCATCTTTGGCCTGCCATTAGGGCTGGCATCTGGGCCTGAGTGGCACATGTCTGTAAGGTGTTTCTACACTCTGAAGCTGTCACCTGCTGAAATTGCTGCAAAACCAGGCCATTTATCCATTTCCCTCCTCCCTGGCCCAGCATTGCTGGTTATGCTTGTATGAAAAGTCTAGGGACAGTTCTGTTGTTATAGTCGTTTGAAGGGGAAAAGAGCCTTGCTGGCATGTGGTCTTCGGGGCCACAGCCAAGTGGTGGGCAGGGATCAGCAAGGAGACTAGCTGCTCTTCCCTTCCCTCCACCGGCCGGCGCTAGAGCCGCCCCAGGGCAGCTGAGCAGCAGCCCGAGCAGACAGAAGGTGCAGAGGCCAGGTGCCCACTGAGTGGCAGGTAACTTGGGGGCGGGGGGAGAAGAGAACGTTTTTCACATCAGTGGCATGCACACCAAAGCAACAGGAGGGAGCGCGGGGCATTCCCAGGGAGCAGCAGTAGTGCTGGCGAAAGGAGGGTCGGCCGGAGCTTGAGGTTCTGTGTCTGCACCAACTTGATGAGCTGTTTATTGATTATGTGGGTCACTGGGGAAAGTTCACCAGCACTGCTGTGTCAGCAATAGGAGAAGAGGCCCACTGACATCCCATCTCAAAAGGAGCCAGTCTTGCAGAGAGTGGAAGATGTCAACTTTTTTTCTCCAAAGGCTTAAAAGGTGCTGCTTCATCCTTTCTCTAAAAGGAACGTCTTTCTAAAACCCCAAGTTAGATTAAGGAGTGATGACAATTTAGACCTTATTTAAAAAGCTTAATTAGTATATCATTCACATGCCATCCAATTCACTCTTTGAAATTGTGCAATTCAGTGAGTTTTAGTGTATTCACAGGGATGTGTGGCCATCACCACAATTAATTCTAGAACATTTCATCACTCTCAAAAGAAACTTTGTATCCATTAGTTGTCCCTCCACGTTGTCCTCTTCCTCCCAGCCCTAGGCAGCCACAAATCTACTTTCTGTGTCTAGGGATTTGTCTATTCCGGACATTTCATATCAGTGGAATCACAACATGTGTGTGGTCTTCTGTGCCTGGCACCTTTCACCTTGCATAATGATTTCAAGGATCATCCATGTTGTGGCAGGTGTCGGCTGTTCATTCCTTTTTATGAAGGACTAATATTCCATTGTAGGGAGAGACCACGCTTTGCTTATTGTTTCACCTATTGATGGACATTTGGGTTGTTTCCACCTCTGAGTAATTATGAATAGTGCTGCTGTGAACATTCATGCACAGGTCTTTGTGTGGACATGTTTCTAATTTTCTTGGATATATACCTGAGAGTGGAATTGCTGGATCACATAGCTACTCTGTGTTTAACTGGTTCAGGAATCACCAAACTGTTTTCCACTCCCACTAACAACATATGAGTGTTCCAGTCTCTCCACATCATTTTGGGCTTTTTAAAGTTAACTTTTAAAAACTGAAAGTGGTGTTCTAGAATATTGCTATATTCATTAGCACAAGGCCATAATTATATGCCTTGCAGACTTGCAGATGCACAGAAATATTGGACATGTTATGCATTCCCAAGGACTCATGGGCTCCAGCACACCGAGTCATCAAGGCTCTAGGCCGAGGGGCTCCTTCAGAGGGTTCTAGTCTAGCCCTCCACCCAAGCTTGAATCCACTCTGCAGGTCCCTTCAGCGAACAGCTCCTGATTCCCTGCTGAGGGCTCCGAGCTCTGTGGAGCTGCAGCCATGTATATGGCTTGCTTCCTTCTCTCACGGGGCTTACAGTCTAGAGGGGGAGCCAGATGCTAGGCAAGTGCTTCCTGCCAAGGGCAACGGGGACACAGAGGGAGGTCTTCATACGCACCTGTACAAATGTTGGAGGCAGCCAGTGAAATGTCATCTGTAAAGTGCCATACCAGATGCCTGGCTCATAGTGGGCACCTGGTGGTAACAGTTATGTTTCTGTATAGACCTTTGCATGTTATACATGAGGAAACTGAGTCTCTATGGTCAAGCAGCTTCCCAGAGCCCCAGAGCCCATGACTGAGAAGCTGGCCTTCCTGCTTCAGGGACTGTCATTGGTCTCCAAAGCCCTGACTGCACTGACATCTGAAGCCTGGCCTTCTTAACCCTTGACCTGCCTGACTCCAGCCTGTGACTACCTGCCTTTCCCAGGTCTGGATCCTGCTGGACCAGGGCATCCTACTTGGCTCATGCCCAGCTTAACACCGAGATTGTTAGTGGCAGATAGTACCTGCTAACTGCTAGCCAGGCCCTTTTAGAGTGTGGGGAATCTGCTGTGATAGGAGCCCAAAGTGCCGTGATTGATGGCCACGGCTTGATGGCTCTGTTCCACACGCATCAGCAGCCCCACGTCCCTTCACTCCATCCAGGCTGGAACTGGGGAAGGTAGAGTGGCCTGAGCCTCCTGGTGTGTATGCAGCCAACCATCAGCCCGCGGGAGTCTTCCCAGAGGGGCCTCCTCCGCATCGCTTCCTCTCCACTCCCACAGGGCCACCCCCCAGCACACTTTTGCCTGCAGAAGTTTGTAAGGGGTTCATTTCTCTCTTGAATCAGCTGGACGGTCTAGGGGCCGGATGACGGGGACTTTTTCAGCCCCTCAGGGTTGCTCCCTTTCTTCCCTGCCCACTGCCTTCAGTTTACCTACTTTTCTTCCTCTGTCATGCCTGGAGCCGGGCAGCAATGAGCTGGCAGTTTGAAATGGATGGCAGGGATCTAGTAGAATCCCCAGGTCTGGGAAGCGAGAGGTAGGTACCAGAGGCCGTGGCTGACGTGGGGAGGCATGAGTCACTGATGACCCCAGAGGTAAAGGATGCCCTCAGCTCAGGCTGCTATCCCCCAGGAGGCTTCTCAGTGTGGGTGGCTGCGGGCTTCTGGGGGTGTGCTCAGAATCTGAGGGGGAAAGACAGACTGTCCACAGGCCTCTGCTCTGAACCGGAGGTATCAGTATACCCCTTGCCCTCCCCCGCACCCCACATGCACAGGCTACGAAGCCACAGAGCACAGCATCTCCTTGGGACGTCTGCTTACTCAAGGCTGGGGGTGTTTGCTGTCTGTCTGAAAGCCAACATGGACAGAGTATGAAATATGCAAAGTTGAATTCACGTGCATTTGTGAGGATGAAATCCAAAGTGCACGCGGCAGATGGCTTTGGGGTTCACCTACAGCTGTGGATTGGGCTTGGGTGAGGAACACGGCTGGGGCCACAGGCTTCCAGCACAGGAGCTCAGGCGGGGACGAGCCCACACAGGCCTCCGGGCCAAGGTGGCACACCCCTCTGTGGGCAGAAAGCCTCGCCCCAGGGCTGCTTCCCAGGCCCACGTTCATCCAGAGGGAAAGAGCAAAGAAGCCCGTGGCCAGAAGCTGCTTGTGCTGCGGGTGAGAGCCCCCTTCTGACACGGAGCAGACAAAGTTGGTTTCCAGGGGAGGTGCTCTCAGCCGTGTCCCCTCCGTTGGCCACGCTCCCAGCCCTGGGTCCAGCCTGTACCCAAGGGGGTGACGTGGTGGTGGGCCAGTGTGCTGCTGCTGCAGACCAGCGAGTCTTTTTCAGTTGACAAAGCTCTTGGCCACTACCCCCCAACCTGTCCTCTTCATGTTGGCTGCTGTAGCCACAAAGGAACACGGCAAGAAGTCAGCAGAGTGCCCTGGAGTGGAGTCTTCAAAAGCCAAAAGTGGTCATTTGTTTCTTTTTCTTTAGGGCTGAGTGGGTAGCTTGTCTGGTGCCGACAGGTTTTATGTTGCCAGCCCTTAAACGAGATCTGGGCCTCTTTCCCCACAGGCTCAAGATGATAGGCCAGGGGGTTAGTGACAGCCTCAGCCCTAAATGAGGTCCCTCTTTCCATTTTTATTTGGGCACGTTGTACATTACATGCCATTTTGTTTTGTCGGGGTGTCTCTAGATGCCAGTACTTGAGTGAGGTCACAGCTGAGGCCTTGGACTTGGCCTCTGAAACACTCAAGAAAGATTTGGTGGGAATTGTTTTTTAAAGAATAATGTACAAACGTCACTAAATTGCTTGAAAAAAGAATGCTACATGGGACGTGTCCAGAAGCAGTCAGAGGATGCAGCACTTTCCGAGATCTGGACAGGCAGCTTCTTATTTTGAAATAATAATAGATTCACAGGCAGCTGCAAACACGGTACATAGAGCCCTCCAATGGTGCATCTGATGTAACAGCTCTGCACTATCAACAATGGGAAACTGATACAGCTACAGGTTTTGTGGACACACACTTCCATTTCTCTGGGATAAATGCCCCAGAGTGTAGTTGCTGGATCATATGATACTTGCAGGTTTTCGTTTTATAAGAAACTACCAAACAGTGGCAGTGTTTGTGCCATTTTACATTCTCCCCAGCAATGTATGAGTGACCCAGTTTCTCCACATTCTCACCAGCTTTTGGTGTTGTCACTGTTTATTTTAGCCATTCTCATAGGTGTGTAGTGGTATCTCTTGGCAGTTTTAATATTCAGTTCTCTAATGGCTACTGATGTTGCACATCTTTGTGAGTGCTTATTTGCCTTCCGTAGAAACTCTTCAGGGCATGTCTTTTCATGTCTTTTGCACATTTTCTGAATACATAGTTTGTTTTGAGATTCTTTATTTATTCCGGATACTAGCCCTTTATCAGATAAGAGGTTTGCCAAGATTTTCTCCCGGTCTGTACCATGTTTCTTCATCCTATTCACAGGATCTTTCACAGAGCAAAATATTTCATTTTTGATAAGATCTGGTTTATCAGTACTTCCTTTTATGGGTCTTGCTTTTGGTGTCAAGTCTAAGAAAGAACTTTTTGCCTACCTCTACAGGCTGAAGATTTTCTCCTACTTTAAAAAAAAACTTGTATAGTTTTACATCTTAATATAACTCTGTGATCCCATTTGGAGTTAAATTTTGTGTAAAATTTCAAGTTGAGGTTGAGGCTCAATTTTTGCCTGTTGATGTTCAATTGCTCCACAATCACATGTCACCAAAGCTGTCAGCACCACACTGCACTGCTTTTTGGCACTTTTGCCAAAGACCAGTTTGGCATGTTTGTATGGGTCTATCTCTTGGTTCTATGTTCTGTTCTGTTCTGTTGATGTACGTGTCTGTCCTTCTGCCAATACCATGCAATCTCAGTTAACGTAGGCACATAGTAAGTCTTGAATCCAAGTAGATTGATTCCTCCCACTTTATTCTTCTTTGTCAAAATGGTTTCAGCTCTTCAACTTCCATTGCCTTTCCATATAAACTTGACAGTAATCTTGTCTATATCTACAGAAAAATCTTGCTGGGATTTTGATAGGAATTGGTTAAAACTGTGTATCAGTTTGTGAAAAATTGACATCTTTTCTATGTTGAGTCTTCCAATCTATGAACATGGAATATCCCTCCATTCACTGAGATCTTTGATTTCTTTCATCAGTGCTGTATAGTTTCTAGCATGCAAGTCCCATACATGTTTTGCTTGATTTTCAATGAAGAATTTTTTTAGCAATAGTTAAATGGTATTGCATTTTTAACTCCAGGGTCTATGTATTGATTATCACTGTATATAAATGCAATTGATTTTTATGGTGATCCTTGTACAGGCATATCTCAGCAATATTGCAGGTTCAGTTCCAGACCGCTGCAATAAAGCAAGTCAGATGAGGGGTTTTTTTTGGTTTTCCAGTGCGTATAAAACTTCTGTTTATACTATACTGTAGTCTATGAAGCGTGCAATAGATTATGTCTATAAACAACTTATGTACCTTCATTAAAAATACTTTATTGCTAAAAAATGCTAACCAGCATCTGAGCTTTCAGTGCGTCATCTTTTTGCTGGTGGGGGCAGAGTTTCTTACCTTGGTGTTGATGGTTACTGACTGATGAGAGTGGTAGTTGCTGAATGTTTGGATGGCTGTGGCAATTTCTTAAAATAAGACAATGAAGTTTGCTGCGTTGATGGGCTGTTCCTGTCATGAATGATTTTTCTGTAGCATGCAATGCTGTTTGATAGCATTTTACCCACAGTAGAAATTCTTTCGGAGTTGGAGTCAATCCTCTCATATACTGCTCCTGCTTTATCAGCTAAGCTTATGTGATACTCTCTAAATCCTTTGTTGTCATTTCAGCAGTCTTCACAGCATCTTCACCAGGAGTGACACCACTTTCTTTGCTCATCCGTAAAAAGCAAGTGCTCATCCAGTCCACTCCAATTCTAATTCTTTTGCTATTTCCACCACATCTGCAGTGACTTTCCCCACTCAACTCTTGAGCCCTCAAAGTCATCCACGACGGTTGGCACCAACATCTTCCAAACTCCTGTTACATGTTGATGTTTTGAATGAATGAATGTTCTTAATGGCATCTAGAATGATGTATCCTTTCCTGAAATTTTTCAATTGGTTTTGCCTTAGATCCATTAGAGAAAACAGTATCTATGGCAGCTATGGCCTTAAGAAATATATCTCTTAAATAATAAGACCTAAAGATTTAAATGACTCCTTGATACATGGGCTGCAGGATGGATGCAGTGTTAGCAGACATGCAGACAACATGAATCTCATTGTCCATCTCCGTCAGAGCTCTTAGGTGACCAGGTGCATTGCCAATGAGCAGCAATCTTTTTTTTTTCTGAACAATAGGTGTCAACAGTGGGCTTCAAATATTCCGTAAACCATTCTGTAAACAGATGTGCTGTCATCCAGGCTCTGTTGTTCCATTTCTAGAGCAAAGGCAGAGTAGATTTGGCATAATTCTTAAGGGCCTAGGGATTTTTGGATGGTCAGAAACACTGGCTTCAACCTAAAGTCACCAGCTGCACTAGCCCCTAACGAGAGAGTCATCCTGTTTTGAAGCTTTGAAGCCAAGCATTGACTTCTCTCTAGCTGTGAGAGTCCTAGATGGCAACTTCTTCCAATAGAAGGCTGTTTTGTCTACATAGAGAATATGTTTAGTGTAGCCCCCCTCATCGGTGATCTTAGCTAGATAATCTGGATGACTTCTCCATGAGCACTTGCTACTTCCCCTTGCACTTTGATGTTATGGAGACGGCTTCTGTCCTTAAACCTCATGAAACAACCTCTGCTAGCTTCCAACTTTTCTTCTGAAGCTTCCTCACCAACCTCAGCCTTTACAGAATAGGCTTTGGTTTAAGCAAATATGGTGGCTGATTTGAACTGTGCAGATCATTAAAATTTTCTCCGTATCATCTATAAGGCTGTTTTGCTTTCTTTTCATTTGTGTGTTCACTGGAGGAACACTTTTAGTTTCCCCCAAGAACTTTTCCTTTACATTCACAACTTGGCTGTTTGGTGCAAGAAGCCTAGCTTTTTTGGCCTTTCTCAGCTTTAACAAGCCCTTCCTCATTAAACTTAATCATTTCTAGCTTTTAATTTAAAGTAGGAGGCATGTGATTCTTTCTTAGAGGCCATTGTAGCATTATTAATTGGCTTAATTTCAATACTGCTGTGTCCCTGGGGCTAGGGGTCCTGAGGAGAGGGAGAGAGTTGAAGGATGGACTGATTCATGGTGCAGTCAGAACACACACAATGTTTATTGATTAAGTTTGTCTTAATGTGAGCAGTTCATGAAGCCCCAAAATATTTACAATAGTAACATCCAAGTTCACTGATCACAGATCACCGTAACAAATATGACAATAATGGAAAACTTTGAAATACCAAGAGAATTACAGAGACACGAAGTGAGCAGATGCTGTTGGAAAAATGGTGCCAATAGACATGCTCTCAACATGCAGGGTTGTCATATACCTTCAATTTGTTAAGAAATGCATTACCCACAATAAAGCAAAGCACAATAAAAGGAGGTGCGACTGTATCCTGAGAACTCACTTATTAGTTCTAGGTGTTATTTTATAGATTTCTAAAGATTTTCCACATAGACAGTTACATCAACTACAAAAAGAAATAGTTTTACTTCTTTTCTAATGTGCCTTTTATTTCATTTTCTTGGCTTAATGGACTAGCTAGAATTTCCAGGATGATGTTTTTGGTTTTTATTTGTTTGTTTTAAATTGAGATGTATTTGACATACAATATTGTTTAAGGTGTTACATGTTGATTTGATACAAGCCAAGAGGAGAGCAGACATCCTTCCTTGCCTTCTTAACAATCTTGGAAGCATTCAGTCTTCAATCATTGTGATGTTAGCTTAGGTTTACTGTGTAGAGGTTCTTTATCAAGTTGAGGAAGTTCCTCTCTGTTCCTGGCTTTATGAGAGTTTTTATCATGAATGGGTGATGAATTTTGGGAAGTACTTTTCTGTAGCAAATGATTGGGTCATATGATTTTAATTGAATTTTCTTTTGTCTTGAGATAATTGTAGATTCACATGCAGTTGTAAGAAATAATGCAAGTAGATCGTATGTACCCTTAAGCCAGCTTCCCCTAATTATAACATCCTGCAAAACTATATGGTACAACATCACAGCTGGGATGCTGATGTTGGAACAGTCTAGGTACAGAGCCTTTCCATCACCACACATATCCCTTATGTTGCCCATTTATGGACACATCCACTTCCTTCCTACACCCAACCCCTGCTTAATCCGTAGCAACTCCTGATCAGTCCATTCCTATGGTTTTGTCGTTTCAAGAATCCTATGTAAATGGAATCACACAGTATATACATTCGGGGGATTGCTATTTTTCACTCAGCATAGATCTCTGCAGATTAATCCAGGTCATTGTATCCAATGGACATTTTTATTGCTGAGTAGTATCCCGCGGTGTACATGTACCAGTTTGCTTAACCATTCATCCACTGAAGGATTTCTGGGTCGTTTCCAGTTTGGGGCTATTATGAACAGAGGTACTATAAACACTTGTTTGCAAGTTTTTGTATTGAACACAAGTTTTCATTCCTCTGGGATAAATACCCAGGGATGTAGTTTCTGGGTCATATAGTAGTAGTTGCAGATTTAGGTTTTAAAGAGACTACTAGTTTTACAGGGTGGCTGTACCAGTTTGCATTCCCTCCAGCACTGTGTGAGTGATTCAGTTTCTCCCACTGCTGCCAGTATTTGGTATTGTCGCTATTTTTTTTTTCATAAAGGTGAATCTTGCACAATTCAGTGGCATTTAATACATTCACAAATGTACTAAACCATCACCTCTATGTAGTTCCTAATAAGCATTTATGTCACCCCCCCCAATAAGACCCCATACTCATTAAGCGCTTATTGCCCATTCTCCCCTCCCCACATCCCCAGGGCAATCACCAATCTGCTTTCTGACTCTGCATATTTGCTTATTCTGGACATTTCATGTAAATGGAATCATGCACTATGTGGCCTTCTGTGACTGGCTCCTTTCACTTAACCTAATGCTGTGAAGGTGCATCCACCTTGTCGTAGCATGCGTCAGTACTTCATTCCTTTATATGGAATGAATAACAGCCCGTAGTGTGGACATGCCAGAATTTTGTTTTTCCATGTATACATCAGTGGACATTTGAGTTGTTTCCACCTTTCGGTTATCATGAGTGATGCTGCTGTGAACATCAGTGTTAGAAGGATCACTGTGTCTTGTTGGTGGGTTGATCCTTGTGTCATTGTGTAATACACCTCCCTGTCCCTGGTAATCTTTTTTATTCTGAAGTTAACTTTTTCTGCTGTTACTGGAGCTACCCCTGATAGTATTTTTTATTAACATTTGCAGGATATATTATTTTCCATCCTTTCCCTTTCAACTGGCCCATACCATTATGTTTGAGGTAAGCATCTTACAGACAGCATGTAGGTGGGTCATTTTTTTTCACTGCATCAATCTGTCCTTTAATTGGTATATGTAGATTATTTTCACTTATTCAGAAGTTAGTGCTTAATTCTGCCAACTTACCTGGTTTGGTTTGTTGTCTGTTTTTGTTTCTCCATTTTATTTGCCCTGACTTCCTGTGGGTTACTTGAACATCTTTTAGAATTCCATGTGATGATTCATGTCGTGTTTTTGCACGTACCTTTTTGTACACCACCTGGAATGGTTGCTCTAGGTATTACATTGTTTGTACCTGACTTACGATGGTCTACTGGTGTCAACATTTTACCAGTTTGAGTGAAGTATAGAAACACTACCGCTTTCCACCTCCTTAACCTGCCTGTTTATAATGTAATTGTTAAATATTTCTTGCACGTACATTTAGAACCACAGCATGCAAGTGTTATAATTGGTGCTTCAAACCATCAAACATGACTTAGAAAACTTGAGAGGAAAAGGAAGGTATTGTATTTACCTATATTATTTTTTCTCTTTTTATTCTTTCTTTCTTAGTGATGTCCAAAATTCCCTCTTTTCTGCTTAAAGAACTTCCTTTTCCCTGCTCCCAGGAGAGGTCTGTTCTTAACAACTCCTCTTAGTTTCCCCTCATCTGATAATGTGTTGATTCCCCTCGCACACCTGAAGCATACTTTCATATGCTGCAATAGGGAAGGCGGGGACAAAGTCCCCTTTCTGCCATGTGGGCATTGAAGTCCAGCTTCCCCACTCAGACTTCATTGATGCCAGGAAGGTTGGGGCTTCCTACTACTGCTGGGAAATGGTGGTAGTTCCAGATCTCCGCCAGGCTTCCACTGGTAGCATCCTGACTGGGATGGGTAGGAGGGCCTCAGTACTGTTCCCCAGGTGGTCTCCACTGACAGTGGCAGGGATGGGATGGAGACTCATTACCACTGTGCAAGGGCAATGGTCCTCTCTGTTAGAGCTCCTCTGATGCCGCCCTAGTGGAGACAGGAGAGAAGAGTCCTGACCACCATGCCCCACCGGGACTTTGCTGCTGCTGGAACGGGGTGAGACCACACTGTTCTCTGGGGTGGTCTGCTGAATGACAGCGGTTCCTGTGTAGCGATTTTCTGTCTTGGTAGGCTGCCCCTTTCCTGGTCCTCTGCTTAAAGAAATCAGGCTTTTGTTGGGGCCTTTTTGGGTTGCTCGCTTCTTCAGGCCCACATCTGAGATGTATGAGGCCACAAGGAAACGCAGGGGGCTCACCTCTGTGTTGTGCCTCAGGTTCCAAGGTCCCTAGCCAGGCTGCCGCCTTCTCTCCACCTTTCACGGTCTTTGGTTTGTGTTACACAGAATGTCCAGCAATTTCAGTTGTACTCAGTGGGAGAATAGGAAAAGTACCTCCATTTTTCCAGAGGCAGAAGTCTGGACATAGAAATTTTCGAGTCTGATACTGTCCTGCAAAAGAGATTTAGGAGGAGAGCGTCCCTCACGCATGACTGCTTTAGTGGGGCTCTTACTGCATGTCTACATCATGAAAAAAACAAAAAGAAATGAAAAATAAAAGCAAAATTGAAAAAATAAAACCAGCTTTACCTGGGTCTGCATGCGTCTGCTCATCTGTCACGGAGGGCATGTGGTGGGGTGGCCATGACCACAGCCTGCTCGGTGAGGTTTTGTAAGCCAGGGCACTGGGATTTCGTGAGCCCCTTCTGACATCGTTGCTTCCGCCCACCGACAGTTGGGTTATGCCCTGTTAGTCCGCCCACCTGGCTGGGTGCTCACGGAGCCAGAGTCGGGAGCGGCCCCTTCTGCGGGCCATAAAGCTTACCCTAGTGCAGCTGAAGGGGCCGGCAGCCAGCCCCTGACCCAGGCGCCATGGTTTTCATGTCAGAGAACAGAAGAGCCTTTCCCCAGGCCCCACTGCATTCCACAAAAAAGCAAAGCCAGACCTAGGACGCACATTCCCTGCCTTTCAGCTCAGTGTTGTTTTAGTCACACAGGCCGCTTCTCCACCCACCCCTCGGCTCTCCAGTAAACTGCTCTGCCCAGTGGCCAGGGACTGCCGTCTCATCCCAGCCAACTGTGGCGCAGAAGCGCCCCTCGTCCCCCGGGCTGGGAGGGGCTGGGAGGGGGGTGCGGTGGGGGGAGAGGCAGGAAAAGGAATGTGGCCGACTCCACCCAGACCTGTCCTCAGTGTGAGAGTGTGATTCACGGGGTCAGTGGTCTCACCTTCGGATCTGATAGACAGTGCACTTTTTGTCTCCTTAAGCCCTGTGTCTAGGTCGTTTGGGAAGCGCCTTGGAGAGTCAAGAATAAAAGTGCAGGTCAAACAATGGATGACTGGAAAAGTCGGCCTATAATCAAGAGCATGCCTCCCCATTTCGCCATGGTGGGAAATCGTCAGGAGCCCAGAAAGCTCCAGGAATCGGTCAGACAATGGGCTACTGGGGGGAGGGGGGTATTGAATGCTTCTGATCTTAAACTTGAACATAAGATGTGTTATTGCAATTCTCTGTGCAAACTTGGTGGCAGGAAACCAACCCAAATCGTGAGGAACTAGAATCTGACCTAGGAGATGAGCTGACCTTGCTCCCTTGTGAGTTTCTGGAAGAGCGGGGGATACAGCCCCAGTTTCCATCTGGATTCCCAGTCCAGTGATCTCTGCCCTTGTAGCCCTTCAACTAGAAAGAGAGGAAGGCTGAGAGGGAAGAGAGGTTACTTTTTCTCTGAACAGAAACCAGGAATGTGGGAATGACATTGTGTTAGCTTCCTAGCCCCGCTGAGAACAGGAAGCCAGCGCATAGTGCACGCAGAGATGCCCGCTCAACTCACTGGCCCTGGTGTCCTTTTAAAAACTCAATCTGACAGATTTTGACTTTCCTCCCTTGGAACGCAGATCTTCCATGTGTCTGAAACCAGGGTGATGGGAGGGCCGTGAGAGCCTGCCGCATCACCAGCCCACCAGGGCTAGCTGTGTTAGCAGGAGCTGCAGCAAACACAATGGCTGTTATCTCGGTGTATTAGGTCCACAGAGGAGTGGCCTGCTTAATCTCTAAATTAATAGAGCAGAGAGGAAATGGTTCTTATAGAGCCATGGGTCTGCTTCCTTCCTGATCAGAGAACTGGGAGCTCCGGGCTCTGAGGTAATGTCATTTCACATAACTAAAGGGCCTGGCTTCTCCAATCCTGAGCACAGTCCACTTTCAGCAGGTCACCTTCCTATTTAGTTGAGAATTCTAGGGTGTGCACAGGTGTGGAGGGACAGTGTTGAAATCTCACTTCTCTTTTTCCCTCATTGTCTACCACCAAAGATGTATTGCGAATGTGGCATTGAGCTGAGTATGTAGACATTTACAAAACTTTGTTTACTGGAGTTCCAGGTCTCACAGAGATG